>NW_020837970.1:23582327-23707612 GCF_003676395.1 Aethalodelphis obliquidens
AATAAATAAGGAAACACAAGCTTTAAAGGATACATTAAACAAGATGGACTTAATTGATATTTATAGGACATTCTGTCCAAGAACAACAGAATACACTTGTTTCTTAAGTGCTCATGGAACATTCTCCAGGATAGATCATATCTTGTGTCACAAAACAAGCCTTGATAAATTTAAGAAAATTGAAATTGTATCAAGCATCTTTTCTGACCACAACGCTATGAGACTAGGTATCAATTACAGGAAAAAATCTGTAAAAATACAAACACATGAAGCCTAACAATACACTACTAAATAACCAAGAGATCACTGGGGAAATCAATGAAGAAATCAATAAATACTAGAAACAAATGACAATTAAAATACAACAACCCAATACCTAGGGAATGCAGCAAAAGCAGTTCTAAAAGGAAAGCTTATAGCAATACAATCCTACCTCAAGAAACAAGAAAAATCTCAAATAAACAACCTAACCTTACACCTAAAGCAATTAGAGAAAGAAGAACAAAAAACCCTCAAAGTTAGCAGAAGGAAAGAAATCAAAAGGATCAGATCAGAAATAAATGAAAAAGAAATGAAGGAAACAATAGCAAAGATCAATAAAACTAAAAGCTGGTTCTTTGAGAAGATAAACAAAATTGATAAACCATTAGCCAGCCTCATCAAGAAAAAAGGGGAGAAGACTCAAATCAATAGATTTTGAAATGAAAAACGAGAAGTAACAACTCACACTGCAGAAATACAAAGGATCATGAGAGATTACTACAAGCAACGATATGCCAATAAAATGGACAACCAGGAAGAAATGGACAAATTCTTAGAAAAGCACAACCTTCCGAGACTAAACCAGGAAGAAATACAAAATATAAACCGACCAATCACAAGCACTGAAATTGAGACTGTGATTAAAAATCTTCTAAGAAACAAAAGCCCAGCACCAGATTCTATCAAACATTTAGAGAATAGCTAACACTTCTCCTTCTCAAACTCTTCCAAAATATAGCAGAGGGAGGAACACTCCCAAACTAGTACTACGAGGACACCATCACCCTGATACCAAAACCAGACAAAGATGTCACAAAGAAAGAAAACTACAAGCCAATATCACTGATGAACATGGATGCAAAAATCCTCAACAAAATACTAGCAAACAGAATCCAACTGCACAGTAAAAGGATCATACACCATGATCAAGTGGGGTTTATCCAAGGAATGCAAGGATTCTTCAATATACACAAATCAATCAATGTGATACACCATATTAAAAATCGAAGAAAAAAACGATATCATCTTAATACATGAAGAAACATCTTTCGGCAAAATTCAACACCCGTTTATGATAAAAAACTTCCAGAAAGTAGGCATAGAGGGAACTTGCCTCAACACAATAAAGGCCATATATGACAAACCCACAGCAAACATCATTCTCAAGGGTGAAAAACTGAAACCATTTCCACTAAGATCAGGAACAAGACAAGGTTGCCACTCTCACCACTATTATTCAACATAGTTTTGGAAGTTTTAGCCACAGCAATCAGAGAAGAAAGAGAAATAAAAGGAATCCAAATCAGAAAAGAAGTAAAGCTGTCACTATTTGCAGATGACATGATACTATACACAGAGAATCCTAAAGATGCTACCAGAAAACTACTAGAGCTAATCAATGAATTTGGTAAAGTAGCAGGATACAAAATTAATGCACAGAAATCTCTTGAATTCCTATAAACCAATAATGAAAAATCTTAAAGAGAAATTAAGAAAACACTCCCATTTACCACTGCAACAAAAAGAATAAAATACCTAGGAATAAACCCACCTAGGGAGACAAAAGACCTGTATGCAGAAAATTATAAGACACTGATGAAAGAAATTAAAAATGATACAAATAGATGGAGAGATATACCATGTTCTTGGATTGGAAGAATCAACATTGTGAAAATGACTGTAGTACCCAAAGCAATCTACAGATTTAATGCAATCCCTATCAAACTACCAGTGGCATTTTTCACAGAACTAGAACAAAAAACTTCACAATTTGTATGGAAACACAAAGGACCCCGAATAGCCAAAGCAATCTTGAGAAAGAAAAATGGAGCTGGAGGAATCGGGCTCCCAGACTTCAGACTATACTACAAAGCTATAGTAATCAAGACAGTATGGTACTGGCAAAAAAACAGAAAGATAGATCAATGGAACAGGATAGAAAGCCCAGAGATAAACCCACGCACATATGGTCACCTTATTTTTGATAAAAGAGGCAAGAATATACAGTGGAGAAAAGACAGCCTCTTCAGTAAGTGGTGCTAGGAAAACTGGACAGCTACATATAAAAGAATGGAATTAGAACACTCCCTAACACCATACACAAAAATAAACTTAAAGTGGATTAAAGACCTAAATGTAAGGCCAGACAGTATAAAACTCTTAGAGGAAAAAATAGGCAGAACACTCTTTGACATAAATCACAGCAAGATCCCTTTTGACCTACCTTCTAGAGAAACAGAAATAAAAACAAACAAATGTGACCTAATGAAACTTCAAAGCTTTTGCACAGCAAAGGAAACCATAATCAAGACAGAAAGACAAGCCTCAGAATGGGAGAAAATATTTGTAAACAAAGCAACTAACAAAGGATTTATCTCCAAAATTTATAAGCAGCTCATGCAGCTCAATATCAATAAAACAAACAACCCAATCCAAAAATGGACAGAAGACCTAAATAGACATTTCTCCAAGGAAGATATACAGATTGCCACCAAACACATGAAAGGATGCTCAACATTACTAATCATTAGAGAAATGCAAATCAAAACTACAATGAGGTACCACCTCACACCAGTCAGAAGGGCCATCATCAAAAAATCTACAAACAGGGGGACAAGGGGAAGATGGCAGAAGAGTAAGACGCGGAGATCACCTTCCTCCCCACAGATACACCAAAAATACATCTACACGTGGAACAACTCCTACAGAACACCTACTGAACGCTGGCAGAAGAACTCAGACCTCCCAAAAGTCAAGAAACTCCCCACGTACCTGGGTAGGGCAAAAGAAAAAGAATAAACAGAGACAAAACGATAGGGACGGGACCTGCACCAGTGGGAGGGAGCTGTGAAGGAGGAAAGGTTTCCACACACTAGGAAGCCCCTTCGCGGGCGGAGACTGCTGGTGGCGGAGGGGGGAGCTTCGGTGCCGCGGAGGAGAGCGCAGCAACACGGGTGCGGAGGGCAAAGCGGAGAGATACAGAGGACAGCACAGAGGATTGCTGTCGACCGGCACTCACCAGCCCGAGAGGCTTGTCTGATCAACCACCGGGGCGGGCGGGGCTGGGAGCTGAGGCTCGGGCTTCGGTCTGGTCTGAGCGCAGGGAGAGGACTGGGGTTGGCGGAGTGAACACAGCCTGCAGGGGGTTAGTGTACCACGGCTAGCTGGGAGGGAGTCCGGGGCAAAGTGTGGACCTGCCGAAGAGGCAAGAGACTTTTTCTACACTCTTTGTTTCCTGGTGAGCAAGCAGAGGGGATTAAGAGCGCTGCTTAAAGGAGCTCTAGAGACGGGCGCGAGCCGCGGCTAAAAGCGCGGACCCCAGAGACGGGAATGAGACGCTAAGGCTGCTGCTGCTGCCACCACCAAGAAGCCTGTGTGTGAGCACAGGTCACTATCCACACCTCCCTTCCGGGGAGCCTGTGCAGCCTGCCACTGCCAGGGTCCCGGGATCCAGGGACAACTTCCCCGGGAGAACGCACGGTGCGCCTCAGGCTGGTGCAGCATCAAGCCGGCCTCTGCCGCCGCAGGCCTGCCCCGCACTCTGTGCCCCTTCCTCCCCGCCGGCCTGAGTGAGCCAGAGTCCCTGACGTAGCTGCTCCTTTAACCCCCGTTCTGTCTGAGTGAAGAACAGACGCCCTCCGGCGACCTACACGCAGAGGCAGGGCCAAATCCAAAGCTGAACTCCGGGAGCTGTGCGAACAAAGAAGAGAAAGGGAAATCTCTCCCAGCAGCCTCAGAAGCAGCGGATTAAAGCTCCACAATCAACTTGATATACCCTGCATCTGTGGAATACATGAATAGACAACGAATCATCCCAAATTGAGGAGGTGTACTTTGCGAGCAAGATTTATGATTTTTTCCCCTTTTCCTCTTTTTGTGAGTGTGCATGTGTATGCTTCTGTGTGAGATTTTGTCTGTATAGCTTTGCTTCCACCATTTGTCCTAGGGTTCTATCCGTCCGTTTTGTTTTTTAAAAATTTTTTTCTTAATAATTATTTCTATTTTAATAACTTTATTATATTTTATCTTACTTTATTTTATTTTACTTTATCTTCTTTCTTTCTTTTTTTCCTTCCTTCCCTCCTTCCTTCCTTCCTTCCTTCCTCACTCCCTCCCTCCTTTCTTTCTTTCTTTCCTTCTTTCTCTTTCTTTCTACTTCTACTAATTCTTTCTTTCTACTTTTTCTCCCTTTTATTCTGAGCCGTGTGGATGAAAGGCTCTTGGTGCTGCAGCCAGGAGTCAGTGCTGTGCCTCTGACGTGGGAGAGCCAACTTCAGGACACTGGTCCCCAAGAGACCTCCCAGCTCCACATAATATCAAACGGTGAAAATCTCCCAGAGATCTCCATCTCAACGCCAGTACCCAGCTTCACTCAACGACCAGCAAGCTACAGTGCTGGACACCCTATGCCAAACAACTAGCAAGAAAGGAACACAACCCCACCCATTAGCAGAGAGGCTGCCTAAAATCATAATAAGTCCACAGACACCCCAAAACACACCACCAGATGTGGACCTGCCCACAAGAAAGACAAAATCCAGTCTCATCCACCAGAACACAGACACTAGTCCCCTCCACCAGGAAGCCTACACAACCCACTGAACCAACCTAAGCCACTGGGGACAGACACCAAAAACAACGGGAACTACGAACCTGCAGCCTGCAAAAAGGAGACCCCAAACACAGTAAATTAAGCAAAATGAGAAGACAGAGAAACAAACAGCAGATGAAGGAGCAAGATAAAAACCCACCAGACCTAACAAATGAAGAGGAAATAGGCAGTCTACCTGAAAAAGAATTCAGAATAATGATAGTAAAGATGATCCAAAATCTTGGAAATAGAATAGACAAAATGCAAGAAACATTTAACAAGGACCTAGAAGAACTAAAGATGAAACAAACAACGATGAACAACACAATAAATGAAATTAAAAATACTCTAGATGGGATCAATAGCAGAATAACTGAGGCAGAAAAACGGATAAGTGACCTGGAAGATAAAATAGTGGAAATAACCACTGCAGAGCAGAATAAAGAAAAAAGAATGAAAAGAATTGAGGACAGTCTCAGAGACCTCTGGGACAACATTAAACACACCAACATTCGAATTATAGGGGTTCCAGAAGAAGAGAAAAAGAAAGGGACTGAGAAAATATTTGAAGGATTATAGTTGAAAACTTCCCTAATATGGGAAAGGAAATAGTTAATCAAGTCCAGGAAGCACAGAGAGTCCCATACAGGATAAATCCAAGGAGAAATACACCAAGACACATATTAATCAAACTGTCAAAAATTAAATACAAAGAAAACATATTAAAAGCAGCAAGGGAAAAACAACAAATAACACACAAGGGAATCCCCATAAGGTTAACAGCTGATCTTTCAGCAGAAACTCTGCAAGCCAGAAAGGAGTGGCAGGACATATTTAAAGTGATGAAGGAGAAAAACCTGAAACCAAGATTACTCTACCCAGCAAGGATCTCATTCAGATTTGATGGAGAAATTAAAACCTTTACAGACAAGCAAAATCTGAGAGACTTCAGCACCACCAAACCAGCTTTACAACAAATGCTAAAGGAACTTCTCTAGGCAAGAAACACAATAGAAGGAAAAGACCTACAATAACGAACCCAAAACAATTAAGAAAACAGGAATAGAGACATACATATCGATAATTACCTTAAACGTAAATGGACTAAATGCTCCCACCAAAAGACACCGATTGGCTGAATGGATACAAAAACAAGACCCATATATATGCTGTCTACAAGAGACCCACTTCAGACCTAGGGACACATACAGACTGAAAGTAAGAGGATGGAAAAAGATATTCCATTCAAATGGAAACCAAAAGAAAGCTGGAGTAGCAATTCTCATATCAGACAAAATAGACTTTAAAATAAAGACTATTACAAGAGACAAAGAAGGACACTACATAATGATCAAGGGATTGATCCAAGAAGAAGATATAAGAATTGTAAATATTTACGCACCCAACATAGGAGCACCTCAATACATAAAGCAAATGCTAACAGCCATAAAAGGGGAAATCGACAGTAACACATTCATAGTAGAGGACTTTAACACCCCACTTTCACCAATGGACAGATCATCCAAAATGAAAATAAATAAGGAAACACAAGCTTTAAAGGATACATTAAACAAGATGGGCTTAATTGATATTTATAGGACATTCCATCCAAAAACAACAGAATACACAATTTTCTCAAGTGCTCATGGAACATTCTCCAGGATAGATCATATCTTGGGTCACAAATCAAGCCTTGGAAAATTTAAGAAAATTGAAATCATATCAAGTATCTTTTCCGACCACAACGCTATGAGACTAGATATCAATTACAGGAAAAGATCTGTAAAAAACACAAACACATGGAGGTTAAACCATACACTACTTAATAACAAAGTGATCACTGAAGAAATCAAAGAGGAAATAAAAAAATATCTAGAAACAAATGAAAATGGGAACACGACGACCCAAAACCTATGGAATGCAGCAAAAGCAGTTCTAAGAGGGAAGTTTACAGCAATACAATCCTACCTTAAGAAACAGGAAACATCTCGAATAAACAATCTAACCTTGCACCTAAAGCAATTAGAGAAAGAAGAACAAAAAACCCCAAAGTTAGCAGAAGAAAAGAAATCATAAAAATCAGATCAGAAATAAATGAAAAAGAAATGCAGGAAATGAGAGCAAAGATCAATAAAACTAAAAGCTGGTTCTTTGAGAAGATAAACAAAATTGATAAACCATTAGTCACACTCATCAAGAAAAAAAGGAAGAAGACTCAAATCAAAGAATTAGAAATGAAAAAGGAGAAGTAACTGACACTGCAGAAATACAAAAGATCATGAGAGATTACTACAAGCAACTGTATGCTAATAAAATGGACAACCTAGAAGAAATGGACAAATTCTTAGAAAAGCACAACCTTCCGAGAGTGAACCAGGAAGAAATAGAAAATATAAACACACCAATCACAAGCACTGAAATTGAGACTGTGATTAAAAATCTTCCAACAAACAAAAGCCCAGGAACAGATGGCTTTACAGGCGAATTCTAACAAACATTTACAGAAGAGTTAACACCTATCCTTCTCAAACTCTTCCAAAATATAGCAGAGGGAGGAACACTCCCAAACTCATGCTACGAGGCCACCATCACCTTGATACCAAAACCAGACAAGGATGACACAAAGAAAGAAAACTACAGGCCAATATCACTGAAGAACATAGATGCAAAAATTCTCAACAAAATACTAGCAAACAAAATCCAACAGCACATTAAAAGGATCATACACCATGATCAAGTGGGGTTTATTCCAGGAATGCAAGGATTCTTCAATATACGCAAATCAATCAATGTGATAAAACATATTAACAAGTTGAAGGAGAAAAACCATATGATCATCTCAATAGATGCTGAGAAAGCTTTCGACAAAATTCAACACCTATTTATGATAAAAACCCTGCAGAAAGTAGGCATAGAGGGAACTTTCCTCAACGTAATAAAGGCCATATATGACAAACCCACAGCCAACATCGTCCTCAATGGTGAAAAACTGAAAGCATTTCTACTAAGATCAGGAACAAGACAAGGTTGCCCACTCTCACCACTCTTATTCAACATAGTTGTGGAAGTTTTAGCCACAGCAGTCAGAGAAGAAAAGGAAATAAAAGGAATCAAAATCGGAAAAGAAGAGGTAAAGCTGTCACTGTTTGAAGATGACATGATACTATACATAGAGAATCCTAAAGATGCTACCAGAAAACTACTAGAGCTAATCAATGAATTTGGTAAAGTAGCAGGATACAAAATTAATGCACAGAAATCTCTGGCATTCCTATACACTAATGATGAAAAATCTGAAAGTGAAATCAAGAAAATACTCCCATTTACCAATGCAACAAAAAGAATAAAATATCTAGGAATAAACCTACCTAAGGAGACAAAAGACCTGTATGCAGAAAATTATAAGATACTGATGAAAGAAATTAAAGATGATACAAATAGATGGAGAGATATACCATGTTCTTGGATTGGAAGAATCAACATTGTGAAAATGACTCTACTACCCAAAGCAATCTACAGATTTAATGCAATCCCTATCAAACTACCAGTGGCATTTTTCACAGAACTAGAACAAAAAATTTCACAATTTGTATGGAAACACAAAAGACCCCCAAATAGCCAAAGCAATCTTGACAACAAAAAACGGAGCTGGAGGAATCAGGCTCCTGGACTTCAGACTATACTACAAAGCTATAGTAATCAAGACAGTATGGTACTGGCACAAAAATAGAAAGACTGATCAATGGAACAGAATAGAAAGCCCAGAGATAAACCCACGCACATATGGTCATCTTATCTTTGATAAAGGAGGCAGGAATGTACAGTGGAGAAAGGACAGCCTCTTCAATAAGTGGTGCTGGGAAAACTGGACAGGTACATGTAAAAGTATGAGATTAGATCACTCCCTAATACCATACACAAAAATAAGCTCAAAATGGATTAAAGACCTAAATGTAAGGCCAGAAACTATCAAACTCTTAGAGGAAAACATAGGCAGAACACTCTATGACATAAATCACAGCAAGATCCTTTTTGACCCACCTCCTAGAGAAATGGAAATAAAAACAAAAATAAACAAATGGTACCTAATGAAACTTCAAAGCTTTTGCACAGCAAAGGAAACCATAAACAAGACCAAAAGACAACCCTCAGAATGGGAGAAAATATTTGCAAATGAAGCAACTGACAAAGGATTAATTTCCAAAATTTACAAGCAGCTCATGCAGCTCAATAACAAACAACCCAATCCAAAAATGGGCAGAAGACCTAAATAGACATTTCTCCAAGGAAGATATACAGACTGTCAACAAACACATGAAGGAATGCTCAACATCATTAATCATTAGAGAAATGCAAATCAAAACTACAATGAGATATCATCTCACACCAGTCAGAATGGCCATCATCAAAAAATCTAGAAACAATAAATGCTGGAGAGAGTGTGGAGAAAAGGGAACACTTGCACTGCTGGTGGGAATGTGAATTGGTAAAGCCACTATGGAGAACAGTATGGAGGTTCCTAAAAAACTACAAATAGAACTACCATATGACCCAGCAATGCCATGACTGGGCATATACCCTGAGAAAACCATAATTCAAAAAGAGTCATGTACCAAAATGTTCATTGCAGCTCTATTTACAATAGCCCAGAGATGGAAACAAGGTAAGTGCCCATCATCAGATGAATGGATAAAGAAGATGTGGCACATAAATACAATGGAATATTACTCAGCCATAAAAAGAAACGAAATTGAGCTATTTGTAATGAGGTGGATAGACCTACAGTCTGTCATACAGAGTGAAGTAAGTCAGAAAGAGAAAGACAAATACCGTATGCTAACACATATATATGGAATTTAAGAAAAAAAATGTCATGAAGAACCTAGGGGTAAGACAGGAATAAAGACACATACCTACTACAGAATTGACTTGAGGATATGGGGAGGGGGAAGGGTAAGCTGGGACAAAGCGAGAGAGAGGCATGGACATATATGCACTACCAAATGTAAGGTAGACAGCTAGTGGGAAGCAGCTGCATAGCACAGGGAGATCAGCTCGGTGCTTTGTGACCGCCTGGAGGGGTGGGATAGGGAGAGTGGGAGGGAGGGAGACGCAAGAGGGAAGAGATATGGGAACATATGTATATGTATAACTGATTCACTTTGTTATAATGCAGAAACTAACACACCATTGTAAAGCAATTATACTCTAATAAAGATGTAAAAAAAATCTACAAACAATAAATGCTGGAGAGGGTTTGGAGAAAAGGGAACCCTCTTGCACTGTTGGTGGGAAGTAAATTGATACAGCCACTATGGAGAACAGTATGGAGGTTCCTTAAGAAACTAAAAATAGAACTACCAAACAACCCAGCAATCCCACTACTGGGCATATACCCTGAGAAAACCATAATTCAAAAAGAATCATACACCACAGTATTCATTGCAGCTCTATTTACAATAGCCAGGACATGGAAGCAACCTAACTGTCCATCAACAGATGAAGGGATAAAGAAGATGTGGCACATATATACAATGAAATATTACTCAGCCATAAAAAGAAATGAAATTGGGTTATTTGTAGTGAGGTGGGTGGACCTAGAGTCTGTCATACAGAGTGACATAAGTCAAAGAGAAACAAATACTGTATGCTAACACATATATATGGAATCTAAAAGAAAAAAGAAAATGGTTCTGAAGAACCTAGGGGCAGGACAGGAATAAAAACACAGATGTAGAGAATGGACGTGAGGACACTGGAAGGGGAAGCGGAAGCTGGAATGAAGTGAGAGTGGCATGTGCATATATACACTACCAAATGTAAAACAGATAGCTAGTGGGAAGTAGCCACATAGCACAGGGAGATCAGCTCGGTGCTTTGTGACCACCTAGAGGGGTGGGATAGAGAGGAAGGTGGGTGGGAGATGGAAGAGGGAGGAGATATGGGGATATATGTATTTGTATAGCTGATTCACTTTGTTATACAGCAGAAACTAACACACCATTGTAAAGCAATTATACTCCAATAAAGATGTTAAAAAAATAATAATACGAAACAGTCTCTTTGCAATCAACCTTTGGAAAGGGACAAAATATTTGAAAATCATATATCTGATAAGGAGATAATATCCAGAATATGTAAAGAACCCCTACAACTCAACAAGAACAAAACCCGCAAATAACCAAATTAAAAATTCGGCCAAGGACTTGAATACACATTTCTCCAAAGATGACATTAAAATGACTAACAAGCATATGAAAAGATGTTCAACATCACTAATCATTAGAGAAATGTAAATGAAAAATCACAAGATGGGGACTTCTCTGTGGCACAGTGGTTAAGAATCTGCCTGCCAATGCAGGGGACATGGGTTTGATCCCTGTTAAGGGAAGATCCAACATGCCGTGGAGCAACTAAGCCCATGTGCCACAACTACTGAAGCCTGCGGGCTCTAGGGCCCATGTGCCGTAACTACTGAGCCCGCATGCTGCAACTACTGAAGCCCACGTGCCTAAAGCCCGTGCTCTGCAACAAGAGAAGCCACCGCAATGAGAAGCCTGCACACTGCAACGAAGAGTGGCCCCTGCTTGCCCCAGCTAGACAAAGCCCATGTGCAGCAATGAAGACTCAACACAGCCAAAAAAAAAAAAAAAAAAAGCTAGCTACACCATCTTTAAAAGAAAAATCACAAGATATCCCCTCAAACCCAGTAAGATGGCTACTATTAAACAAACAGAAAGTAGCAAGTGCTGGCAAGGATGTAGAGAAGTTAGAACCCTTGTACAGCATTGGTAGGAATGTAAAATGGTACAGCCGCTGTGGAAAACAATATGTCAGTTCCTCAAAAAATTAAAAATAGAATTACATATGATCCACAAATTCCAATTCTGAGTATATTTCCCAAAGAACTGAAATCAGGATTTTAAAGAGATATATTAGCACACCCATGTACATAGCAGCTTTATTTACAAGAGGTATAAGCAACACAAATGTCCATCTATAGATGAATGGATAAACAAAATGTGATATATACACAGAATGGAATATTATTCAGCCTTAAAAAGGAAGGAAATTCTGATACAGGCTACAACATGGGTGAACCTTGAGGACATTATGCTGAGTGAAATAGGCTAGTCACAAAAAGACAAATACGGCATGATTCCATTTACATTAGGTATCTAAAGTAGTCAAACTCACAGAAACAGAAAGTAGAATGTGGTTCCCCAGGCCTGGGGGAAGAAAGAAATGGAAAGTTGTTCAATGGGCATAGAGCTTCAGCTCTGCAAGATGAAAAAGTTCTGGCGATCTGTTGCACAACAATGTGAATATACTTAATATTACTGAACTTAAAAATGGTTAAGATGGTAAATTTTATGCTATGTATTTTTTAAACCACCATTAAAGTTTTTAATTATTAAAAAAAACTACAACTGAAACTATCACCCACAGAGATGGCATCTGAAATTTCAACAACAAAACAAGGAGTTTGTAATAAGTTGCATCAAATAAAAACTTGAACTGAACAAAACACAGCAAAAGCCTTCAGGATTTTCATGAGGTATTGTTAAAGGGAAAAAAGGGATAGAAAAGAGACTATAATGTAATCCTACTTTTGTAAAATAATCAATTATTAAAATCTATATCTATCTACCTATATAATTATATACGTCTGAGGAAAATTATGGCATTTTGCATACTAAATCAACAAGGGTAATTAACAAGGGTTATATGGGGGGATATTCATGTGGGTTAGGGAAGGAGGGACACAGAAGAGATGGGAAAGGGAGAGTACAAAAAAGGAAAGGGGGAAAATACCAAACTCAATGAAAAAAATAATTCTCAAGTAGCCACACTCCTCAGATAGGCTACAAGTTTCTTATACTTTCCCACATCTCAGTGTGTGTTCAGCACACAGGAAGACTGCTGACATTAGGTAAAGTTTTGACATTACTTAGTTATTGGAATAAAAGTGAAAAAAATATATATATATATTATTTTTTTGTGGAGGGAAAGATTATTTATTTATTTATTTATTTATTTTTGGCTGTGTTGGGTCTTCGTTTCATGCGAGGGCTTTCTCTAGTTGCGGCAAGTGGGGTCCACTCTTCATCGCGATGCGGGGGGCCACTCTTCACCGCGGTGTGCGGGCCTTTCACTATCGCAGCCTCTCTTATTGTGGGGCACAGGCTCTAGACGCGCAGGCTCAGTAGTTGTGGCTCACGGGCCTAGTTGCTCCGTGGCATGTGGAATCTTCCCATACCAGGGCTCAAACCCGTGTCCCCTGCATCGGCAGGCAGATTCTCAACCGCTGCGCCACCAGGGAAGCCCTAAGATTTTCTTAACTAGTAGAAATGAAAAGAAATCAGTTAACTGGACTTCCCTGGTGGCGCAGCGGTTGAGAGTCTGCCTGCCGATGCAGGGGACACAGGTTCGTGCCCCGGTCCAGGAGGATCCCACATGCCGCGGAGCGACTGGGCCCGTGAGCCATGGCCGCTGAGCCTGCGCGTCTGGAGCCTGTGCTATGCAACGGGAGAGGCCACAACAGTGAGAGGGCCGCGTACCACAAAAAAAAAAATACCATGTGACATCTAGCACTGTCATTTATTAATTAATTTATAATATATTTATTTTTGGCTGCACTGGGTCTTTGTTGCTGCGCGTGGGCTTTCTCTAGTTGCAGCGAGCGGGGGTTACTATTTGTTGCGGTGCGTGGACTTCTCATTGCGGTGGCTTCTCTTGTTGCAGAGCACGGGCTCTACGTGCCCGGGCTTCAGTGGTTGTGGCTTGTGGGCTCTAGAGTGCC
The DNA here is from genome assembly GCF_003676395.1 of Aethalodelphis obliquidens. Classification (NCBI taxonomy): domain Eukaryota; kingdom Metazoa; phylum Chordata; class Mammalia; order Artiodactyla; family Delphinidae; genus Aethalodelphis; species Aethalodelphis obliquidens. Next base: position 23,595,983 of record NW_020837970.1, read on the forward strand.
GGCTCAGTACTTGGGGCACACAGGCCTAGCTGCTTTGCAGCATGTGGGATCTTCCCAGACCAGGGCTCGAACCCGTGTCCCCTGCACTGGCAGGCGGATTTCCAACCACTGTGCCACCAGGGAAGTCCCTAGCACTGTCATTTAATAAAGGGACTTTAGTAATAGTCACTCTGCCTTCTCTTCTAGCAGAATAACTTGTGCCTGGCTTCACAAGCTGCTTACCACTAGCAGGCCTTAAAGCCCTTTTGGGCGCATGGAAATCATTCTACTCTGAATGTCGTCTCTGGGATCTTGGCCTCTTCAGCAACAAAATTCATTAATTTTGTACTGTAAAGTTATTTTATATTTATTCAAGAAAATAACTGGTTCACCAGAGAGGCTGCTATCCTTTGAAAATGTCACAAATGCTTTCTGGGCTGCCATTATTTGACAAAGTTTCACAATAAAATAACCCCTGGGTACTGGGGAATGGATTACTGATAGGGTGAAATCTGATTGCCAGCTAATCATTGTTTTGCTTTCCTTTGGGGGGAGTACATGTGAAATCACCATATCTGCAGATACATTTGTCCCAACACGTATAGATTTATACTCTGTACACACACTACATTATAGCAAAATTCTGAATCGTACATTACTATTCATCATCACTATTTTCGAGCCACTGATCCATTTTTAAAAAATGGAATATAATGCAATAGCTAATGTCAATAACTACCCTTAAATTACATGAAGCCTGGCGAAACTCCACAAGGTTAACATGTTAGCAAGGACAATTCGTTACATATACATTCTTTAAAAATGCAAATATTGGGCTTCCCTGGTGGCGCAGTGGTTGAGAGTCTGCCTGCCGATGCAGGGGACACGGGTTTGTGCCCCGGTCCGGGAGGATGCCACATGCCGCGGAGCGGCTGGGCCCGTGAGCCATGGCCGCTGGGCCTGTGCGTCCGGAGCCTGTGCTCTCCAGCGGGAGAGGCCACAACAGTGAGAGGCCCACGTAACGCAAAAAAAAAAAAAAAAAAAAAAAAAATGCAAACATTAAGAACACAATGGCACACACATCTTTAAAAAAGCACAATTAATCTTACATTTCAAGTATGTAAAATGTATGCAAAAAATATCATTCCAGTGCTGACCACCTGATAGACCTCTGGGATGCTTTGCGTTTTCAGGACACACCTTCAGAAACACCAATCAAGCATAGTCTTTCTGAAACTACTGGTTTAAGCACATCTAATCCTTACTTTGGCAGGGAATTTTTTTAGGGTACCCAACAATTACTTTTCGTAATTTTTCAGGAGGCTTATAAAATTGCACTCAACAATGCAGATTCTAGAAATTCTACCCTAGTTCTCCATTTATTTACAACAGAGAATCCCAAAAGGTCATTTTGAAGGGTACAACAACTAAAATAAGCTTAAGGAAAAAGAGAGATTGCTTTCATGGAATCTGTATCTCCTATACAGACCTCTCCTCTCAGTCCACACCTGAATACCCATTTCCCAAAAAAATTTCAAGTCATTTAGTGAAACCACACATAGTTTCAAAAAAATGTAATCTCGCTCATTAATTTTAGTATGAAGAGGAAGGGACATAGAATCACAAAGCTGAAAGCTTTAATTTGAATACTCAGCACCACTAGTTACCTGTTAACCTCCATACGTCACAGTTCTCTAATCTATATGAAATCAACATGCGCAAAACCAAATTCATGATCTTCCCCAAAATGGTCCCCTGATGGTGTTCCCCATCACAGTGAGTGGTCCCAGCATCTGCCTAGTTCCACAACTTAAAAACCTAGGAGTCATCTTTCATACCACCTGCATTGCCAATCCACAAGGAAACTATTGATTTTACCTCCTAAATATTTCTCAAATCCATCCACTTCTTAACAGCTTCATGGCCACCATCCTAGAACATGCTATCTGCATCTCTCATCAGGACAAGGGCAAGCCTACTGCCCTAAGTGGTGTCCATGCAATTTCTTAGCGCCCTCCAATTGGTTCTCTGCACTGATACACAAGTGATCTTTTCAAAACACAAATCTGATATTACACCCTGGCTTAAAATCCTTCTGTAGCATTCCATTAAGATAGACCAAAATCCTTAAGGCCAAACGCTGCCCGATCTGTCCCCTGTAGCCTCCCCCCTTTGCTCTCTCCAGCTACATGGCCAGTTCAGCTTCTCAAACACACAACACTATTCCCTCCTGTAAGGAGTACTCTTCTTCCCTTCTGAGATGTCCTCCCTCCCCTTCACCTAGCTAACTCCTACTCATCCTTCAAATCTCAACTTCTTCAGGACTCTGTCCTGCCCCCAAAGTCTCCATTAGGTTCCTCTGCAGAGAACCGTGTTCCTTATCTGGGGTGTAATTATACAATCTTGGATGTATCTGATTAAAGTCTGTCCTCCCCACTGTGGTGCAAACTAATGGCAGCAGGTAATGTGTTTTATTCACCATCATAACCCCATCACCCAGCAACATACTGGCACATAGTAGATGCTCCATTTGTTGAATGAATATATGAATGGGTAAAGGAGTCAGTACCATCTGATGATTCCCATTTATCTGTAATAATTCAGAATTTCAACATTGGTTGTGAAAGCAACTGTCACAAGAGATACACAATTTTGCTGTTAAGGATTACGAGTCACTAGACAGCTTCTTGCAGTTAGAGAGACCTTGTCTTACTCAGATTTGAATATGAAGAGAGTTAATATAACATACTAGCTAAGAACTCAGGATTTTAAGTCCACAGGTTGGGTTCTATCTAGCCTCTAATACTTACTGTCTGACCTGAAGGCAGGTTACCTAACCTCTTGGCATATTAGTTTTTTCATCAGTAAAACTGGTCTAAAACAATACCTACCTAATAAGGTTATTGTGAGGATTAAATAAAATTGTTCCTATAAATGCCCCCACAGGGTCATTCTTATTAGTCCATATATGATTGCTAAAGTAATGATACCTGACAGACCTCAAAAGGCAAACACACAAAAATATTACCACAAAAGCAATCACTGCCTGCAGAGCTACTGATTTCTACCTAAAACTTCCACGATAGCCCAAAAAAGATCATCTACCTACAGATTAATCTAGACAACAGGACCTTGCAAAAAAAAGAAGGAAGAACATAACATGTCTGTGGCATCGGGCACTCTCAACACAGTGCAATGACAGTTCAGTGAATAGCTCTCCTCAAGTCTATATCCTTTACAGTTAGTAACAATAAGTAGAATACCAACCTACTAACAGCACATGAATCACATATCTCAGAAAAACAAAGAGAACCAAACTGTGAAGCACACTGAAAATAGGACAAGAACAACAATAAAAATAATTAATGGGCAATTCTTCTGAAGTAGTAAAAATACAAGAGAAAAACTAAATTAAATACGTAAAAAGTGCAAATATACATACTGCCATTAACTCTGAGAAATTTAAATTTGGGTTTTACAAATCCATTTGTAACTCCAAGTATCATTACTCTGGTATTGTCTCAGGTTTGAGGAATTAAAAGAATGACTTATCGAAGAAATTTCACGTTTAAGTCACTTACTGAAACCACATATATTTTCAAAGAAATGTAATCTTGATCCTTAATTTTAGTATGATGATTAAGAAACGGCACAAAACCGCAAAGCTGAAAACCATAATTTGAACACTTGGCACCACTAAATAGGTGTTAAATTCCATATGTCCCCATTTTCTTTTCTTTTTCTTTAATATTTACTTATTTATTTATTTGGTTGCACTGGGTCTTAGTTGCGGCTTGCGGGCTCCTTAGTTGCGTCCAGTGGGCTAGTTAGATGTGGCATGCAAACTCTTAGTTCTGGCATGCATGTGGAATCTAGTTCCCTGACCAGGGATCGAACCTGGGCCCCTTGTATTGGGAGCGCAAAGTCTTAACCACTGCGCCACCAGGGAATCCCCCCCATTTTCTAATTTACAGAAATAAGGATATCTGTTGGCAAAATGTTGAAAACTGTTAAATGGCAAGAACTCTTCAGTTTGTTATACTTGAGGATTTTTGTGTATGTGTGAGTTTTTCCACCACAAAACATTAATAAAAAGGATAACTTCTGCTTTGCTGCCTCACTGTTATGCGGAAAAAAATGAAAAAGTACATTATCTCACTATGTCAGGTAGTGTCTAAGGTAGTTTAAAATTCTTTTTAAAGTTTGTTCCACTAAATTCGGTAGGTAGCTAAACAGATAAGGATTTTTAAAACCAATTCTAGGAAGATAAGACACAATAGTGTCCTCTATTGGCATTCTTCCATGAAGAATCATGATTTTCTTATCAAAAAGTATTGAAAAAAGTCAGCCAAGGTGTTCTGCAGCTAAACATGAATAATAGTAGTCCTTTGCCCATCTTTAGATAAAGATAAATTAACAGACAACACCTGCTATAATTTTAATTTTTTTCCATAAATTCTTCTTAAATCTTTAGCATCTGCTACAACCTGAGTATATTAGAGCCTAACATGTAATACCTAGTTTAGCTCATTCATTCATTCAACAATTGTGGAGTGCCTGCGTCCCATGCCAGCCTCTGTTAGGTGCTAGAGGTAAAGCAGAAAACTCTGGTGCCTGCCTTCCTGGGGACAAGTTTGTATATTTATTTACTTTCATCATATCATAATTATAAACTGTATGGCTATGCCGAGAACACCCCACAATGTGAAGGGCACCCCCTGCATATGTGAACATGGCTGCAGCCCTGAAGTCTAACAAAGAATTTCTCAACTCAACACTATTGACAGTTTGGGCTAGATAGTTCTTTGTTACACGGGGCTGGCTGTCCCGTGCACTACAGGATGTTTGGCAGCATCCCTGGCTTCCATCCACTGCATATACCACCCCCTCAATGTGACAACCCAAAACATGGCCAAACATCGCCAAATATCCCCTGGTGGCGGGGAGGGAGGGACGCACAAAACTGCCCCTGGTTGAGAGTCACTGGTCTAACAACAGTAGCTAGTAAGCAGCAGATGTAGAAGTAGAACCCAGATTTGTTTCTGTTCTCAAAATAGTATTTAGGGACTTCCCTGGCCATCCAGTGGTTAAGACTTCGCCTTCCAATGCAGGGGGTGCGGGTTCAATCCCTGGTTGGGGAGCTAAGATCCCACTTGCCTCGTGGCCAAAAAACCAAAACATAAAAAACAGAAGCAATGTTGTAACAAATTCAGTAAAGACTTTTAAAATGGTCCACATTTTAAAAAATCTTAAGAAAAGTAATACTTTAGTGACAAAAGTAATGTATGATCGTTGTCAAGATTCCAACCAAAAGCACATTAAGAGTAGGAAATCTCCCTCTCCTCCTCATCTCCCTTCCTGCAAGGCTAACCACTGTTAAGTCTGTTGTGTACACATCTTAAAATACACACACACACAGAGGAAGAACAAATGTTTTCTTTTTAACTTCTGTGACTTGCTTCTGTCATTCAATTCTCTAGGTCAATGTACACCCATCCATCTCACTTTCTTCATAAGCCGCAAAGCGGTCTGGGTTATGGGTGTATCATAATTTATGTAAGCTTTCACCACTGGTAGGCATTTATACAGTCTTTAGTTTTTGGTTATTTCTAACCATGCTACAGTGGAAAAATGCTGTAGTTAACATCCTTGTACAAGGACTTCTATGACACCAACTCGCAGGAGTAGAACTGCTGAGTCAAGGTATACATGTTGTAAATTTTGCTGGTTACTGCCAATAGCCTTCCCTTTCTCCTTTACAGGTCACCATAGGAAGAAATAAGATAACGTATCTAAAAGGTTTGTAACAGTGACATATATTATATATACTCAATTCATAATTAAGGCATTCCTGGAGTAATCTTTCCCTACAAGTCTGCTTGTATGTTTTTTAAGTTAACAAAAAGTGTCTTGTATACCTTTTTTAAAGATCCTCTCTGCAGCAGTGCTAGGAGGGCTATTTTAAGCAATAGCAAGATAAAAAAGTGAACATAACCAAGCATTTTGTAAATGAGAAGAAATGCATACTATATCCAACATTTTCAATGTGGCAAATAGGTATGCTTACCAGTCATTATTTTAAGTGTTACAGATGAAATGCAGAGGGGTTTTTTTTTCACTCTAGGATTTTCATTATATTTTCTATTGATTTTTATCACAGAATTATCGGATAAAGTTTCTCTGTAACTGATACGCTTCAGCAAACCTAATTTAACATCTTGCCCTCTCAGAACACTTGCAGTAAGAAAATGACCTTAGGCAGTGTTAAATTTAGGTCCAGGCAATAGTTTTCAAGAAGAGACAACTTGCACACTTTAAAAGTTTAAGCACCATCAGATTGAATAAATGCAGAGTTCACTATCGTAATTTGACACCTCTCAACAGGCAATAAATATGTATTATGAGCTAATATATTTACAGTGTCATGAACTAAAACACCCGATGGAACATGAAGTTGCCTCAGTTCACTACAGCCTGTGTGACCTTGATTAAGACTCTTGCAGGGCTTCCCTGGAGGCGCAGTGGTTAAGAATCCGCCTGCCAATGCAGGGGACACGGGTTCGAGCTCTGGTCCAGGAAGATCCCACATGCCGCGGAGCAACTAAGCAGGTGCACCACAACTACTGAGCCTGCACTCTAGAGCCCGTGCTCCACAACAAGAGAAGCCACCACACTGAGAAGCCTGTGCACCACAACGAAGAGTAGCCCCCGCTCTCCACAACTAGAGAAAGCCCACGCACAGCAACAAAGACCCTAACGCAGCCAAAAATAAATAAGATGAATAAATAAACTTAAAATATTAAAAAAAAAGACTCTTGCAAATTTCCTCCTTAGGATTGTCCAAATATGAATGAATAGTGGGGACTGGAAGGAAACATGGAAATGGGAAGACAGCTCTATTTGTTAGGCTGGTGGGATAGTGCTTAGTTTCTATTGGCCTTATCCTGTTTGGGCTATATAGTTCATTGTAAATTCTCTGTTTCCATAGTTACTATCACTGGATCCTCTTAAAAATCCATCCAATTCATATGAATGGGAAACTGTCTACAACCTTGCTACTCAAAGTGTGGTACTCTGACCAGCAGCATCTATATCACCCGGGGCCTTGTGAGAAATGCAGAACCTCAGGTCCCACCTCTGAACCAGTGCCTGCATTATAACAACATCCCCAGAGGATTCCTGTGCACATTAAAGTTTGAGGAGCCCTGGTCTACAAGACTTAGAGCAGTGATTCTCAAGGGTGGGGGAAGAGGGAGACAATTTTGTCCCCAAAAGCCCATTTGACAATATCTGGAGGTATTTTTTGGTGGCTGCTACTGGCATCTCGTGGATAGAGGCCAAGCTTCCTGCCAAACAACCTACAAGGCAAAGGACAATCTCCCATAACAAAGAAATATCTGGCCCCAAATGTCAGAGGTTGAGAAGCGCTGACTGAGAGGAAAAGCAGTTTTGCCCAACCCCATATATACACTGTTGATCGTAAAATAAAAAGAAATATCAGAAGTTCATATTGTCCTTTTTGTCAGAATTCAAATATTCATATTTAATTCCTATTTTTATTGGTAAAAGGCTATATCTTATAATTCTTCTTTAGAAGAAAAGAACATGGGGTCACTGAATTAAACACAGGAGAAATAATATCATCCTTCCCCAAAATGGAAACAGAACATTTAAATTAAAATTTTAGTAACAGAGCAGACTAGTTTTATATTGTCATTATAAAACGATACCTATGCTGTTCTGGAGAGCAGTTTTCTAAAGAAACAAATTGTAAATTTTTTCCAAAACTATTCCAGTATTTACCAACTCTCATCATCAAGACATGCTTATTTAATATTAAACTTAAAATTACATCTGAAAGAATTTAATTGCAATTCTTAGGGGAGAAAAATAATGCTTTTAGAAGAAAAACGTTTTGTACTTAAATTACTGTGCTAAAAACTCATATCCTAATTATAAAAATTACTTACTAGATATAATTTGTAGATTATTGGTTAAAAAAAACCCTATTCTGAGAAATGACTGAAAACCTTTTTGAAGTTCCATCCATAAGCTACATTTACAAACTTGTCTGAAACGTTTCAGGAGATACATAAATAAAACCCTATCTTCCAGGTGCTTAGTCTAGCTCATAAAGCATACTTAGTATTTGCAAGGAAACAAAAATAATTTTTAATTTCAAATTAAACTGCATGAAAAGTTTATATCCTTACATAAGGCATCCAGATACTCTTTTGGATATAATCATAACAAAAGTAGAGAGGACAGTCGCTATATGTGTATTTCTATTAGCTTCTTAAGATGTTAATGAAAATGACTAAAGGTGAGAAGAAAAAGAATCTTTCATAACTCTCATTTTCTATGAAATAATTATTTTATTTTCCTTTGAATGAAACAGAACTCAGCCCCTACATATACTAATAATAAAGTTTCAACCATTGAAAATGTCACACAACTACACAGCTAAGAAATATAACTGACTAATGACTATCTAATTTCCATAAATCACTCTTGTAATCATGGTCAGGTCAGTTTAAAAGGCTCGTATTATCTTAATATACTAGGTTAATTATCTATACTTTAATACAGACAAAATTGCCTCCTGAGTATCTTTCACAGCTCTGTAACCTTCCACCAGCCAAATAAGTATGGCTGCTGGCAGATTAGACATTTTCTTTTCCTAGAGATTGCTCACAGAAAACCACAAAGAAGAGTTATTAAGATCCTGAGATGAATATGAAAACAATAAAATATAAAATTAATTATAGTTGGAAGGACCTGAAATCCATCCACTACCACCTTCTAATTTTAAAAATGGAGAACTAAAGGTTCAGCAAGGTCAAGCAATATGCCCAAGGAAACACAGCAAATTAATGACAGGTCTCCCAATTCCAGACAGTACTTCAGCAGTTTTACACAAAAGCATATTAACAATTAGGAGCAAGTGTGCAATTCCATCATTCTTCCAACATCACTTTGTTCTTCAAATGATCACTTACTAAGAGCATCAGAATCCTGGCATTTTAGAGGCTGAGAGGGAAGCTTTTCATGATCCCTCCTCTTACAGATGAGGAAACTGATATCCAGAGAGATCTTACTGTTCCATTCATTCATCCACAAACATTTACTGGACTGCTGCAATACGCTAGGTTTTAGAGATACAAAGATACACATAAGATCACAGTTCTTAAGGAGCTCATGTGGGACCAAGAGAAAAAAATATATAAATGTAATCCAACAAGATGGTTATTATAAGAGAGGTATTCACTAAGAAGAGTGGGGGCAGGAAGGAATTAATCAGCTCGGATTGTTTGGATGTAACACTGTACACCAAGCATGAACAGATAGCTATTTACAGCATTTAATCTTGGCTACAATGTTTTATATTAAAACAGATGAAAGAAGTTCCACTTTCACCAAAAGGAGTAGAGACTACTGTTTTCTAGAGTGCCAGGCAGAGTGCCTGGCATTTCACACATATTATTTAATCCTGAAAATGACTCAGAGGTAAGCAGTATTATCCCCATTTTTCAAAGAAGGAGGACCGCTGAGACAAGCTTGTCCAAGTCAAGATACACCAGAGTTATAATTTGAACCCAGGTTTGCCTGGCTCCAAAATCACATTCCTTTCTTTCTGTTAAACTATGACTCTCTCTGCACAGGATTTATTTGTTTAAATCATCCTCCACGTTCTTCCTCTACAGTCTTCGTTAAGCAATACACCCTGCAATAAATAATTCTAGTCTTCAAGATTATCACTTCCTAGAATCAGGAATCAGAGTTTAAAAACCTTAAGGAAGGAAAGACAAGAAAAGGTTCTGCTTATACCCAAATAAAGTTTCCTCACTCATAAAATTTGAAATACTGGTGTAGTGAACTTCAGCTTTTACCTCTTGCTTAAAGGAGTCTTACTTTTTCTATGTTTAGATCACACCATAGGTGCTCCATAAGTAGTAGTATTTTTCTTCAAGGTGTTGAGAGGGCAGACTCAAACTTTCTGAAGCTTTGAATTTTAAAAAGAACTAAGCATTTTCTTTTGTTGTTTCTATTCCTGTCCACAACATTTTGAAATAGAGAAGGCTGGGGAAAAGCTCTATTCCAAGACGCTAGGGAGGAATTTAGGATGCAAATGGTTAGCCCTCTGCCCAGCCTTCTACAGCTAACATGTTTCATCTTCGGGCAAAAGGGAAGATTTCAAATGCTAAGGGGCGAGTAGGGGAGGAGGACGGGGCCAAGGGGTAGAAGATCAAATCCTAATCCCTAGTATTAAGTCCAAGGAGCCTTCATAGTTGCCTGTGAATAAAGTAACTACGTGGGAAGCCCAGCTGAAACCAAGGAAGGAAAGCCCTGCTGGATAACGACAGCATCTTTTATTGAAAAAGTTGTATCGAAGTACACAGCAGTCTCCAGTGATGCGGGTCGTGGAACAAAATTCAAAGAGGCCTTTTCTCTGCATTTAAATGAACACATCTGAGCATTTAAACTGAAACCTCACCCCAAACCCCCAGGAGAAAAATATAACCGCCCTCCGTATAACAAGATTTTCGGTGCGGGCCGCAGCCTCGCGGCTCTCCGGGCACCGGCGTGAAGCTGCCCCGGCCTCCCCGCGGTCCCCGCCCGGCGCACCCCGGCGGCCCTGAGCCCCGCCGCCCGCTCCGAGGACGAACCCACGGACCGCCATCCGTCGCCCAGGCTCACCTCCGGGCACGCCGCCTGCCGCGCCCTCCGGACCCCAGCGCCCGGCGACCAGCTGAAATACGAGGAGGAAGTGGAGCGGGCGGTGCCCGAGGCTGAGGACCCTGCGCTCCGACCCCAGCGCAGCCATCGCCCGGGACCCGCGCGGGAATGCAGGGAGCCGCCTCGCGACGGCCACGTGGGCAACGCGGACTCGAGGGACCGAGCCGGGAGTGTGGGTTGGAGCCAAAGGCTAGCAGCGGCTGCGGAGGGGCTGACCGACTCCTCAGCTGGAGCCGGGGTAGCCTTCACTGCCCGCCGGATTTGGGCGGGCTCTGGGCGCGAGAAGAGGCTCAGGAAGCCTAGCCCCGCCCAAACCCCGCCCCGCCCACCTCTTGTTCCGCCCAGCCCACCTCTTGTTCCGCCCAGCCTCGCCTCGTCGTCTCTGGCCCCGCCCCTCCTACTCATAGCCCCGCCTCCGTTCCGCCCAGTCGTTCCCCAGGCCCGGGTTTTGGCCCCACACTATCCATTCTAGCTCCGCCTTTTTCACACCTGGCCCCTCCTCACCACTCTGGCCCCGCCTCCAGGCCCGACACCTGGCGGTTGAGATGTTGGAGCTCAGAGTCCCAGGAAGGGCAAGGCCAGAGGATGGCATCACAGGCGGGTCCTTAGTCTAACCACAGAGTGACCTTGGGCAAGCCGCTGCATACCTATGATAACTACCATTAATTAATGTCTGCTCCGTGCCCAGCACCAAGAGGGGAACCAGACAGAGAGACCGCTCTCAGCAGACAGAAAACCAGTAAACATAAATAAAGTTATTGAGTTGTGATGAGAGACGCAAAGGAAACAGGCGGGAGGCTGAAACATAGTGGAAGGGCACTTACTCCTAGGCTCCTGGCTGAAGCTCTCTCCACTCAACACTGCTGCCCACTAAATTCCTCCTTGCGAGGTAAATACCAGTCGCAGCTTGCTGCCTCAAAAGGCTGTTATGAGAGCCAAGTGATCCCCAACAGAAGACCAGCGAGGCGACACTGGGCAAGTCACCCTCCCTCTCTGGGCCTATTTCTTCATCCTTAAAAGGGTGAGGATAAGCTAGAGGACTTGGAAGGTCCAGCTCTGACACTCATTCAAGCCATCCACAGAAATGATTTGCAGGTGTCTCAAATGTGGACAACGCCCTCCATGCTGCCATCAGTTAACGTCAGCAAATATTAGTGACTCCATCTGCCGCTGACACTAGCAACTCCGATGGTGATTGACAATGATTGCTAGAATTCCATCTCAGATCGCACTAGATCATACACTTCATCCCTTCTATTCATAATTGATTAGAAAGCTTCATTTGGCTGAAGAGATTCAGGCAAATCATCTTTAAACTTCAATGACAGTGCGTTTCTCTGATTCTTCACAGAAAGCTTTATGGATTTGACACCTCTAAGACTCCTTGTAAGCAGAAGTATCACTCCAAGCTCCAGACTCTGAATCTGTTTAAAAACTAAACCTGGTTGCAAAGAATCCAAAGGTGAAAATTAGTTAAGACATTTTTCCCCAACTAAGTACCACCAGGAAAATGGAACCAATATCCATTGAAACTAGTCTGCTTAAGCTGGACTTAGGGAAAGAAAGGGGCCACAGAAAATGATAACCAGGTTGTCACTAATTACACTTCTACATAGGAAGGAAAGACAGTATTTATCGTCCCTTATTTCTATTTTGCTCTGAAGAATTTATGGGGCATGTAGACACTTATGCAATTCACCCTAACGGTATTTGGAGAAAGTAAAGTGTTATTCTGCTTCTACAGCTAGGGGATTTGAAACTGAGTGGTTGAATAACTGTTGAAGGTCACAGCACCTGTCAGTGGAAAAAATAGAATTAAATGGCTGTTAGCTGAGCCATGGCAAGCATAATTGGGACTCCTAGGTCTCCCCAGAGTGTTACATCAATAACCATGAGAACGGACTTCCCTGGTGGTGTAGTGGTTAGGAATCTGCCTGCCAATGCACGGACATGGGTTCGAGCTGTGGTCCACCGCAACGAAGAATAGTCCCTGCTCACTGCAACTAGAGAAAGCCCGCGCACAGCAATGAAGACCCAACGCAGCCAAAAATAAACAAATAAATAAATAATTTTTAAAAAATGATTAAAGAGGTAAAATTATTTTAAAAAATGACCATGAGAACAAGTTATTTACATAATCTGTGAAAAAATAATACTTGTTACTGTTCTTAAGTGAAAGGTAAAGTGTGTAATTTGTTGGGCACTTTAAAATCCAAGCAAATAATTATAGAATATAATGTATGCATCTTGGATGGTTTTTTCTAGAATGATACACCAATTACTCTCGGTTGCTGGATATGGTGGCAGCACCTGACTCTGATAACAGGCGTTTTCACACTGCTAGGAAATGCTGGCTGATCAAATGACAATGAAAACTGGTGCTGTTGCTGTGGCCACCACCTACAAAGGTTCCCTAAAGTAGCATCTGTCTACCAACTTTCTGAGATTTGACCAAAGGGACTGTCATACAGTCTACAGTGCACCCATATCCCAGACACCACATTTCCTCTGAAGATTATGGAATTTTTGTTACACTTTCCTGCCTTTGCCCATCCTACTCCTCCCTTTCCCTGAATATCCAAACCCACCCTTTCTTCAAGACCCATTTCAAATGCTGCTTGCCCCTTGAAGCCTAGCCTGGTTCCCCCACCAGACACAGCCTCTGCCTTCTCTGAACTTCCAGAACACTTTTATTTCTCTCACAGCACTTACCACGTTCCATCTTTGGGTCCATTTCTCTATACATCTTATGTCCTCTACTAGATGATGAGGTCCTAGGCTTAGAGTCTATGTCTTATTCATCTTTATAATACTCACTAGCGAGTCAGTGCCTTGCCATAGAAAGTGGAATATAATAATTATCATATTAACCTTGCTAGGTAGTGGAAGAATACAATAATCTAAGCACTTCTTAATATACTAGCACATTTAAACTCCAGCAGTATTAGAAGTGTGGTACTTTTATTACCCTTGTTTTGTCTTGACCTCTCTTTCTCACTGCTCTTGGCAGGTTCCTCTTCTTTCACCCAGACTCCGCATGTTGGGAATTCCACAGGCTGAAATCTGGGACCTATCTCTTTCTCTGTACACTCTGCCCCTGCCTCCACCCTACTCCCCCCACTTCTGTGATCTTATCCATTTCCCTGGCGTTAAATACCTTCCACATACTGGCAATGACCAGATTCACACTCAGGTGCTAATCTCAACTCTGGGTCTCTGTCTCAACGCTGTGTGTATGTGACATCATCGTCACTTGGACATGTCAGTTAATTATGTCCCAAAACGTTTTGTTCCCTTAGTCTCCCCATCTCAATCCATGGTACCACCATCCAACTAATTATTCAAGCGAAAAACCTGGAGGTCATCATTGGTTCTTCCCTCTGCTTCACCCACCAAGTCTAATTCAACCTTAAGTGCTGTTTACCTTGAACCTATCTGGAATCCATATCTTAATCCTCCTCTCCTACTACTATAGTCAAGTCCATGCTTATCTCTAGCTGAGACTCCACCTGCACTCTCCAGCACATTCTGAGGGCAGCCTGAGTGATCGTCTTAAAACACAAACAAAATCCCAAGTCCTTGCCACCCATTAGAGTGGCCCCTGCTGCCTGCATTGACAGGTCCCCCCCACCCCGCACGCACACACCATGCTCCTGGGTCATTGGCCCCTTTCAGTCTCTGGAACCAGCCAGCATGGTCCTGCCTTGACATGAACTGCTCCCTCTGCCTGCCCTGTTCCCTCCCCAGCCTTCCTCCTCCCCCGCTTTGCCTAATTCCTACTCCTCCTTCAGGACTGAGCTTATTTATCACCTCTTGAGAGACAAACCAACCTAAGCTGGGTCTTCCACTCCCTCTGTCTATTACTCTGTATCAGTGTGCCCTGTCCCCTCCCCTCACCACATTTGTCACAATTTTTAATGACATAATTTTAGTGTGCCTGATTCCCCCTATAGAAAATTAGCTCCAGATGGGCAACAGCTGTGTCTGGTATCCACCGGTGGGTGCCCAGTATATGGAGCACACAGTTGATGCTCAAAATGTTTGTTGGATGAATAAATGCATGTGAAGTAGTTTGCCCAAGATCTCTGAGCTAGTGAGGTAGAAAATGGTGAGCAGGGATTCAAACCCAGGTGGCCTGACTTCAAACTAAACTGAATCTCTCTCTGTAGACCCCATCCCTAATCTTTAAACCAGAGCCTTAAAAGCTGCCTGGCAGGACATAAAGCTGGTAAAGCGAGCATTCAGCTGCAGGGCCCAAGTGTTCAATAGCTGGCAGCTATTATTGTTTGTGTGGCAGTTATTCTCTGATGTGCTTTTGCACTTACGAAACCCTTAAGCAGAGGGGAGTTGGTGCTTTGGAGTTTAAAAAAGAGCACACGAGAAGGGAATTAGGGGGCCAAATAAATAAGAGGAATCAAAAATAAACATTGTCGTTTGCAAGTGGTATGACCTAATGAGTTGTCTTTTATGTCAATGTTGCTATTCACTTTTCTTTTTTATAACGGGGTCAACTGAGCTAAATTCAGAGCTCGGCAGATTCTCTGAATCTTCCATTCAGCATTTCCATTATGGCTTGGTGATAAATTCTGCTGTGAGCCTTGGAGAGCCAAACTGAAAAGGTAATTAAAGATAAAAATGGATGCTGTCAATTTTATTGTTGAAGTTAAATGCATTTTCACAGATTAAAAGAAAAAAAGCAAGTATTGATAGGATATTAAAATCCAATTCTTCAAAAGAAATGATATAAAAATAAAAGGTCCCTTTCAGGGGCTATTTCAATGGCTGTGATCAAAATGTAAAAGAGCAGACATATTTTAATGCAGGGAGCTTTCAAAGAAAATTAATTGGCCACATTTGTATTAGATTGTAATAGCTAAATAGTAGCACATAAAATCAAATATCACAAAAAGTACAAACCATGTATAAAACTGAGCTGTCTCAATAGAATTTAATAATCGCATATATGCGTATACGTATACACCACAATGTCACGGACCCAATTAACAATAGAAAAACACAAGAGAACAAAGAAATGGCAGTTCATTACAAAACAAAATAAATTATAATGTGTCCTGAACAAATACCAGCTCTTGTTATAAATGAAGATATTGTTTTCCATCTTAAGAAAGTACACTGTAATATCCCATGCCCTCTAAATGTTGAAAACTTTTATATCTGGAAGTGATGAATCATATCATGAAAGAATTTTTTTAAAGACAAATATGAACAATACTCTATTGTGTACTTGTAACTTGCAAAAGGATAGATCTTAAATCTCCACACACACACACAAAATGGTAACTATGTAGAGGTAATGGATATGTTAATTAGCTTGATTGTGGTGATCATTTCACAATGTATATGCACATTAAACATCAAATTTGTATACATCAATGACAGCTCCATAAAGCTGCTAAAATATAATTTCTACAGTAAAAAAAACACAAATATGGATTTCTCTAGATAAATTCCTTCAGCAGATTTGCAATTACTATGCAAAAGCTCAACATTTGTGTATTAGATCAACACAATTTATTAGAAATATGTAAATATTGATTTCATTAAATGAAATGTTCTTCATAGGTGACATACTATTATAAATTTTAAAAAGAAACTTATGCCCTTACTTAATGACCACAAAACACAATTGCAAATGCTTGACTCTGTGCAAAAGGTAGAATTTAAATATTCTTATCAAATATACAGCCTATATCTCACTCTCTTTCTATTCTAGAAATGAGAGGTATTTATAGACACTGCCACATATATCAAAAATAAATGCAAAGGACAAATTACACTGCAGGTATAGACCACAAATGCTCCAGAAATTTGTAGCTATGCACCAGGAGAATTGTCCTCTTAGAATTTAATTCATTGATTGCCAATTTACTTGTCCCTAGACTATTCCCACCTCAATCAAGGGATATTAAGGACTTATGATCCTCAAAAGCACTCAAAAAATGCAAAATTAAATATATTTCTCTTCCATTTGTAATTTGTAGGCTGCCATGTAAGGCATTTAGGGATGTGAGGATAAATTAAAACCAAAATTGAGCTGTTTCTCTACTACGTTTGGGACTCTGCTGTAATTACCTGCTCCTCTAATTTATTTAGCAAGGTTCACTTTCTCATCTATCTAGTGATTACTAATTGATGTCAAGTTTTCTATATGCATAAGAAGACCAGATGAGCAACCTTTTAGCAATACAAAAAACTCCCTCTGAAAGTTAATGTATGGCACTGATTGTTCCAGAGAATCGATTTTCTTTAACCTAATTCTAAGCCACCTGATCCAAGTCTCTCAAAATTGGAAATCATTTGGTAATTTCCAGTTCCACAGCTGTCTCACACGAGACACAATCTCTCCTTGCTCTTCTATAACACGCTTGATTAATAACCTCATTTATTTTCTGCTTTCCTCCCCTACACACAGTAAGTTCCATGAAAGCAGAGATATTACCTATCTCGTTCACTGTATCATCCTGAGAACTTGACAAATAGCTGATTCTCAAATAATTGTTGAATGAATAGCTAGGAGGTGACAGAGCAAGGATCCACACTGGTGTTTATCTGACATCAAAGACCAAAGACTGCACTCCCCAATATGTCAAGAACTTTCTGTATTTCCCAATCTACTATCTCGCAGAGTGTCGGAGAGATCAAATGGGCATCAAAAGCACAACAAGCAATTTCAACTCTGCTTCACCAGTGACTAAGAAGATCTGATGTAACCAAGGATCAAATATATCCTTTTTCTTACAGGTGACTTCAAGTATTCTTTAGTTTTCAACAAATTGAAAACACTCTAGAAGTTAAGGGGAAAAGGGCTGGAGAGGGACAAATGGGGGAGACTCCCATAGAAGCCCAGGCCAGGGATGACAGCAATGGCTTGCACTGCAGTGGTGGCACTGGAGCTGTGTGACCTGGCACAAGCTCATCTCTTCTGAGCTTTGGTTTTCTCAGCTACATAAATAGAAAGTTTGCCTCTAAATCACTGGGCACATTGTAGGCCCTCAGTGCTACAATTATACTAAATGTTTTACAAGGTTATGGTGAGAATTAGCACTGATAAATACACAGTAACTGACACATTTGTGTACTCAACAAATGATAGCTTCTACTCTGTTGTATTGAGAAACAGCGTGTTCTAAGGCTGCAAAATGCTTTAGAAGAGCAATGAAAAGGAAAAAACTTATTTTAAATTCTCATTTAAGACTATTTAAAAATAGCTTTTCTACCTACTGTATACCTCAGGGAACTCTACTCAATGCTCTGTGGTGACCGAACTGGGAAGGAAATCCAAAAAAGAGGGGGCATATGTATACATATAGCTGATTCACTTTGCTTTACAGTATAAACTAACACAACATTGTAAAGCAACTATACGCCAATAAAAATTAATTTAAAAATAAATAAATAAACCTCACATTAAACCTAAAATAAATAAATAAATAAAATAGCTTTTCTGTAATTTGCCATAGTCTACCAGTACACTTATTCTGCAGCTAAACTGGGCCAGTGAAATAAGCTAACAGTGGCTAACTCTGGGCAAGATAGTAGGGGCAATTATTATTTAATTTGTTGTGTATTTTCCAAATTGAGCATGCACTGCTTTTGTGATCGGGAAAAGCAAGTTGTTAGATTGCTTAGGACTCAGAAGACAATTTACCTCGGATTCTCTCGTTCTGTACTCTCTCAAAGTCATTCGGACTGACGTTTTCAGAGAATGTTGTTATATCAGGCTCTTGGGTACAGAATCAAAGACGTGGCCTTTCCTAGTGTTAGGCATAAAGGAACTTAGAGAAGACATTCTTCCTGCCAGGATGAAAGGAAGCCAAAATCCTCTCCAACTGTGAGACCTACTTCAAGGACAACAAATGAATTCATATATGTACATTTACTCAAGGAGTCAATCCAGTTCCCATTTTTATTGGGCTCTTACAGGAGAAAATAGCAGAAAGTAGACTCCTTTTAAAATCTGAATTGTTAATATGAATGTATAGTATAAATATGGATGAAAAATTAACCAAGATATGACCCATCAATTCCACTACTAGGTATATAGAGAAAGAGAAATTAAAACACATGTCCACACAAAAACATATACATGAGTATTCAAAGCAGCAATACTCATAATAACCAAAAAACAGAAACAACCCTAATGTCCCCAAACTGATGAATAGATAAAATGTGGTATAATCACACAACGGAATATTATTCAGTAATAAAAGGAGATGAATTCATGCTATTATTTCTCTCACCTAGTAAACAAAGAAATACCAATACATACTACAACGTGGATGAAGCTTGAAAACATTACACTAAGTGAAAGAGGCCAGTCACAGAGGACCACTTAGTATATGATTCCATTTATATGAAATTCCCAGAATAGGCAACTCTGTATAGACAGAAAGTAGATTAGTGGTTGTGTAGGGCTGAGGAGGGACCTGGGGGTGATGGCAAATTGGTACAAGGTTTCTTTCCCAGATGATGAAAATGTTCTAAGATTGTGGTGACAGTTGTACGACTCTGTGACTATGCTAAAAGTCATTGACGTGTACCCTTTAAATGAGTGAATTGTATGGTCTATGAATTATATCTCGATAAAGCTGTTACCAAAAAATAAATAAGTAAATAAACCAAGAAAGGCAAATAACTATCTTATTTCATGTTGTTCTGAATTCATTCATTTTCTTTTTCCCCCATTAATCAGTTCATTAGAAATATTTTAAATTCAACTATTTTGTGAAGTTATGAGTTCTGGAAAGGAAAGGTAACATCGGAAGAATATCAGAAGCTATTTAAAGCAGCTATAAGATGGTCTTTCTCTCTTTTTTTTCTCCAGTTGAGTCATACCTTCAAACTTTTTCTTTGAAAGTTTAGGGAAGACTCATTTTTTTTTTAATACTGGAAAAAAGTCAGGCTCTCTTCCTCCCCCCAAATATCTTGGACAAATCACATCTGTTTAAAATTTATTCTTGTACTTATTGGTTTTGCAAAAGAAGGCATCGTCTTACACAGTATTTGTAATTAAAAGCAAATCATTTGTTTAAAAAAAGGGCAGTTTGCCAAAAAATGGTTTTGGTCTTTTATAATTCTCATTAAAACAATATCTAGCCCAAAAAAAAAGAATGGACAATTCCCAATTAGCCTGAACATTCGAATTAAAGTTGCATAATTAATTTAAATAGTGCCTTTTAAAAATAGATACCAATTATATATTTAAAATTGCACATGATAGGGGCTTCCCTGGTGGCGCAGTGGTTAAGAATCTGCCGGCCAATGCAGGGGACACGGGTTCGAGCCCTGGTCCGGGAAGTTCCCACATGCCATGGAGCAACTATGACCAGGCACCACAGCTACCGAGCCTGTGCTCTAGAGCCTGCGAGCCACAACTACTGAGCCCACACGCCACAACTACTGAAGACCAAGTGCCTATAGCCCATGCTCCACAACAAGAAAAGTCACCACAATGAGAAGACTGCACACCACAATGAAGAGTAGCCCCCGCTCGCCACAACTAGAGAAAGCCCGCGTGCAGCAACAAAGACCCAATGTGGCCAAAAATAAAATAAAAAATAAAATTAAATTAAATAAATTAAATTCAAACAATAAATAAAATTGCGCATGATAAAAGTGATATAACCACAAATTTACTAGAAGTATGTTATAGACTTTGGCATGGGGAATATCTTTATATGCATGATACTAACAACAAGAACTATAAATGATTGATAGTTTTGCCTGCATAAACACAAAAAGCCTTCAGTATACCTGCATTAAAAATGAATTTTTTAGAAGTTAAATGCTCTGATAGAAAACTGAGCAAAGGAGATGGACAGTACACAAAAGAATACAAATGAACAACATGTGGAAGAAAAAGAAAAAGAAAGCATTTGACATGGTTTTACTCACTGTGTAATGTGCAATATTGTTTGCAGAATTCTTCCCTCCCAGGGATATTGGTTTTAAGCCAAAACAGCAATAAGAAAAAGACGTTAGGAAATTTTAAGAGTAGTTCATCATATTCACTTAATGTCTTTTAAAATTAGATTGTAACTACTTATCTGAGTTAGAGGCCCTAGTCATCCTCTACTCCCTCTCTCTCATCCCTCACTGTGTGGGAGCCTCCCTCCTCTCTGTTCTTAGACCCTCATCCTTCCTTGCCTATTTAGGTAGCCTCCTATCTGGTTTCCCTGCCTTATGTCTCTTCCTACTTAATCCATCTTCTGGACTCCAAGAGTTCGAGTGTTAATTGTTTCTCTCATTTACTAAGAATCTCAGCAGCCTCTGCATTGTATCGAGCACAAACTCCAAGATCTGTGAAGCTGTCTTCTCTCCTTAGCATACGTGTCCAACCTCATCTCTTGTTCCTCTTCTTCCCCTAACGAGCTATGCTCTAGCTCTGCTCAGCTATGGATTTTCCATAAAAATGTGAAGCTTTCCCACTGCCAGGCCTTTACACAGCAGTTCCTTCTGCCTTTCCTCCCTAACCTCAGCGTACAGCCACCTGGAGTCTAGCACATCCTCCACATTGTTAAGTAGTTGATGACAGCCCCGCCTTTCCTGCAAGACTGCACATTAAGAACTGAGGATGAGGGGAGGGGTAAATTGGGTGTTTGAGATTAACATATACACACTACTATATATAAAATTGATAAACATCAAGGACCTAGTGTATAGCACAGGGAATTATATTCAATGCCTTGTAATAACCTATAATGGAAAAGAATCTGAAATAGAATATATGTATATATGTAACTGAATCACTTTGCTGTACACCTGAATCATTATAAATCAACTGTACTTCAATTAAAAAAAAAGAACTGAGGACATGTCTTACTCATCCATGAATCCACATCACCTAAAATTACCAGGAATATGGTAAATATAAAGAAATAAAGAAATGAATCCACTTTCTGATTTTTTTCCAGAATGTAGAATATTTTTACATTGCTAAAACAAATACTTTCATGGAACTTTCAAAGTGCTGGACTGTAGAAATTCCAGTCTTATTTTCTGATTAAGAAAAACACCAGCAATAAAATTATATGAAGGAACATGATTTTTTTTCCACGATTTATTTTTAAAAACGTGATTTGTAACTCACCAAAATGAAATCAGCTTAAGATTTTGATTTTAAAGTTTGACTCAAGATTTGAAACTTTTAGCTTTTTGGTTTCCTATTTGTTTCTGTTAAGGTGCTCTTGAACCCATAGTGCCCCTGTGAGAACCCACAAGTTTTGCCCAGGTGAGAGGATGAAATGCCTGCTGTAGGTGGAGGAGTGCCCCTGTTCAGATGAGGATTGCTAAGCTTATATTTGGGATGAGTCGTCAGGAACCAGAGGGGTCTGAAATCTAGGACTAAAAATACACCACAGAACAGAGGAGAAAGAAGCTGGGTGAGAATCTAGGCTAGCAGTCAGCCCGAGAGCAGGAAAAAACCCAGTTATAGAATAGCCCCTGCTGCAACCCCACCTTCTACTTTTCCCCTACAGTATGAAATTATTTCAACAAAAGGGTGAATATGTCAAAATTTGCCCATCTTTTGGGTGAAGTTCTGAAGACTTGCTTCTAATGTGGTGGTAAAATATGCTAAGCTGTCTTACCCACTACAGTCTTTGAAGTTGTCACAACTTTAAGCACGTGTTGAAGGGGTGATCAGAATATGGAAAACCCACCAGTTCTACTGACCTGGATGGAAAAGAGGTGTATTTTAGGATTTCACTCCACCATATCAAGAGCCACTATGCATTCCTTCAACAATATTTAATTCTTGCCTAATAGGTACCAGTTTCTGTTCTAGGTACTGGAACATAGCTGTTGAATAAAACAAAGTCCTTGCTCTGGAAGCTTATATTCCAGTGAGGTAGACGGACAGTAAACAGGCCAGATGGTGTTGAGTGCTATGGAGGAAACTCAGCAGGGAGAAGGAGAATGTGAGTGTGTGGGGAACAGACTGCTCTTCTGTAGGAAGTAGCCAAATAAGGTGACATTGAGAGAGAGACCTGCACGAGATGAGTGGGCCATACTGATGTTCTCAGGGGAAGAGTATTCCCAGGTCAGAGGGAATGGCAAGTGCAAAGACCCTGGGATGGAAGAGGGCTTGTTATTTCAAGGAACAAGGGGGCTCATCTGATGAACAGAGTGAGGAAGGGAGCACAAGGTGGAAGAGAAGGTAGCAGAGGTGCCAGAGTATGGGGCACCTTGTAAACCAGTGTAAAGAATCTGGCTTTTACTGAGCAAGAAGGGAAGCTACTGGAGAGTTTTGAGCAAACCAGTAGCACAATCTTACATTTTGAAAGGCTGCTGTGTTGAGAAATGGCTGAAGGGAAAGGAAGCAGATGGAGCCTGTAGCAATAGTCCAAGTGAGAGAGAATGGTGGCATGGATCAGTGTACCTGCAGTGGTAAATGGTTGGATTCTAGATACATTCTGGAGATAAAGCCAACAGGATTTATCAATTCACTTCTCCATCTACCTCTACTTCTGTGCATAGCGAGACTGAAAGGTCATTTTACGACATACTGTCAACCCTCATTATGTACAGATTCTGCATTTGCAAGTTTGCCTTTAACCCCAAAACCAATACTCACAGTGCTCTCCTGGTCACTGTGGACACGCACAGAGCCATGGAAGTATTTGTTGCCTGATGTCCATTTTCCCAGCTGAAGTCAAACAAGGAGCCACTCTGCCTTCTTGCTTCAGCTCATACTGTAAACAAGTGTTCTTTTGGTCATTTTTGTGCTATGCTTTTTGAATTTTTGTGCTTTTTGTTGGTGATTTCACTTTTTAAAATGTCCCTTCAGTATAGTGCTTGCTAGTGTTCCTAAACACAAGGCAGCTGTGATGTGCCTTACATAGAAAATATATGCATTAGATAAGCTTCATTTAGGTATGAGTTAAAGTGCTGTTGGCCATGAGTTCAATATTAATGAAGTACCAACGTACATTAAATGTCTCTAAACAGAAACACACATAAAACAAGACTATGTATTGATCTGTTGATGAAAGTGTTGTAACCAGAGGCTCAAAGGAACCTAACCTGTTATTTTACTAGGAGCAATGGCTCAGAATTTGCTAATTCAGCCTTCATGCTGACTTTACAGAACATGGCTACCACAAACAAGAATCAACTGTATTAAGAGAAATTTAGAAGATTCAAAAAGCACTATGTCAAAGGGGCTTGGAAATAGCTTGAACACCACCACGTGCAGAAAACTCCAAGACACTGCTATTGCTTAAGAGCACTTAATTAGGGATTAGGCTGGGACCCCATATCGGATTGACAACACTGCTATGGCTCAATGCACTGGTTCTCATCCCTGCTGTCCATTAGATCGTCCGGGGAGATTTCGAGCAATGGTAACGCCAGGGTCCACTGCAGAGGTTGCTTTAATTGGTATAGGGTATAGCCTGGGTACAAAGAAATTTAAAAGATTTTCAGATGATTCCAATATGCAGCAAAGCACTTCTCAAACTTCAGCATGAATTAGAAACACATGCAGAGCTTGGTTAAAACAGATTGCTGGGCTCTATGCCAAGATTTTTATTCAGGAGGCCTGGGATGGGACGCTAGAATTTGCATTTCTAGCAAACACCCAGGTGACGCTCCACAGACCACGCTTTTAAGTAGCACTGCCCTACAGCACTTCCATCAGAGGATTCTATTCTAAGTGACAGCATCCTAAGCAAAGCTCAGCGGTGGAGCTCCCTTTGGCCAAACTGAACTATTCTCATCTTTTGGTTCTTTTTCCTCTGTAGCCTTAGTTTCTCTTGCATAACCTTTCACATGGCTTGGGCTGCCAACTGGGAGAGCTGGTCCTAATGCAGGACCTTCAGTATTCTTTCCTCATATCCACACATCAAGTCTGGCTTGGCTCAGCCCACACGTTCATTCTCAAACCCATCCCTGCAGACAGACATGGTAATCTGGCCAGACTGAGTGATGTGCTCACCTTTGTGAAAGGCGTGGGATTATCTGACTGACAGACCCACCAGGACCACCTGGAGTAGAGGAGCAGAAAACCAGAGTGGAAAACCCGTAGCTTACAGGAATAATGAGCTCAAGGCAGTGGTCACCTCTCAGGGGTAGAGGGAAACAGAGAAGAATGAGACCTGAAAGGGACACACAGGGGGCTTCAAAAGTACTGATTAATTTGTTTCTGAAGCTCGGTAGTGGATACACAGGGCTTTCATTTTAATTCTACCTTTCGCGTTTTACTATGTTTGCAAGTATGTATGTGTACACACACACAGACACACAGGATTTTTAAGTCCAGTATGAACACCCATCAATATCAAAGGTTGGCGAACGACTCTTATTTCACTAGATAGGCTTCGGATAGGGTAATATCAGACGAGACCTAGGAGAAGGACAGCTCTCCGTTTTGCTCAAATTGGGCTACAGGTTCTCCAAGATGGTAGGGGAACAAAGAACAGAAAATCTTCACTGCACAGTTCCCACCTTTCTTTTTTTATGATGTTTACATTTCTGTCCATTTTAACATCTTATTTAAAAGTAACTGGGACTTCCCTGGTGGCGCAGTGGTTAAGAATCCGCCTGCCAATGCAGGGGACATGGGTTCGATCCCTGGTCCAAGAAGATCCCACATGCCGCGGAGCAACTAAGTCTGTGCGCCACAACTACTGAGCCTGTGCTCTAGAGCCCACGAGCCACAACTACTGAGCCCACGTGCCACAACTACTGAAGCCTGTGGCCTAGGGCCCATGCTCTGCAACAAGAGAAGCCACCGCGATGAGAAGTCCATGCACCGCAATGAAGAGTAGCCCCCGCTCGGCGCCAACGAGAGAAAGCCCACGTGCAGCAATGAAGACGCAAGGCAGCCAAAAAAAAAGTAACTGCAAGAGTAGCCACAGTATACATAAAGTGTGAAAAGACCACAGCCCTATTAATCCTGGTATCTTTAACAGTTACTGCTAGAGAATGTTTTCCTTCACCATTTCCATTCTTTCCAAGTTTTATTCAAAAAAAAAAAAAGAGGGGGAGGGTGATTAAGATGTCCATAAAGAGTAACCATCATTACAATATTCACCTGGACAGCAATAACAAGGACCCAATTCAGTTGGTACCATCCTATTTTCCCACTAGACAAGTTAAAAAAAAAGTCAAAGCTTTCTCAATGTGGAAGAATAGGACAGCTTTTACACTGAAATGGTGCCCCAAATGAGTTATAAAATCCCTGATTTTGTCTTCTATTTATCCTTTTCTTTCTGTTCTTTTTCTTTCTTCTCACGCTCAGCTTTCGCTTCTTCTTCCTCATGTTTTTTGATCAACTGTTCCACTTCCTTTTGTTTGAGAACTCTGATGACTGTCTTTCCATTCTCTCTTGTTAGTGTGGCGATTTCCACTGGAAGCAAACACACACACTTGTAATACAGGCAGCCATACTTAGCCAAAACCCTTAATAAGCAACCACAGTTTAATCTCTTCATACCGTTTGAGCCATAGTACACCACTTTTCCAAGTTTTCTGCTGAATATAATTCATGGATACTTTCATGGAAACAAAATACCTTCAATACTGTAATGTTTTTATGAATATTTTTACTTTAATATCATCTTTATCTTCATCCATACTAACTTTCTGAGCTGCTGTTCTGTTACTTTTGCGGAAAAAGTACAACCAGCCAATTGCTCTAGCTGGCCTGACCAGAAAGAGCCAGTTTCCTCGTTAGAACCTCTGAGGGCTCAGCCAAAATCTTTAACCAGTACTTACACTTACTTTTCATGAACTTTTCAAATCTCTTTTCAAAACAAAGGCATGAAAAGCAGCTCCCATGACTATGGATGAGAAAAGCAGACTAATGCCAAAAGGAGGAGAAATTTTGAGAAGGGAAAATTGAGTAGTGCCTCCTTGAAATTAGGTAGACATAGACAAGAGGACAATCTGCAAGTAAATGGCATTTTTTAAAGCAACACCAGGAGCTAAGTTATCCTAAACTAAATCAATACGTTAATTTACCACAATTTTTGAAAAACATTACTTACAAATATTGTTTTATATGGTCATGTAACTTTAGTTAAATAAAGCATTTACAATTGCAAACATGGGCTTAACGTAAGAGATCAGTAGATTCAGAAGAACAGAGGGTACAACTCATGCAAATGTTGTATCTCTGGTAAAGGACACCAAACATATATAACCATATAATTACTTTCATATTCTTTATCATATGTACACATGAGCACAGATATCATTGTCAAGAAGTCGATAAGATAAAATAGCATGGATCAGATTTAACTATGAATATTGAGAACATTCAGGCTCAAGTCCTTAAGCTTGTTATGTAGTGTGGGACGGTGGCTCCAGAACTTGTCAGTGTTGACCTTGGGCAAGTCTTAGGAAATAGCTGTAAGGTCACCTAACTTATAAGGCTGCTGTTTCAGTGCACTATGATAACATGTTAAAGGCCTACTCTATCAATTCCCTCACTAAGCAAACAAATTAGAGGAGTGGACATAAATTACCTTTTTCAGCAGAGAGCTTACTAACATCCATGGTCTTATTTAGGACTTTGATAGCTAAAGCAAGAGCTGACTTCAAAGTCATTTCTCCTTCTTTGTAATCTTGTTTTAACATTGACACAGCTGCCTATAAAACATAAGGAAGAATCAACATAGAGAACTTCCTTTAAATTTTTGCGATTTTTAGGAACATGAATAATGCCTGAATTATTATTGGCATTATAACCAACATAAACAATTTTTTTTAACATCTTTATTGGGGTATAATTGCTTTACAATGGTGTGTTAGTTTCTGCTTTATAACAAAGTGAATCAGCTATACATATACATATGTTCCCATATCTCTTCCCTCTTGCGTCTCCCTCCCTCCCACACTCCCTATCCCACCCCTCCAGGCGGTCACAAAGCACCAAGCCGATATCCCTGTGCCATGTGGCTGCCTCCCACTAGCTATCTACCTTACGTTTGTTAGTGTGTATACAACATAAACAATTTTAATGGCAGGGAGGGTTGACATGGGATAGGGGTGCAAAGGAGGGATGTTGATGATCTATGAATGAATCCCAGGTATCCATGACAGAATTCAGGGCGTCTGTGAACTAGTATGTGGGAGACGGGGGAACTAGATCTTATTTTCACAACTTCTAACTGAAAATTAGCACTTCCTTTCATTATTACTGTAGGCAGTAAACCCTAGTAGTATTAGTAGTACCTGTGACTTCATCACCAATAGAAATCACAGATACTTTCATATCACATTAAGGCTGTTGCAGCTACCTTAAAATGTTGTTTACACTCATCACTACTTTAAAACTATGGCAGTTACTAGACCCTTTGCTACATTCTATAGCAACACAAAAATACTCACAGCGCTATTATTTCCAATGCATGTAGCTTTCCATCCTCCATAATTTCCGCTAGGGTCACTCTGATAGAGCTGAAAGCCATAGTGCTTATCCCAGCCAATGTAAAGCAATGAAACACCAAAGGGACGTTTTCCTTTAACAGAGAAAAAAAAAGCTAAACATACCAACAATCTAAATTTAGTGTCACTATGGTTACTTGAGCTCAGTGGCTAACCCCTCTTCTGTGAAGTTAAGCATTCATAAACTGTTCCGTGTTCTGGCCACCACAGATAAGCTCCATCAAAAATTCCACTTTTGTTTCTAGGATTTGGATGCAGCCAGGAGAGGGAATAAAGACAAAGAGGACCAGTGCTAAATTTCATCATTATGTAAAAAGCAATTTGTTTCCTGATTTGAAAATGTTATTTTGGCCTTTCAATAGTCTATTAATAAAATGTTCGATAGTCTACATAGTGGAAGCCAGTTAGTTCATGAAGTGAGAATGGATGAAAAGTGTCTACTTATTTCACTTTCAATTTCATTTTACCATCTCAAAAAGGTTATTACTCATAAAACGTTTTATCTTTTGGGAATAAAATTTCCAAAAGTTTCAGTACCTCCAAACTGCGTATAAGCTTGTTTGATATCACACAGTGCTGTGACCAACTGCTCACAAGGAATTGGCTCCTGATACTGCAATAAATACCTAGGATAAAGAAACTGGCATATGAATAGTTTTCTCTAAAACACTCTATATACACACTCTAAGCAAAATACCCTCTGAAAAGAAATCTCTGTCATGGGGTCAATATAATAGTCACTTATAAATAATCTAAAGGGGGAGAGTAGAGGGCATGGCAACATCTTAGAAATCATACAGTAACTAATATTTTGCAAGTTTGGTTAAAGAAAAAAACACTGTAATTTGCAATTAATAGGTTTTTAATGACTTTAATCTTGACAAAAATGAGTTCTTAGAAACATCGAAACTAATTTTACATATCATCAATTATAGTATTTACGACCATACCTTTGAGCAATGAGCCTCAGTTCATTAGTCAGAACATTAGCATCAGAAGTTATGCCTGCCACACTGCAGGCCATATCCCTTGAGGAAAAGAAAGACATTTATCTGTAAGCAGAGAAGATGTTTACCAGGGGTATTTTACAAGTTTTAGAAAGTACTAAGCTCTATTAGAAATTCACCATGCTTCCTCTCAGCTGCTAAACCCTTCAGACAAAACCTATGTGTGTTTTATCTTTGTAGGAAACTTTCAACTTGATGTCATTCAACACATAAGATAAACAAATGCACACTTAAGTTCTTCACAAGAGATGTATTTACCATCACCACCCTGTGAACAGGGCAAGAGAATAAACACTAGGAAGCTAGGGTAAATCCCAAGAAGATTCAACCACAAAGAAGAAAAAGGTTTTGCCAGACAGGAAGACAGACTACCCCACGCTCTTGGGTAGTAAGCACTCTCACCTCCTAAGGCCTAACTTGATGGGGGTGAGGGTGAGGGGACCCAAAGGGAGGGATATTTTATGAGCCTGCCTAGGAAGCTCAGGGCTAGGCTTACAGGGAGGGTGCATTTCCTTTCTCTACTCCCCATTCCCTGAAAGCTGCCCCGGCTCTCCTACAGCTTCGACACCCTCTGGCACTGTGCCTAATCAAGCCTGCAAGCTGCTGAGGGGCCCAATAGTGACTGTGGAGGGATGACACTTTCTTGGGTGAGTGTATCAGAAAGGCCCTATAACCAGAATTCACCTGGCTCACCACTGAAGGGAAAGTCTCCAATGAGCAAATCCAGCTCTCTGCTAGCTGCAAAGCCCTGAACACCCAACTGTAACAGAAACTTCACTAAGTGTACAGAAAAGTCTAAACTTTTCCCAGACCTTCAGGAGGCCTATTCTTTGGTAAGATTCAGTATAATTCAAAATAATTCCTGAGTAACCATTATAAACAATACCTTGAGGGCCTCCTATATGCCAAACACTGTGCTAGTTTATCTCATTCATTTTATTTCATTAAACTGCCACAACCACTCTAGTAGGCTCTGAAGCCCAGAGAAGTTAAACAATGGGTGTGAAGTCACAGCTTTCATATTCTTTCATATTCTTTGGTGAATATGAAAGTCCCAGTTACTTTCATATTCTTTGCATTGGTGGAGCCCAGATTTAACCCAAAGCTGTGTGACTACCAAGCCTCTTACCACTATACAACGCTGTTCCTCCACTAAGTACTTGACCCTGCACTTTAAAAGAATAACATATGGTCCTGGGCCTCAAGGAAGTTTCAAGCAAATAAGTTAAAA
Organism: Aethalodelphis obliquidens; assembly: GCF_003676395.1. Lineage (NCBI taxonomy): Eukaryota > Metazoa > Chordata > Mammalia > Artiodactyla > Delphinidae > Aethalodelphis > Aethalodelphis obliquidens. The sequence goes on from NW_020837970.1 coordinate 23,626,349, forward strand.
GGAAAAAATTTCAGAAGTAAAAACAGAACAAACTGTTCAATTCTATCATGTCACATGGAATAGCCCTCCCAAAATATGAGATGTTTGCCCTAAGATTTCACTTACTCATTCAGTTTATAAATTTTTTCAGAAAAAAAGACTTCATCAAGAAGCTTGTGGATGTTACGTCTCTCTGCTGCAAGCAGAACACCATCATTTGCTAAAATTCCCAAACAGGTGCCTGCATGTCCTATAGCTTCCATGGCATATTCAACTTGGTACAAGCGACCTACAAGACAAAAGCAGTGAGAAACCAAGACTCTCTTCCTTGTTCTTGCACCACTGGTTCAAGAGAAATCAGCAACAACACTGGAGGGCTACAGACGAGAGTCCTACTTTTACTCATAGTCCTATGATGTACATAATCAACCTGGTGATCATTACTTCAAACTACAGAAAGGATGAACAACTGAGTCTTAAAAAAAGTTTGTAGATTCCCCACCCACCCCTAAAATTCAAATACTTAAAAATTTTTTTTTATTTGAGACAGATCAAACAATTTATATTTTACCTTCTGGAGAAAATATAGTGGTCCTAGAGTCATATCTTCGAGACTGCAAAGGAAAAACATACAAATGATTCCTACCCACTTTTAGTAAGCCAATTCCTGTAAACCCACAAGTCATTTTACAGAACACATCCTGGTATACAAAATTCAGAGAGTGGGAGGAAACTGGTAAGGCATCATTCCATTTCAATTTTCTCATGCAAGTCTGTAAGCTGAGTACAAGCAATACAATTTATCAGGCAACAGCTAACTGGCATGTGTATTAACTCACCATGTTTTCTGAACTTTATGATAATTCCTGTAAAAAGAAAATAGGATAATTATTAAAATGAAACTTACAATTTAAAAAGCATTTCTTGACTTGAAAAAAAAATGTTTTCTTCACTCTCTTCATTCAGCCAACATTTACAGTGCACCAGGCACTATGCCAAATGCTGGAATGCCAGCATGGGTAAGAGCAATCCCTTTCCTAAAGAGCATACAGTCTGGTGGCCAGGTGAGGGAGAAGACACAGAAGGACAATTATAAAGCAATATGGTAACAGAGGCACTAAGGGTAGAGTGGGAAGAGGGTTGGAGAAAATCAAGAAAGTATTTTTTGCGAAACACATACAGAAAATGAGCCCAAATTAGAGATGGGAGAAGCAGAAATAAGGCTGAGAACATTTAGGTCTAAGAGGAAGAACAGGGGAAGAAAGAAGGGAAAGGCATTCCAGGCAGAGGAGAAAGCTTGGGCAAAAGGCACTGAGGCAGGATAACTTAATGGGCGAGAGAAATTGCTGAAGTTAAGAAAGATATGAAAAAACTAAAGAACTAAGCAAGTATCCAGACCATGTAGAGTTTTGAATGCCAAGCTAAGAGGCTTAGGCTTTCTCCAGAGAATGATACGGGGTCCTGAACTATGAAGGGGAGGAGCGGGATGGTAATCTTTGGCATCATTACTATTACTGCAAAAGACAACACTGGGGCTCAGCGTGATTTGGTGGGAAAAGCCAAACTTCGGCCTCCAGAGCCAATTTTCCCAAATTCTAGAATATCGGTAATTAAAAATGGAAAGATAAGCAGGGATCAGGTCCCGAAGGCCCGCGTGCCCAGGTAAAAACTATGAATGCTATCTCTTATGCAATGGGGCTCCAAAGAATGAGGCTGGGCCAAAGAGCCACAGGAGCTGACCGGCATTTTAGAAAGATCGCTCTGGCTGGTGAAGAGTGGGGCAGGGTAACCAGCTATGCGGCTACTGCAACACGCAGGTGAAAGGTAAGGCTGGCCCTGAGCAGAGCGCCAGGAGATCAGAGAGGAGACCGCCGGGGCTTCTGATTCGCGAGAGAACACAACTTTCTCATCTCCACGCCAGACGCAGGACAACGGCCCGAGGCGAGTTCACCTGCACCTCCTTTCCCGCAGGTTCACTTTCACTACGGACTCTTAACAGTGACGGAGGCAGCCCTACAACTCTGTCCTGCCCACCGGCCCCGCGCCCGCCCCGCCGCCCGAGCGTCCCCAGTCCCGTGGTGCCTGCTCAGTGCAGAGAAGCCCGACGGCGGCCGTCCGGAGCCAGTCCCGCGGCCGGTCCATCACCAAGGAGCCGGTGCAGAGTCATCGTGTCCACGGTTCCTCGGCGGCCGCTGCAGGCCGGGACCAGCTCTGCCGCGACGCTCAGGATCCCCGCCCGCGGAGAGAGCGGCCAAGCTTCCGCGAGTGCGCAGGGGGCAAAGGCTCACCGAGGGGAGACGCTGAAGAGCCTACACGGAGCTCTTTCTCTGCGAGAGAAAACGCACCACCACCGCCTGAGTATCCGCTGCTAATATGGCCCCCGCGCGTGCGCAGAGCCACCGGCGGGGGCGGGGCAGCCGAGGACGCGGAACTCCTTATGGGGGGCGGAGCGAGCGCCGGTTGTCCTCGTGGGAGCTGCGGAGTTGAGGTTCGGAGGCACTGGCAGGGACCCTCAGCACGATGAGGGGGCACTAGAACACGGGGAGCGGGGCAGGAAGACCCTGGCCAAGGAGGAAGTGGAATTATAGCTAATGTCCCTTTTCCACTGTTTGCGCTTTATTTTCACTTTCGCTTTCTATTCAGCACTAAGTCATTGGCCCAGGAGAGCACTGGTGTGGGACCGCCTGTTAATTGCTTGCCTTTCCTGCCCTGTTCTCAAAACGGACCCAAGCACGTCAGACGTTACCCTTCACTCTGCCTTTTCTCACCATCTCCCTTCTTGAATCTGTCTTCCACTTTTATTGCTGATACATGCATTTTGGGGCATATAAAGCATATTATGAGGGGGTTTACACCTTTGGGAGAACTTTCACCCTAGTCTTCTCCTCTTGTCTTTTCACCTCGTTAGAAAGGATTCCCCTGACCAACCTAGTTAAAGCAATACCCTACCATCACCGTACACACACATTATCTTTTATACAGAAATTGTCATGTTTATTTATGTGTTCATTATCCATCTCTCCTTTCCACTCTTTTTTTCATCTGGCTTCAGTCTCTGTGTAAACTATCTACTATTCATGTTTTAAGTTTCTCCGAGCTAGACGCTTGACTAGGTCTGAATTAATGTGTAGTCATTTGCTCATAGTCTCCTCGAAGAAGAGGTCCACAGGGTAGGGACTTTGTCCTCTTCATGTTGGGCAAAAACTTATTATTGACGGATCTGGGCTTTGAAAAGGAGGTAACCTGGGAACGAGTTGTGGTTTGAGGTCTCTCCTTTCATTTCTGCTTCCCAGGCACATAGGGAGGTGAGCCAAGGCAAAATGGTAAGGGCCACAGCCAGACAGGTGGTGTTCTGAAAGCATCCTTAGGTGGCAGTGTAACTTATGTAATCTCTCTGAGGATTCCTGCCACCTTAGTTCATTCTGACGAATTAAGCATTAAGAGTTTTAAATGAGAGGTAGAATTTATTAGGTCAAAAGAAGAGGGATCAGTTGAGATAAAAGAGCAGAAGTAAAAATGAGTTTAACAAGTTTGGGTGACAGAGTAGCTCAGTCTGGTCAGAGTGAAGAGACGTCAATAAAGGGAGGAAAAGAGGAAAGGCATTTTAGGCCAAACTGTAGAATGCCTTCAATGCCAGAATTTTTTCTCTGTAGGTAGTGGGAAAAGAGGATTAAAGTGATGTTTTAGGATGATGAAGCCTCATGATCTCCCATCCCACATGTTCCTCCTACAATGTGGCATGGATGCTTCCCATTGAGAGGTTTTGTGTCCCTTTCCCCTGAATCTGGGTGGGCCTGTGACTGCAACGGAAGTAACATCATATGACTTCCAAATGCAGGTCATAAAAAATAAATTTCTGTCTTGTTCTCTTGGGAAGGTGTTTCTTGGAACCCTGGCACCATGCCATGAACGAGCAGAGACCAAATGGAGAGATATTCCACCAACAGCCCGGCTGAGGTTCCAGCATGACTGGCCAGATTTGTGAGTGAGGATTCCTCTAGACGATCTTAGTCCCCCATCATTGAATCTCCCCCAGCATTGAGGTCTTCCCCACTGAGGCCCCAGGCATTGTGGAGCAGAGACAAGCTGTCCCAGGGCCTGTCTGAATTCATGACCTGAAGAATCCGTAAGATATAAAAAATTGAGCTTTCAATCTACTAAGTTTTTGGTTAAATTGTCACACAGCAATATATTGTAATGAGAGTTTTTATCTGGCCCTAATATGAAGGCTGTAAGGTGGAGAGATTAAGGATAATAATACCAGAAAGTAAAGTTCTGTTGCAGTCTAGAGGGATAAAAGCCCAGACAGAAAAAGATACTTCCAAGAGTAGAGTCTTTGCTGGAGGTATGGTATTGATTCCCAAATCTAGAACTGGTTTTCCTCCTCATTGGTGGAAAGAACCAAAGACCAGCACTTGTAGACGTGCGTTCATTCTAACAGTTCATCAGACGGTTCTCTATTAAGGCTGTGCTAGGGGCCTGGCACCAAGCTAGGTTCTGAAGATAATGAAATAAATATTATTCAATGTATGCCACCAAAGAGTTTATAAACTACATTGACCTGATTGATTGGAGATAAGCTAGGGCAAACACCAAATAGTAAAATAGCAATGCAAGGCAGCCCGTATTTAAATATCTGAAGAGTTGGTCAGCAATATTTGCATTAAGATAATTCAGTGGAAGAGAATCCATGTTAGCAGAAGGAGCAAGCAAGCAGGAAATCTGTAGAGTTTCATGGTATAAGAAAATGAACATTGGTCTGGGAGTGAAATGCAAGTTTTAGTTCATTTTTCTAGTCCCCAGTTTCCTGAATGGTCAAGGCAGATAAAAACCACAACCCCTTAAATTTGAGAAGCATAAGTGCTTTCCTGTGAATGATCTCATTTGATCCTCCTAACACAGGTGTGTATGTGAGCCCATAGAGAGGAGAGGAGGGGAGGGGAGAAAGGAGGAGAGGAGAAAGTGGTATGGGTCCCTGGCTCTCTTGGAGCAAATTGCTTCAACTTTTAAAGCATCTATTTCCTCATCTGAAAATGGGGATTAATCACAACAGTACTATTTACATTCCCACCAACAGTGCAGGAGGGATCCCTTTTCACCACACCCTTTCCAGCATTTATTGTTTCTAGATTTTTTGATGATGGTCATTCTGACTGGCGTGAGGTGATAACTCATTGTAGTTTTGATTTGCATTTCTCTAATAATTAGTGATGTTGAGCATCTTTTCATGTGCCTCTTGGCCATCTGTATGTCTTCCTTGGTGAAATGTCTATTTAGGCCTTCCGCCCATTTTTTAATTGGATTGTTTTTTTTTTTTTATATTGAGCTCCGTGAGCTGTTTGTATATTTTGAGGATTAATCCTTTGTCTGTTGTTTCACTCGCAAATATTTTCTCCCATTCTGAGGGTTGTCTTTTTGGCTTGTTTATGGTTTCCTTTGCTGTGCAAAAGCTTTTAAGTTTACTTAAGTCCCATATATGCACTACCGAATGTAAAATAGTTAGCTAGTGGGAAGCAGCAGCATAGCACAGGGAGATCAGCTCAGCGCTTTGTGATGACCTAGAGGGGTGGGATAGGGAGGAAGGTGGGTGGGAGATGGAAGAGGGAGGGGATATGGGGACACATGTATGCATATGGTTGATTCACTTTGGTGTACAACAGAAACTAACAGTATTGTGAAGCAATTATACTCCAATAAAGATCTATTAAAAAATCATAACAATACTTTTCTCACGGTTTTTTTTGTGGAGATTAAATGAGATAATGCATGTAAAGTCCTGTGATATAATATGAAATATATGTTTGGTCTTTGTCCCGGGTTCTGGCACAAAGCTTCTAAAACTCTTGTCATTTCCTGAGTGGTAGGGGAGAGAGGAGCTTCTTTTTTATTCATAAGAAGCCCCTTTCAGCTACACATGAATTTATGCTAATGAAGTGAGTCTTGGAGGATGGGGGCTGATTATTAGAGGAACCAACCAAGTGACTAGAGGGCTGGAACTTTCAGCTTCACCCCCCACCTTCTGGGGAGGGGAGATGATTTGATCAACCAGTGGTCAATGATCTGATCAACCGAAGCCAACATAAAAGCCCTACCAAAGAGGTTCAAGAGCTTCTGGCTTGGTGAGCAGATCTACATGCCGGGAGCATGGTGCACCCCCAACTCCACAGAGACAGAAGCTTCTGTGCTTAGGATCCTTCTGGATCTCACCTTATGTATTTCTTCCTCTGTCCATTTATTATTATACCCTTAAAATAAACTAATAAACATAAGTAAGCATTTCCCCGAGTTCTTTGGGCTGTACTAGCAAATTATAGAAGCTGAGGAGGGGGTCATGGGAACCCCCAACTTACAGCCAGTTGGTCAGAAGTACAACCTAGGACTTGAGGCTGGCATCTGAAGTGGAGGCAGTTTTGTGGGACTGAGCCCTTAACCTGGGGGTCTGCTCTAGCTCCAAACAGTTGGTGTCAGGATTGCTTAATGCGAAGGAAAACTCCACATGTTTAGCGTCAGAAGTGTTGTGAGAGTAGAGAGAGTTTTCTTTTAAATACTTAGTACTCAATAAATATTTGTTTTTATTATTTATTGTTAAACAGTAAGGCAGGAAGGACAGGGATTTGATCATCATTTACTGATCTAAAATTCTGATTCCTAAGAATCAGATCACTGATTGAATATGAGAGAGGCAAAAAGAAAACTTCTCCAATATTTTGAGTTTGGGTAACCTGGTTCATTCATTTAGTAAGTATTTATTAAGTCTTTCCTATGTGCCAAGCCCTGTGCTAAGAACTTTGCATTAATTTCTAAGAACTCTAACTCTATGAGGTACTACAGGCACTATAAGATAGGTACTACTTCACCTTTACAGATAAGGAAATTAAGGTACAGAGAAGTTAAAGGTGAATATAAGAATGATACAAGAGTGATACAAGAAAATTCAGAGAGAGACCTAGTTTGGGGAGTATAGATAGCTCTATAGGTAGGTCATTAGATGGAGAGATATAGAATCAATGTGTTCTCATGTATATGGAAAGAGATAACTACTGAGAAGGTGTTTGGATGGACAGGGTTCTAGACTTGAGTCATCTCTAGAGAATGGAGGGTTAAAATGACAAGAAGTAAACAGCTATTTACTATATCATACTAAGGGGGACATGAAGAGAAATCAGTGAAGGAAATACAGTGGTATGATTAAAGTCAAGTAGTACATGTGAGCTATGTTCTTCAATATTACATATTCCTATGAAAAGAAACATAAATTGTAGAGAATTTTAAAATATCTGCTTAGGGTCTTTCTTAGTATCGATATGAAAACTATTTCGGTACTTCAGGAGTTAGTGGCCTTGCCTGGGTGTGTTATTTGCTTACTTGCAGTTCCAGTGAGTTCTGGCATCTATCTCTGGAGTTACAGTTTCAATTGCTCTCTCAAACAAGTTAAAGCTTTCTCTTATGAATACCATCTGTGTTTCCTCCTAAGGCACTATGTGTGCCTTATTTTCTCCAGCCTTTCTTCTAGGATACATTAATTTTGTAAATATTTTAAAGACCATGGGAAAGGCACTATACCAGGTGTAAAAAGGAATGAAAGACAGAAAAAGTTTTACATAGTTTCTGACCTCAAATAGCTCTTAGGCTAGATGACTACACAGCCATCATCCATGATACCAAGTGATGTGCCATACAGAAGACAGGGTACAATGGGATTCTGGACAACAAAGAGTTGGGAGAAGCCTTCATAGAATTGGTGATATGTTAACTAGGTCTGTGTGTTACATCCACTTATTTAAAATATGTGAATATGTCTATACATATATATTCCTTTCAAAGTTTAAAAAAATCACTGATCTCAGGGCTGCAGCAGACCTTGAGAGATTATCCGATTCAGAATATCACTCTACATGTTTGATACACAAGGCAAGTGAGACCCATAGAAAGACATGCTTGTTCATGTAGTACTTTCTTAGGTTTAAAAAATGGTCATGAAATTGCTAGAAGACCTTAGTGGTTTCATGTGCATTGCAATGTTTCATCAATTCATCTTTAATTATGCAGGGAAACCCTTTATGGAATTAGATTTGGTCCTATTGGTTTTTAATTACCCAAGTTAGTGTGCATTTTTATCTGGTCACATGGAGATCCCAGATTCATAGGACTTGGCAGTTTCAAACCAGATTTCTTCTACAGCTTTCTGGCCCATGTCAAACATTTGCTGTAAGTGCTTCCACCCAGTTTTTGCAGTAATCATGAGATACTCTTTGTTCTCTGGGTATAGCTGGCAAGAGTATGCAGCTAAGACAAGTGACTGACAAAAACGACTGCAAACAAGTAGAAACAAAGCACCCCTCTCCACAGGTGTCAGTGGGACTACACTTTCAAACCCTGCAAGGACATGACCTCCTACTTGTATAGGAGTCTTGCTTTCAATCATCATGTACATGATGGTGATTGCCACTTCAAACACATAGTAGCCATAGCTCATGTCATCAAAATCTAGAATCCCAGACACTTGATATACAGCATCTCCAAAGGCTGACTTGCTGGACTCTATTAAAATGTTATGGTCGTTAAGATCTCCATGATTGATACCTGAAAGGAGAAAAATCAAGCCAAGTAAAAACAGTTGTTCAATACCCTAGTTCATTCTCTTTCCATTTCTCTTCCTCAGGTATGGACATTCAGATAATTTGATAAGCAGTCAGAGATAAAGAGCTAATCCCTCTTTTTCTTGAAATAAAATAATTTCCTCTGAAAAGGATAAAAGCAGTTAATTTTGGTGGTTGTTTTTGCTTTTGCTTCTGATCAATACAAAGCCAGAAGATGGAGACTGTAGTCATTGTGAACACCTGATTTTGGCTATGAGCCAAGTAAAGGGAAAAGAACTGTATACACACACACACACACCCCCCTACGTGTGTGTGCGTATTCATATTATTATAAGAAGCAAAAAGTCCTAGAATGAACCAGATGTGCCTTTATTTTAACCTAGGATTTCTAAAAGAAATTTCTGATGACAAGGTAATTCCGAATGTCCCCAGTCTTTTGATTACTGGAATAGGTGGTGTTATTTTAAGACAGTACCACTCAAAGTGGGGGGCCTGTGGCTAGTGCTGGCCATTAGTCTGCATCAAATAAAAACAGAAATTGAGACTGTTTAGATAATTTCATAGTGGTTTTTCATCAAAGAGTATGACAGGGGCCTTATCTCATTAACAGTATAGGCCAGTTTGGGTGTTGTCAAATGTGCATGGTAAGTCATATGTGGTGTGAGCCGTGAACTAATCTTGAATAGTAGGGCCATGTATCAGGCTGCAGTGGGTTGGGAGAAAACCCCAAACTTTTACCATGGATAGTTTGAGAAGCACTGATTTAAACCACTGAGTGAGGGGACTTCCCTGGTGGTGCAGTGGTTAAGAATCCGCCTGCCAATGCAGGGGACACAGGTTCGAGCCCTGGTCCAGGAAGATCCCACATGCCACGTAGCAACTAAGTCCGTGTGCCACAACTACTGAGCCTGTGCTCTAGAGCTCGTGAGCCACAACTACTGAAGCCTGCACGCCTAGAGCTCGTGCTCCACAACAAGAGAAGCCACCGCAATGAGAAGCCCACGCACTGCAACGATGAGTAGCCCCTGCTCGCTGCAACTAGAGAAAGCCCGTGTGCAGCAACGAATACCCAACGCAGCCAAAAATAAATAAATTTATTAAATAAATAAATAAACCTCTGAGTGAGGATTAGGAGGAGATGGGGATGTCCACGCCTACTGAAGCAGTTAGTCATGTACTTTATAATAAGTACGTGATATAAAGTCCACAATATTAGCTTCTAAATATAATGTTGATTTCTTCTATATGAGTTAGTATTGTGTAATTCATGTTAAGTGATATGGCACAGTTGGTGGCCTGTAAAAGCAATGAATATTACTGTAAACTACATGCTTCTGATTTTGGGGTTCATCATACAATTGATGCCATGTCATAGTTTCACTGGCAATATTTTTTCTTCCTAGAGGTTCATAAAGTAATTGGATATCTTGTACAGTCAAATGGCATTTTAGAATCAATGAAATGTTACTTCACTAATGCAATCTGTATATGCAAGAACCTCTCTCATTTTGTTGCTTCTCTTCACATGTCCAATGGCCTATTAAGAAATGATACAGCTACTCAATGCTTGGAATAAAATGACAAAAGTTGTTGAATTTGAGAATTAACGAAAGAAAAGAAAGAGTTCTGATCCAGTTGGCAGAGTGAATTCATTCTTTGATAACCCCAATATACATAGCAATGATAAAAGTAAAAAGAGAAAACAATAAATATACAGCCAGCCTCAAAACCAAGATAGATTTATACACTAAAAACAGAATAGAAATGCCAAGCACAAGCAGTGCAGTGAGCAGGAATAAAGCCACAGGCTTGTCTATTGTGTTCCAGATCAGCAGTGTGCTTTCCCCCTTTGGGAGAAGGAACTTAAAATGCTACCTGCTGGTTGGGAAACAGACTCACCACATGAAGCTGAAGGCAGTGATGAGGGTTTCCCAACTCTTAAAAGGATGACAAAATCTGCTACAACTCACTGTTTAGACTACTGCAGGTCCAAGGAGGCAGAAGGACAAAAATATAGCCTTAAAACCAAATGCCAAACCAGGCTGCTGTGTGACTATATTCTGTGCCTGATCATTCGAGTTACTGAAGTCTTTGGTTCAGTGTCTATAGTCAGTTTCTTGTTATTGCTCATGATACCTTATTTCCCTGTGTGCTGATATAGAGTATGTTCTCTGGCCACAAGGCAGTTACTCTAGAAAAATAATCAAGAAGAACTTCTAACACTGAAAAATACAATGAAAAAGTTAAAAACACAATGGTTGGGTTTAAGAGATTAGACATAGCTAAAGAGAGAATCGATAAACTAGAAAATTGTTGAAAATGCAGCACGGGCAGAGAAAAAGATTAACACACACACACACACACGCGCGTGCGAGAAGGTAATATACACAGAGGATTCAGTGAGAAGGTCTAACATGAGCTTAATTGGAGTCTCAAAAGGAGAAGAAAGAGAGAAAGGTGCAGAGGCAAGAATTCTCCATAAATGGTGAAAGACCACGTACACACACAGATTTGAGAAACCTGAGTAGATCAAGAAAAAAAAATATTTTAAGAAAACATCTGAAAAGCATCCCAAAGGAGAAAAAGACAAAAGCAACAGACTGACAGCTGGCCTCTTAGCAGCAATGGAAGCTAGAAGACAGTGGAATTCTAAAACTCTAAACCCATGAAATCTAAAGTTCTATAGGCTGTGAAAATCTCCTCAGGGATGAAGACAAAATAAAAAACATTTTCAGACAAAATCAGAGAGAGTTCACCATTAGATAACTGCATTAAAGGAAATTCAGAAGGTTGTATTTCAGGCAGGAATAAAATAACTCCAGACAGAAGGTTTGGGGTGCTGGAAGATAAAAAGGGAATATATAAGTAAATCTAAATAAACTAGACTCTAAAACAAAAATAATAATGTCTTTTGTGGTAAAAATATAGAATTAAAGTTTACTAAAACAGCAGCATATGGGTCAGGAAAGAGATAAATGGAATGAAAGTATTTTAAGGTCCTTGTATTGTCTTGAATAATATCAGACTTTGATAAGTTAAAGTCAAATGTTAGAATTCCTAAGGTAATCATTCAAAGAATAGAGAGTATATAATTTGCAAAGTGTGGGAGAGAGAGAAAAAAAAAGACAAAAATAATAAGCACAAAAACAATTCACTCAAAAGAAGGGCAAAAAGGAAAAGAAAAAATGGAAAAGAGAAAAAATCAAGAGAACAAAAATATGACGGGATAGCTATATAATGTCAGATGGAGTAGACATTAAGGCAGAAAACAATGGCAGAGATAAAGAAGGATACTTTATGTTGATAAAAGATACAATTTCCTAGTAAGACAACAATTCAAATTTTATATGCATGTTGCCTTGAAATATATAAAGCAAAATTTGACAGAAATACAAATAAAAATAGACAATCCACAATCAGACTGGGAGATTTTATATATACTTTTCTTAATAATTATTAGAACAAGCAGACAAAAAGATAACTCAATAGTATAGAAAACTTAAACAACATGATTAACAAATTTGACCTACTGGACATATGTATAACTCTGTACCCAGCACCTACTAAATACATTCTTTTTAGCACACAGGGACCATTTTTTAAACATTACCAAATGCTTTATTATAAAGTAAATCTTAACAAATTTCAGAGTACTAAAATCATATAGAGCTGCTCTGTCCCACATAGTAGCCACTTGCCACAAGTTACCATTTAAATTCATTAAGATTAAATAAAATAAAAAATCCAATTCCTTAGTTGCACCAGTCATTCAAGGGCTCAGTAGCCACACAAAAGCTAGTGTGTTAGACATCACAAATACAGAACATTTCCATCATTGAAGAAAATTCTACTCGAAAGCACTGATACAAAATACGTTCTCTGACCATAATGCAATTACAGTAGAAGTCAACAGTAAAAGGACAATCAAAAATTTCATCATATATATCTTTTATTGATCTATATCAATGGAGAGGTAGACCAATGTTCATGGATTATCTTACTCAATCTTATAATATAAATATATATACCCATTTTCTCCAAATGTGTATACAGATTCAATTCTAGCCAAAATCTAGCCAAAATCTCAACAAAATTTGTCTTTAAACATGACACGCTGATTCCAAAATTGATATGGAAATGTAAAGGACCAAAAATACTCAAGACCCTCTTATAGAAGAACAAGAAGGTGGGAGGACATGTTCTACCAGATATGAAGACTTAAAAAGTTAAAGAAATTAAGATACTATGGTAATCTTTAGGTATGCTCAAAAATATTCCAGTTATCTTCCTTCTAGGAACATGCTGGGTTGCAATTCCCTGCTTCCCCAAAAGTTGTATGCGGCCGTGCGGCTTTTTTTGGCCACTTACATATGAACAGAAATGACATCACTTCAGGGCAGAAGCTTTAAGATCCAGCGTACAATTTACTACATTTTCTTTCCCCATAGCAACATTCCAGTTGATGAAAGTTCCATCAGTCTAAATCCCAAAGTAAGAAAACACAGAGCCCTAGTGAATCCATGATAGACCTGCAGCTTGAGTTGGAACTGATAAACCTTTGTTATTATAGTCCACAAGAATTTGGGGGTTATTTGTTACTGCAGCATGACCTAGCCTAGCTGATACACAGTGTGGTATGGGTGCAGAGACTGACAAATAGACCAATAGAGTAAAATAGAGTCCAAAGACATATTTGATTTACAACAGAGGTAGTACTGGAAAACAAAAGGAAAAACATGGCTTTTCAATAAATGTTGGTGAGAAAATTTATCAGCCATAAGAAAAATTCACACCATATATAAAAATAAATTCCAGATGGATTATAGGCCTATTATGAAAGGCAAAAAACTAAAACTTTAGGAAGATAATATAGGGTAATATCTCATGACCACAGGTAGGGAAAATTTCTTTCAGAAAACACTAACCATGAGGTAAAAGATTGATATATTTTCAACCAATAAATTAAGGATTATTCATCAAAGCATATCATGAAGAGAGTGAAAAGACAAGCCACAGAATGGAACAAAATATCTGTAACACGTATAACCAACCAGGGGCTTGTATCCAGAAAATATTCTGAACTTCTAAAATCAATGAGAAAAAAATCCCAATAGAAAAACAGGCAAAAGACTTGAATAGGCACTTCACAAAAGAATATATCCAAATGGCCAATAATTGGGAAATGTATATTAAAACCACAATAAGCAACCATTACACACACATCAGATTTGCAAAAATTAAAGTCTGATAGTACCAAGGTTGTAGAGGAATATAAATTTTATTCTCTGCTAGTAGTGGTACAAAGTCATACAACCACCTTGGCATCAATAATGCCACCTTGTTTGGCATTATCTCTGAAGTTGAAAATGGACATGAACTATGATTCAGCAATCCTACCCCTGAGCTCATGAAGTCATATACTCAAAGAACTCATGAACATGTATAGCAAGAGACACAAGAATATTCACAGAGCACTGTTCTTAACAGACCCAAACTGGAAAGAACTCAAATATCTTTGAAAAGTAGAATAGCTAACGTGTGGTATATTTATGAATCACACACTCTACAGTAATAAAATTTAAAAATAAGCTATAGCCACATGCAACAACATGGATAATCTTACAGAAGTACTATTAAGAAAAAAAAAAAAAGGTAAGACACAAGTGAATATATACTGCAGGGAGACGGGACAGGGAGACCAGTTAGGAGGCTACAGCAATAATCCATTTGAGAAATGATGGTATTTTGGACCAAGTGGTGGTAGTAAATGTGGGGAACAGGGTTAGAAGTAGGGTATTCTTTGAAGTTAGAACTGATAGAATTTGACTGGATGTGAAGTGTGGGAGAAAGAACAAAGTCAAGCTGATGACTTGTAGGTTTTTGGTCAGATTAACTAAGCGAATGGTGGATACTATTTTAACGGAATGAAGATGACTGGGAGGGAGAAACAGGTTTGAGGGGGAAAAAATCAACTCCTTTTTTTTTTTTTTTTACCACATGTGTTTACACAAAGTAAGTGCCATTGGACTGAACTGTGCCCACTCACCCCCCTACCCCGAGTTCCCTGCAAATCTATGTTGAAGCCCTAACCCTCAGTGCAATGGTATTTGGAGATGAGGCCTTTGGGAAGTAATTAGGTTTAGGGGAGATCCTGAGTGTGGGGCCTTCATGATGGGATTAGTGTCTTCATGAGAAGAGATACTGGAGAGCTTGCTGGCTCTCTCTCCACCATATGAGGAGGACACAGAGAGAAGAGAGTCCTTACTAGAACCTGACCATGCTGGCACCCTGATCTCAGACATCTAGTCTCCAGAGCTATGAGAAACACATTTCTGTTGTTTAAGCCACCCAGTCATTTGTGTTTTTTTAATGGCAGCCTGAGCTGACTATTACAGAAAGCAGAGGACAAAAAGGATGTTCAAAGCCTATCCTCGGCTTTACTAGAAATGCCCCCTCAGTTCCTTGCCCTTTGACCAGTACTTCATTCTGGGTCAGAAGGTTTGTTACACCCTAAAGAAATTGTTGTGCATGTGCATAAGGAGATATGCCCTACATTGCTCATTGCAGCATCATTTATACAGAAAAAGAAAAAGGAACCAACTAAAATTCCATTAACAAGAGGATAGACCCAAAAAAATTACATTAAAATAAATTATGGAACACACACACACATACACACACACACACTATGGAATATTATTCAGCAGTTAAAGCTAACCAACTAAATGAACTAGAACTACACATATTAAATGGATCAATCTGAAAAACAATGTTGAATAAAAAAGCAGGTTGTAGAATGATAATATACAGTGTGATGCCATTTATCTAAAGTTTGAAAGCATGCAAAATACTACTGTAGGTAATTTATGAATATATACATATGTAGTAATATTAAAACATATGCAAATTTAGTAGGGAGGGGAGAGGTAGAATCATGTAAAGTTTAGAGGGGGCTTCAAATGTAGCAATTTTAAGGGATTAGAGGGGGCTTCAAATGTAGCAATTTTAAGAGAAGTGAAAGTATTATTCTTTAAAAGCAACAGGAGCAAATCTGACAAAGTTTTAGGATTTGATAAAGCTAAGTTGTACCTCCATACTTTGCTGATGGTTTGAAATTTGACAATTTAAAAATCAAGAAAAATACTGATTTGAATGGGGGGATACTCACATTCTCGAAAATGACTTAATTTGGTCATTACTTCATCCTTGAACAGCTGAACAACCTGTTCGACAATCTCTCGATTCCGATTCTGGCCCAAGGCATACAGGTATTTCTCCAAAAGAGGAACATTTTTCAGATTCCAGATGAAGTTCTCCCGATGAAGACTACTTAACTTTGGGTGATGGAATTTCTAAATCAAAAGCAAAGAAACTCTTAGACTTTTAACAGCACAACTACTATGGAGAGGTCCGCACCCTCCAAAGGGTGGGCTGGGTGTGCCTTAGGGAAAGAGCTGGCATTCTCTCATGGTCACTGACTTGCTCCATTTACCTTCATCCACAAAGTGGTAATAACATCATATTTCTAGAGGATCTCATAGTTTTGAGAACACATTCCCATCTTCCCCGATCCTCACAACTGGGCAAAGATAGGTGTCACCATCTGCAGCCTACCAAAGGAATGGAGGCAGCTCTAAAGAACTCTGTGCTGGGCCCCCTGCTCCCTCTCCGACTTCATCTTCAACAACTTTTTTTCACTCTCTTCTAACCACTCTGACACTGGCCTCCCTGCTGTTCAAGGAACATGCCAGGCACGTTCCCACCCTTTTACGTTTACTGTTTCTTCCTCCTGGGGACCTCAGGAATCCGTATGGCTAATGCCCTCGTTTCCACCAGGTCTTTACTCAGAAATCACCTTCTGGGGGAGGGTTCCTTGACCACTCCATCTAAAATTTCAACCCTCTCTCCAATATTTCATATCCCTCCTCTCTGCTTATTTTTTCTTTGTAAGCACTTGGTACAAAATGCTGTCTAACAGTCACCATGATTCCCTTACTTACCTTGGTATCCTTGCTAGAACGTAAGCTCCATGAGGGTCAGGAGCTTGTTTTGGGCCTGTTTTGTTCACTTCTGTATCCCCACAACTAGAACAGTGACTGGCACATAGAAGGCACTGCTCAAGCAGTATCTATTGAATAAATGAATGTTCTTAGCATAGACAATTCTAGAATTGGAAAGGCCTTTAGATGTTGACCACTCTATCTAAAGTTCTAAATGGCTTTGACCATCATTGCACAAATGAAGAAAAGTTCAGAGAAGGATGATGAGTTGCCACTATGGGGCTGAGGGGGGACCCGGGTCTGCAGACTCCAGTCCAGACCCCTTTCACACAGTGAGTGCCTGAAGGGGTCTTGGTGTCCACCCAGTGGAGTAGCTTTCAAATTTTTTTGACCATGACTTGCAGTAAGAAATACGTTTTACATTGCAACCTGGTATACGGGTAACACACACCTAGGGGAAAAAAGTTTCTGTAACAATACTTACAACCTTACATGTGCTGTATTCTGAGATTTTTCACTTTATTCTATTTCTTTAAAAATGTTCCTCTAAATTGATTTTAACACCCACTCTCATGACCTGGAGTTTGAAAACCTCCCCTTGATGCTCCTGTTACTATTATCATGTCCTTGCTAAGTGGTCATGTAGCCTCTGTTTGAATACTTCCTGCAGGAGGTACTTTTTACCCTCATTGAGATGGCTCTGTGTTCTCTCTTTTGCAGAGCTAAAAGCTGCCTCTCCCATAGTGTCTATGCAATGGGTTCCAACTGTGACCTCTGGGGCCACGGGAACAGGATTAGTTCTCCCCCACATGACTGTCCTCTTGATATCTGAAGACAGCACTTCTGCCCCACAGTCTCTTCTGTAGAGTAAACCTTTCTAGTTCCTTCAGTTGTTCCTCACATGACATGGTTTTGAATCTCCTGACCATCTGCTGTGTTAAATGTCACTGTGGATCACAAAAATACTCTACACAGTAAGCACTGAAAAACAGTTAGGAGTTGTGACTTCTGGGGAGTAGGACTGGAAAGGAACTAATAACGAAAATGATGGTAGAGAGAAAAAAGTTCATTTTACACCTTTCAGTACTGCTTCAGTACTGATACTTTTACCATGTGCATATATTACTTTTATTTTTAAAGAAGGCAAAATATAACACTCTTGTTGGGTTTGCAATAGAGCAACCGTCCATTCAGGGAAGGCTCCGAGTCAGTTTCTAAAATGGTAGCACTGTTACCCCGTGCATCCCACTCTGGTATGGAGTAGTGGGAAGAATACTTGGGATCTGGACTTGGAATCAGACAGATCTGGGTTTCAACTGGTTTTATCACTTAATATCTCAGATCTTAGTTTCCTTAACAGTAAGATCAGGTATCAATACCAACCTCACAGGGAATGTAAATTGGTGTAGCCACTATGGAAAACAGCATGGAGGTTCCTCAAAAAACTAAAGACTTGCCATATGATCCAGCAATCCCACTCCGGGTCATATACCCAGACAAAACTATAATTTGAAAAGATACATGCACCCCTGTGTTCATAGCAGCACTATTTACAATAGCCAAGACATGGAAACAACCTAAATGTCCATCAACAGATGAATGGATAAAGAAGATGTGGCACATATATACAATGGAATATTGCTCAGCCATAAAAAGAATGAAATAATGCCATTTGCAGCAACATGAATGGACCTAGATATTATCATACTAAGTGAAGTAAGTCAGAAAGAGAAAGACAAATAGCATACGATATTACTTACATGTGGAATTTAAAATATGACGGAAGTGAACTTATCTACAAAACATTAACAGACTCACAGATAGAGAGGGAAGACTTGTGGTTGCCAAGGTGAAGGGGAGGTGGGGGAGGGAAGGACTGAGAGTTTGGGATTAGCAGATGCAAACTATTATATATAGGACGGATAAACAGCAAGTTCCCACTGTATAGCACAGGGAACTATATTCAATACCCTGTAATAAAACATAATGGAAAAGAATATGAAAAAGAATATATATACACAAGTATAACTGAATCACTTTGTTATACAGCAGAAATTAACACATTGTAAATCAACTATACTTCAATAAAATAAAATTTAAAAAATACCAACCTCATAGTCATCTGTTGATAAACTAAGACCTGAAATAAAGATTTCATACATAATAGGTTCTCAATAAATGTTTGTTGAATGTGAACCTTGCAGCTTATGTGCCTGACTTCTCCGGCCTTTCCATCCTTTGGCTCCTCAGCACACCAACCTGAGTTTCTGATAGTTTAATCGCTACCCTTTATTAGCCTATCTAAACCTACCCCTTTTCAGCTTCCTCCCTCTACCTCTCACACCAATTCCCATTTCTCAAGCACCTTGTTTCCTTTGCTACGAAGCTCTGACCACACTCATACTCATAAGCCCACCCTATATTTTCTTCTTTCTTATACTTAAATGAATCTCCTAAGATTGACCTCCAGCCCATTTGTGAACCAAACAGCAACCAAATTCCAGTACAGATCAGTTGGTCCCTTCACTTGTGAACGCTCAGTTATGGCAACAACCAGAACTGCGTTGTACTCTGGGCTCCTTGTACTCTGGGCCCCCCAGGCCTGCCCAGCCACTGGAAGCTTCAATGGCCCAGCCACATCCCCAGCAGAGCAGTCACAGCCTCTGCCACACCCCTGGGATTAAAATTCTGCACCTGTGTGGCATCTTGTGCAGACTCCGTGGTTCCTAGTGCTTACACAGAAATTAAAAACTTACCACCTGCAAAGCCATGGGGGGAGGTTAGGTGAGGGGATGAACAATGGGAATAAAGCATGATAAAATGCATTATAATACCTAGTGGGAAATGCTTCTCTTGGTTTCCTCTAGGACTCCCCTGTCCCCTGCGAGACAACTTAAGTTGCACAGCAGAGTGGCAGGTGGTTAACTACACAGCAGAACTCACTGTCAGCAATAATGTGGTGCTATCTCCCCCTGAGAACTGTATTTTCCATTTCAGAATTTAGCAGCAAAAGTTGAAACCTCAATGGCAACGGGCATATTAATAAAGGCCACAGGTAGTGTAGAAGGAAAGATCAATAATAAAGAAGTCCTCTGTAACAGACACTCATCTCAACAGCTCATTTTGTAGATTTGATTCTGAGGATGGTAGAGAGACTTTCCTGAGCCTTCCAATCCATTCAAAGGTCTTTCTAAATAAAAGTAATATATGAAGAAAATTTCCTAACTGTACCCTTAATTAGGAGAGCCTACTTCAATCCAAATTATATTAATGTTCAGAAATTGATGTTTTTAATGGATGTCCACAAATGGATTTGCCCCAAATTAATTGAAAACTATTATGACAGAAATGCTTGAACATCTACTAACCAAACACTCAGTAAATATCTATTGAATAAACAAATAGAGTGCAAGGTGAAATGGTAATTATTGTCAACATAGAGAAAAGTCTTTCAATTGGCAAACATTTACTGAGCACTAACTATGGGATAGTGTGGTCTCAGACTCACAGAATGTATAGTTTAGTGACTCATTTTGGGGTGATGGGATTACTATTAACTTTAATTTTTTTTGTATGTTAATCTGACTTTCTTTAATGAGTTACTGAAAGGGCTTTTAATCAAAAAAGAGTTATTTCTATTTGGGGATAAAAAGGTAAATAAATACTAAATATTTCGAGTGTAATATATATTTCAGTTTCTGGCCAAGAGGGAGTAACAGGGTTTACCCTCCTGGTTGAAATAGTTACAACGCTGGACAAAATATATAAAACAATAGTTTTAAAGTTACTAGACATCAGGCAATGAAGGACAGGGATCCCTGAGAGATGGAGAACAAATGAGGTGAGTTTGTTTCGGATTTTGGCCTTGATAGAGGTGGAAGTGCAGGGAGGGGAGACACAGGCAGAGCCCAGGGAACTCTCTGAGTTGAGGAGGCAGAGCCTCTAGGAAGACCAAAGCTGCTAGAGTTTTCAGGATAGATGACCAGAAAACAGGTTGCTACACAGAGAGCACTCTAGAGACCTGGAGAATGTTCCCTTTGAGAATCTGGCAGATCAGTGTATGAGTATGAGGAAGCTACTCAACGCTGGGGAAAGAACAACCTGAAAGGATTAGAGAATACACAGGGTCAGGAGATAGCACCTGTTCCCACCTATCATACTCATAGTTCATGGGACATTGGGTAGAGAACTCAGAAGGGTCTTGCATTAATAGCGGGAAATAATTGTCCCTAGACTAAACCCAGCCCTGGTCCCACCCAGCAAGTATTGAAAGCAAGACACAAAAGCACCAAACTGCTTCAACTGCATCCACTCAAGGAAGCTCAATGAACACCAAGCACAAGAAACATGACCAAAACTATACCAAGACACATCATGATCAAAGTGCTCAAAAGTAGAGATAGAGAAAATCTTAAGGACACACACACATACACACACACACAGGACATATTACGTTTAGAGGAACCATCTGACAGCAGATTTCTTGTCAGAAACAATGCAAGAGAAGAAAGTAGTGCAATGTGTTTAAAGCATGTTGGAAAAGACAGTCAACCTAGACGTTTATGTCCAATGAAAATATCTTTCAAAAATGAAGGTGAGGGCTTCCCTGGTGGTGCAGTGGTTGAGAGTCCGCCTGCCAATGCAGGGGACACGGGTTCGTGCCCCAGTCCAGGAAGATCCCACATGCCGCAGAGCGGCTGGGCCCGTGAGCCATGGCCGCTGAGCCTGCGTGTCTGGAGCCTTTGCTCAGCAACTGGAGAGGCCACAACAGTGACGGGCCAAAGTACCGCAAAAAAAAAAAAAAAAAAAAAGAAGGTGAAACAAAGACATAAGAAAGCTGAAAAAATTCATTACCAGCAGCCCCACACTGCAAGAAATATTAAAGGAAGTCCTTTAGGTAGAAGGAAATAATATGGATCTACAAAAAGTATGAAGAGCACTGGAAAAGGTAACCATATAGTCAAATATATCATTTTTTCCTAATTAAATCTCTTTAGAAGATAATTGAAAGTTTAAACAAAAATAATAACAATGTATAAGTAAAAGGTATGACAACAATAGAATAAGGACAGGAAGGAAGAAACAGAAGTATACTATGTCAGGTGCATATACCATACATGAAATGATATAACTTGAAGATAGACTGTGATGTTAAAGATGTATTCTATAAACCCTAAAGTAATGACTAAAATAAACAGAGTTATAGCTATAAGCCAACAAAGGAGATTAAATGAAATAAAAAAATACACGAACCAAAAGAAGGCAGAAAAAAAAGCAAATTTGAGAATAAAGAATAGATGTGACAAATAGAAAACAAATATCAAGATGATAGGCTTAAACCTAACCATATAAAAAATCATATTAAATGTAAGTGGTCTAAACATCCCAACTGGAGGTCACAGATTATCATATTGGATAAAAAAGCAGGACTCATGTACATGCTGCCTACAGGAAATACACTTCTACTATAAAGTACCAAAGAATTTTTCCCTTGTTCCCAGAAGACTATAAATATCAAGTCTCTGAAGGTAGAGAGAATTAAAAAAATCTCCTAAAGCTTATTGTTAAAGTGTTCTCAGCCCTGTCTCATCTCTCACTTAACTCTCCTTAAGTTTCTACCTTACTCTTTTCTCTAAAGCACCAACCAGATAGATAAAATAACTGTGGACAGAATCAGGGAGTGGGAGCAGGCAGGCTGATCCCACCGGGTACTAATGGAGCACACGTGAAATGCGTAGAGGCTGATCTGCTTTCCTGTACGGCAGGAAGCTTTAGCTTCCACAGATCTCAACACTTTCTAGACCCCATCTCTGACATTTTCCCCTCCCTCTGGTCCTTTGTTCTAGGCTGTGGAGGCAACCACTTGATTGCTACCAGAGAGAACCCTGCCTACTTTAGAATGGAGCTGTGTCCCAGCAAACCCAGGTTACAGTCCATGTCCTGCTCAGTCCTTTCCTCTCTCACACCCTTAACATTAAATCAGTCACCAAATTTGGTTGGCTCTTTCTCTCTCTCTCTTTTTTTTTTGTGGTACGCGGGCCTCTCTCACTGTCGTGGCCTCTTCCGTTGCGGAACGCAGGCTCAGCGGCCATGGCTCACAGGCCCAGCCGCTCTGAGGCATGTGGGATCCTCCCAGACCAGGGCACGAACCTGTGTCCCCTGCATCGGCAGGCGGACTCTCAAACACTGCGCCACCAGGGAAGCCCTGGTTGGCTCTGTCTCTTAAATATATCTTGAACCTTTTCTTGGTTCAAGCCCTCAATCAGCTTTTTCCTGATTACTGCATTAGCTTCCTAGATGCATTCCCTGCCTCCATTCTGGCTTTCTGCCAATCTACCTATCATATTGGCCCTCAGAGGGCTATAAATTAGAATTTTTTTCCTGTTTAAAAACCCTCCAAGTCTCCCTACTGGGCAAGCAAATAAGACAAAGTCCAAACTCCTTAGTGTCATATATGGTAACATATTTTATAATCTGACTCCACCCTATGTTTCCAACTTTATCCCCTGTCTCTCTCAGGTTTAACCCCTATACTCCAGCCACAGTGAATTATTCAGAGGTTCTAGAACATAGTCATTGTACTGCCATGATTTTTTCATGCTCTTTCCTTTCACTGAGCACCCTTCCTCCTTTTCTCTGACTGACTGATGGATTTGAAACTTTTAAGAACTAGCTCAAAAGTTTTTGTTTTTTAGTTAAAATTTTTTTTTATGAAGCCCTCCTTGAATACGTACTATGTGTTTGACACTGCTAGACATGAAGGATAAAAGACGAGTAATTAAGATGTAGACCCATTTCTTAAGAAGGTCATTTCTTCTTATGTAGCATATGTAACAGGAAGCACAAGCAACAAAATTACAATACCATACATGATAGACTGTTACCCTGATGGCTCCCTATGAACCATGCCTCCTGGTGTGCATGCCCTTGTGCAGCTTCTCCCGGTTGACTTTGGGATTAGACACGTCACATGCTTTGGCCAATGGAATATGAGCTAGCATGATTCAAGCAGAGGCTTGATAAGCATTTGTACACTGGGGCTTGTCCTCTTGGCACTCTCTCTTGGAAGACAGCAGCTGTGTTGTAAGGATGCTCAAGGCCATCCTGGAGGATGAGACACCAGGTGAAGAGAAGAGGACACATGGAGAGGATCTGAAGCACCGCAGCTGAACTCCCAGCTGAATATAGCTGCATGAGTGACCCCAATTAACACCAAGAAGAGCAGAGAGGCCAGTCAACCCACGGAATCATATGGGTTGACAAGATGTACAAGTTCCGATGAAGCAAAGAGAAGGAAGTGATCCTCTTCGTATAGCCTGGGAAGAGAAAGAAGGGTCCAGGGAAGATTTCACAGAGGAGGTGGTGCCTGAGCTGTGTGTTGAAGGATAAGTAAGAATTTTTCAGAGCAGGGGAAAATGTATTACTGGTTGAGAAGATGGCATATGCAAAGGCGCAGATGCATGAAACAGAAAGGCACATTCAGGGAATGACGGGAAGTTCTATTCTGGTGGTAAGAGAAGCATGAAAGCGGAGACATGGACAATGAGACTAAGCAGGGGAGAGGCAGGGATGAGGCCACACAGTGCCTTGTCTGAAAGAAACGCTGAGGACCTCGGCCTTTACTTTGAAGTCAGTGAGAGGCCACCGAAAGGTTTTAACTATAGAACTGACATAGTCAGATCTGTAATTTTAAAAAGTAACTCTGAACTGGTATAAAGAATACATTGAAGGAGAAAAACACCTGAATGCAGGGCAGGATAGTCGAGGCAGGAATGGAAAGAAGAGGATGGATTGTAGAGACATTTGAGAGGTAGACTGGCTAGGATTTAGTGAGTAATTGGAAATGTTTTACTCATACAAACTGTTGTTTACTTTTTCAAGAAAGTGTCTATCTGTCCCCCTGGAACACACTCCTCTAGGACAGGGGAATCTTTACCTTTCCCGCAGTGCCTGCCATAGAAGAGGTACTTAGTGAACATTTGTTGATTAAATGAAGATGTTTCGGTAGGTCTGGAAAAATATTTGTCAAACAAGGTACCATTTCTATAGGACCACAACATCCTTAACACAAGTCATTTCAATCCATTTGTAACACAGCTATTGCTTCATATAGAGGTCTGGCTATGTCTTATCTGGATGAAAACTTCAGGTTTTAATTTGTGAATGCAGACTGTTTTCAGTGAGCAGCATAAAGAATACCATGGATTTCTAAAGATGTAGGTAATCTTGCTAGTAGACTAGTAAAGTACAGACCTGGGCAGAAAGAAATCTTTTACTGTCATAAAATGTATGCATCTACTACCCTATTTCCTTCGTAACACATGTTAAGAGGCGCCATATAAAAAGAGAGTCTGACCCTACGTGTATTTAAAATAAAATAAATCAAAACCAACACATAAAAAAATCTTATAAGCAAAATAAAACTCCAGATCTTACCTCCAGTGTTTTATCCAACTTGGCAGCTACTCTTCCAATTTCATATAATAGCTGGGGGCTGCTGGGAATCTCAGCTATAGGCCTTCCTGGCAGATACGTCAGTAGCCTCACCAAGTAGCTTTTGATTTCAGAGCCGCTATCTAGATGGATGGAAGTATATATCCTGTCAATTATTCTTGAAAAAAAAAAAAAGAGTAGAAGCTATTCTGCCTTTCCAATTACTATTGCAAAGAATAATACAGAACAAGAGAAAAAACACGCTAACCTAGGACAAATCAGCAGGATTCTGTGAAGCAGGGCCGAATGGATCAAGCAAGCAGGTACAACAGACAGACATTAGGACATTGGGACCAGCCATTTACATACTAACATAACTGTGGCCCCAAGTCTGCTAGCCTTAGCTCTAAACATAAATCACCTGCTCTGGTAAGTGAAGGCCTAAAAAACATTTTTTATAAATTTAAAATCGAGGAAGGTATGATAAAGAAATGAGTGTTTCAGGATCACAGGCTTCTTTAGGGACAAACTGCTGCTTGGAGAGCTCTATTAGATACATCTTAAGAAAAAAAGAAAGATACATCTTAGCATTTAGAATTGAGAGGAACCAAGTTTCACAGATGAGGTTTCCTTAAGAATTTAAGTTGTGTACCCAAGGTCACATGTACAGTAATTACAGAGCTGGGATCTAAAATTCCTGATTCTGTGTTCTTTCTACAAGATCACAGCACTGAAATATACAGCTGATCGGATGAATAAAAATATTTAATTATTTTCCTAATTAAAAATAAAAGTTCCCTTAGTTTCCACATGTCCCTTTAGTTGTTCATCCATCAGATCCTTCCCAGGCAGAAGAGTTACACCAGACCCAGGCTCTAACCACTTCTGAATCACAGCCCCAGTCTCTACTTGGGTGATGCTGTGGCTTCTCCCAACTGCTGAAAAAGTAACCCTGTCTACACTTGGAATGACGTACCTGTTCTTGATATTTCTACTTGTAGCCAAAATGCAGTAATGCACATGGACAGGTGACGACCAGTGGTAGTCTCGTACCTACTGATATGAGAGAGGTTAAGTTGTCTCCTTTAGTACGACACATGGAGGCCGTTGGAAATCCAGCTGCTCTCAGAAATATGATGATGTGACTCTGCACTTCAATCAGGTCTGGAGTTTTGCTTGACTCGCTGTTGCTTATTTTGAGGACATACTCATTTGGGCCATCTGTAGTGTCTTTGGTTCTTAAAATGCATGCATGAAAGTTTTGGTCATCATAGCTAGGAAGTGGCTTGATCTTGGAAACTTTTAATCCAAATACCGATTCCACTAATGCAGAGGCTTGTACCTCACTGAAAGTGGGTTTGGTAAGAGCCTGTGATTGCTGACCACCTCCACTTGACATTATTTCTAAGGAAAAAAAAAAAAACCCCAAACAAATAAACTAGAAAGGGGACATATAATGAATATACTTATTTAAAATATTTTTCTTAAGACAGACCAATAATGTTTCCCAGTACTGATTCTGTATTTCTCTTGATTATGAATTTTCACTCATAAAGTTAAAAAAATCAAATGAGTGTATGAGATAAAAAAGCAGTGAATAAAAATCCCTGTACCATAAATGATTTCTAAACTCACCTCTCAAGCAAAAGGTATGTTCCCAGGGACAGAATGAAGACCAGGAAAGCACCTTGGTATCACCAATTCCTCCACCCCTCCCAGTACCATGAACTTTATTTAAAGGGGGAAGTTAGGTCCTGAGAGGTTAGTGTCTTGCTCAAAGTTATATATAAAGTTACAGTGAGAACTCAGCCCTCTAGACTCCTAATCCATAATTATGTACTTTGGACTATATTACCATCAGTTTTGGTTTAAAATATAAATTCAAATACAGTGATCTTACTTTTCTGTGTTAAATTATAAAGGTCATCATCTAGCTTATTGCACATACTTTGAAGGGTGGGCTGATGTGCAAAGCATCACGTGAAGCACTGTGGGAGACAGGAAATGCACTTAGAGGGCTCTGAAAAGTTAACTCATGGTCACAGATATCCCAAATAATAAAAAACATAAAAGCTGTTCAAAACAAGTTATAAGGCAGTAAGTGATAAACTGATAGAATGCCAAAGAAAACACTGAATTGAGTATAAACCTGAAATGACTGAATTATCACTGAAGTGACTAAGTTTACCTTAAATTGTAAAGAATAAAATTTCTACTGTTAAGCAGAATAGGGGCTTAAAATAAAAATTAAGGAGGCTTCCCTGGTGGCGCAGTGGTTGAGAGTCTGCCTGCCAATGAGGGGGACACGGGTTCGAGCCCTGGTCTGGGAAGATCCCACATGCCGCGGAGCAACTAGGCCCGTGAGCCACAACTACTGAGCCTGCGCGTCTGGAGCCTGTGCTCCACAACAAGAGAGGCCGCGATAGTGAGAGGCCCGTGCACCGCGATGAAGAGTGGCCCCTGCTTGCCATAACTAGAGAAAGCCCTCGCACAGAAACGAAGACCCAACACAGCCATAAATAAATAAATAAATAAATAAGGTCGCTTATAAAAAGTAAAGGTGTTTCTGAGTTTATGCCCTATGAAATTAATATCTAAAAAAACTGTGGTAGAAATTCAGGGGAGACAAATTACTACAGCCTAGGGATATTCTTGAGAAGATGGATTTGAATTGAGTTAGTAAATATGAGTTGGATATATAGGATGGGGGAGACTGTTTTCTTCCCCTTGATAATGCCACCCTCTGCTGCACATACTTGGCATATTTCCTGAGTGTATATATATATATATATATATATATATATATATATATATATACATATATATCTAGAGAGAGAGAGAGAGAGAGAGAGAGAGAGACAGGAGGCAATGTAAGACTTCTGAATATCCTTTAGGACCCAAATATTTAAGATCTTTGCAATCTCGCCTCCCCCTTTTCCCAAAATAGTTTTATTCCAACCCTTCCTTCATAGTAAATTGTAAATAATTAATAACATCTTGGGGATGGGTTGCATTTTAGGGTGCAAGTTAGATTGCTGTTCAAGGGATGTAATGTTATATAAAAAGAATCTCAAACAGCTCTTGTTGATAGAAATCAGAACAGCTGTTGCTTCTGGCAAGAAGGTGGCATGAGGGAACAACTTTCTGGGAGGAAAATGTTCTGTATCTTGACTAGGCTTTGGTTACATGGGTGTAAACATTTGTCAAAATTTAGCTTAAAACTTAGGTCAGAGTAAGATCTGTGAATCTCACTGAATATAAATTTTACCTTAAGAAAAAGGCTTTGTGAGAGACTGGCTAGGACAGATGGTGGGGTGGGATCTTAGGACTTTCTCAGAGCTCCCCAAATCAGAGCATATGCCTGTTAATGTCTAATCACTTCAGATCTATGACAGACAAAGTCCAACTTATTCCAGTGAAGGGAAAGGGATAAAATTCAGGGAGGTACACTAGGGCTCTCCTATATGACCCCCTCCCTGACTCAGCCCCAAGACTATATAGCCTGATGACTCAAGTGATAAGAATATAAACCCCAAATGCCAGTCCCCTCCCCATCCCTCCTTGCCTGATCCTCCTAACCTAAGTGATTCCTCCTGCCTCTAAACTTGCATAGCCCCTTGTGCCGCTGTAGGTTTCCACCACCTCTTATAGTTATTGCATTCTTGCCAATTGCTTCTCATGTCTGCTTTCTGACCAGTGCATTTGCTTTCAGAAGCAAATTAAGTCGTTCAGATTTTGTTTACTAAAGACACGTGACAAAGCCTAAATGGGGTTTGAAACCGTCTTTGCACCTGAAACTTCTGGGAACCAATATATCCCGTCACATTGTATATGGGCTTAAGACTTCACATGGGATTTTAACATTCCTTCTGGAGATTTATAAACAGGTGTAAGGCCCATATTCAGAATGTAATATGAACTAAAGCTTTAAATTCAAGACGAAATCCTGGAGTAATTTTTCAAATCCTAAAGCATTAAAGATGTCAGGATAATTCTGAATTTGATATGAATTATAAATACTTCAAGTTGGAAGGACGCTTAGAGGCAGTTAGTGAAGGCCAATCTGCCTTCCAGTCTAGAAAATGTTTCTGTAACATTCTTGAATGGGGTTTGTTAAGCCTCTACATGAAGCGCCCTTGTTTTCTAAAGCAATGTAAAGCAATGTTGGCAGCTCTAGCCATCGAAAGACAGCCTGGTGTTAACAAAAAGTTGTGCTGGTTAAGTGTATTTTACCAAAATTTTTTTTTAAATTTTTTTAATTTTTTTTTTTTAATGAAGAAAAGAGGTGCTCTGCTGGGAGAAATAAAACATATTTTATACCTAGCGTCTGAAATTTTTGACTATTCACATCTCCTCTAAAAGGGAGTTGGACTAGATCATCCCTAAAAATCCCTTCTAGTGCTAACATTCTCTTTCTAAAGTTCTTTCTTTTTGAGCTTAAATTTGCCTTTTTTTCTTCGTCTACAAAGACTCCAAATTATGGAACTAATGACACAGATCAAGTCAGCTGCTGTAAGTAAGTAAATACAGAGAAATATATGTTAAGAAATGTCTGTCTTAACCAAATGTCTTTTGCATGGGTGGAGGGGGCAAAGAAGGGAACTCAAATCCTGTAGGTAGTTGATCTATATTTCCTGCCAACAGTGTTTCACTTGGCTTCTGAGAAAGCACTCAGGAAGCAAATGTTTTCCAACTCCAGGGCTTATGCCAGAATCTCAAAACCTTTGTCCTACAACCAGGGGAGCTGGACCTTAAACTCTGCACTTTGTGTAAAGTATACCAGAAAATAAACAGGAGTCATTCTTGATTCCCCTCCCTCACTCTCAAAGTGTTACCAAGTCTAGTAAATTCTACCTTAGCATGTCTTCCAAATTGCCCTTCTTGACCTGCAATTCTTTCTGCTATGCCCTTCCAAGGTTGGAGAGCAAGGATTATACCCAGTAAATCTCTGTACCCCCAGCCCAGACTCTTATTAAATATCAGAGGAACTAACGAAAGGAGGGTTGCCTTTACTCAATAGGCTCATGGGGCCGTTTACCCTCGAAGGGAATCAGGAAACAGAAAGGCAGGGAAACTAGAATCTGTAGTTTTTCGTTGCGGAGCACGAGCTCCGGACGCGCAGGCTCAGCGGCCATGGCTCACGGGCCCAGCCGCTCCGCGGCATGCGTGATCTTCCCTGACGGAGGCACGAACCCGCGTCCCCTGCATCGGCAGGCGGACTCTCAACCACTGCGCCACCAGGGAAGCCCTAGAATCTGTAGTTTTTCAGAAGACAACAACAGGTGCTGTGAGTGTCTTCCTTCTGGGTGAGAGGGAAAGAGTGGTGGGCGAGCGGGCTGCAGAAGAGTCAGGAAAATAAGGGAGAAGGAGGACACACAAGTTCAGAGCGTTATTACTTTAGTGAGGTCCTGTCGAGCCCTAGAAATTGTTCCCACCAGACACCTGGCCGTGAGTGCCAGGCGCCGTACCTCCCCTCTGTCAGGGTCTCCGCACAGGTCTGGCAGAGTTGGGCCAGATGGCTTCTCGGGTCCTTCGCCCCAATTCTGGGATCTCAACCCAGCCCTTCTGGGTTACAGGTGCGATCCAGGGAGGAAGGTGACTTGCGCATCACCTACGCAGCGAGTCTGACGTGGATCAAGGATGGGAGAAGCCCGAGGCTCATGACTCCTGGCCCGACTTGCAGCAAGCCTCCCTGCTCTCTGGGCCAGCCTCCCAGAGGGTTCTGGGGTTCGTCTCTGCTTTCCCCACCCAGCTCACCCGCAACGACCCGAGGTCCTGAGGTGACCCCCGCTCTCCAGCAGCCCGGGACTGTAGCCGCAGTGCTCCGCTCTAGCTCGGAGGTCTCGCCTGACTCGCAGCTCCTGGGTCCGCCCCTCGTCCGGGACCGAGAGTCCTGACTTCTGATTGGCTCCTCGAGATCCCACCGCCGCCAATCAGCGCAGACTCTTGGAAGGCGAGGCCCGTCCAGGCCGACCTGGGCTATTCCAGCCCTGTCCCCGGCCTAAGAGGCTGCGAACAGAAATTCCGAGATCGGGCTTCGGATGGTCTTTCTGCAATCCCACCCCGCCTTCTCTCGGTGGTCACCCCAGTCAGAACTCGGCCACCTCACTACAAAACTGGATTTCTTGTTTATGATTGGCTCTTCCAGATTCCGCCCCGCCCCTCCCTTTGGTGAGTAGCCATTTAGCAGGCTTTCAGCTCTTGAGTGGCACCTTGCAGTTCCTCCCAGTCCACGTAGCTGTGGAGGCTTCTTGGCCTTATCCCAGGATTCTAGTTGTCTGGGTAGAATTCGCGTCCTCGTTTTTCTCTCTTCGCCCTCCCTTCCCTCCTGCTGGAAACACGTATCCCAGAGGCTTCGCAAGCGTGGCCGAGGTGGCCTCAAACCCATCCTGTCCCCCAAAACATCAAGAGTTCAGCTCGGAGGACCTGGGAGTTTGACCGGGCAGCGTTCTGCACAGGACCTGGTTCTCCCGGGATACTGGAATGTTAGAATGTGAAATCGTCTAATTTATCAGTTATGTCCACACGTTCCTTGTATTGATGGGGAAACTGAAGTCTAGAGGGCACAGAGCCTCAACCAGACCTGGTCACCCAACTTCTAGTTCAAGCTCTTGCACAGTGCCAAGTTTTCTATTCTCAAGATGTAAAGGAAGCCTGAAGGCCGTCCTAACAGGTCATCCCGGGGGCTGAGGTGACCACAGTTCAGGTCTGGTGTGATAAGTGATTCATTTACACTGAGAACTGGTAATTGGATCAGAATCCTTATTTAGGTAGTTCAATCAGTGTATTCTCCCTCTGCAGGGAAGTGTAGAACCACATGATTATCAGGAGGCTGCCTTGGGAATCATAACAGCCAGGCTGGTTGGGTGACCTTAATTGTCAAGGTCATCTGGCTCTGATAGCCAGTTTGATATACGTCTGCAACCAAGCAGAACCTGATAGTACAGAGCACTCTCTCTAATGGAGGAGAGTTCTAGACATCACTCATGTCTGCAACTTGGTCTGTTTTTGTCCATGCACATCTCCCTCTCCCCCTGTGCCCCCCCCCCCCCCCCCCCAGGATACAGCACACTCTGGTTAGAGTGACCTTGATTGATTGACTTGGTGGTTTCCCAAAGCGCTGTCAACCACCTATTGAGAGATCACCTCTTTTCTCCCTTTAGATATGCTTCTTATCTGCTTCACTTCTAATTTTCAAGTAGCAGGGCTTTTTTTACAGCCCCAGGGCGGCATTCTTGATGTCTCATTCCTTTAGGGTGTCAAAGACAAACTTTGATTTGGATTATCTGTAACCAGAACCTGACTCCCAATGGCCTTGTTAGGCCCCTCTGCATTCTCTTCCCTCAGGCAGGTCCTGAATTCTCTCCACCCTCTCACTATTCCACCTCTATTGATCTGGTTACTGTTTAAGATACACTGCTCAGTCATATTACTGGGTCTAAGAGAATGAACATTTCTAAGGCTCTTAATACATGCTACCAAATCATGTTTTTCCTCAGTAATGCCAATATTGGATACCGTGATAATGAAAAAAGTTCCACCAATCTGATAGACAAGAAATGTCATGTCACTGTTGTATTAACAAGTTTTTTCCTTCTCCACCTAGCCACTAGGACACTTAGGTATTGGCTCTCAAAGAGTTTAGTGATCAAAAATTGGAGTGAAACAAAATGAACAATCTGAAGAGTGAGATTATAGATATGATTTTATATTATAAAACATCCTATAAAACATAATAGCCCACTAGTTTTATGATACAACTATATATTGCAGGTTGTTTAAAAGGCTAAAAATTCAGTGCCATCATCATGTAAACACAAAATTCACAGAGACAACACAATTGTCATTACACAAGCAAATTCTGTGGGGATTACATCTGCTTCTGCAATAAATGTTCCCTTTTTGTATACTAAACACAAGCTTTATAACCTGATGTTTTGGAAAACTTACCAGCCAAACAACTCATATCAAATTAAAACAAGCTGAAGCTAAACTTATAATTAAAAAGCAAAAGTGGCATCAAGTGAAAACCATAAACTAAGAAAACGCAACACTGGTGTTGCACTAGGCTTCCTTGAAAACTCTGGATATTCAAATATTCAAACTATCACCATGTGTCTGTGTTGATATTGTAAAGCAAATGTCTTAGGATACTGAATTGGAATCCTTAGAAAACTAATAATGTACTAATTTTAGTTTATGAATACCAAATTTTAGTAGATTTCAATTACTCATTTAGGTTGCTATTAAGAGTGGGAGAAAGGGCAGATATTTTTAGATCAGTGGGCAGCTGACCATACTTACAAAACATTACTTTAGAGGCTTATGGCCCTGGCTCCCGGCTCCAGATGACTTGCTTCAAGAGAGCGCTGATGAATAGCCAGTGGAAGGAGGAAGTGACACCACCAGCTGGTCCTAAAGCATAGAGGCTCATGAAAACATAGCCCCTCCATCCTGCATCCATCAAGAAAAGGCCCTTTCCTCCTGTAATACACAACTTTGTAGCATGAGACGAATTCAGTCCTAAATGTTCACTTTAACATAAATTACCTCCATAAAAAAAGATCTAGAGTATGGAGGTTATGTTCAGGGCAACTTCTGGAGGGTCCAACTTATTCATCAGAATGGGTTGCCTAGCACAGTCTCCCATCTCTTGAATATACAAGAAAAGGTCGCCCAGTTAGATGTTATTTAGACAAGGGATCCTGCTTTGGGTGAGAGATTAGTCTTTTCAACTCTAAAAATGTTATTCCATGAATCTAAGTACCAGTTGGAACAACCCTTGAATCAAGTTCAACTTTACTTATTGTTTCCTCGAGGCTATTCCTACTGCAAACTTTATCTTGGTTTTCATTCTCATTTTGGCAGTTATATTGGGAATAACTAATGTCTGAACATGTAACTAACATGTTTGAAGAGAAATTTCTGGATGGTATCCTATTTCTTTTTAAGTTATATTTTATTTTTCAATTACCACGAAATATTTTATAACAAGAGTCAAATATGTGATAATACAATTTTCTTTATTAAAAATAATTTACAGCATCAGTAACATATACACAATTGTCATCAACTGAACTTTGCCTCCAATATATTTCTATACAATACTTAAAATTATTGAACTTAAAACTGTTATACTGTTTTGTTGGCTTTAAATAATAGACAATGATTTATATTTACTTAAGTGAGATATATGGTTTCATAATTACATACTATGTGTAAAACTGATAGAAACATCAGCACTATCACACTTTAGGGGAAAAGTCACTAAAGAAGACTAAGTCCACCTCCTTCCCCTCTCTTTTATAACTCCAAATCAAACTAAGATAGGGTCAACATCCAGTATCTTAGCACTTTCTCCTAAACCTAAAGGCAAAAGAAAGGTGTCTTTTAATTCAACCACAGAAAAATGTCAAATAATTTCTCCTCATCCTCTCACTCAACACTGAGAAGGCAAATGCACACAACACTGTTACCATATATGCAAACAACTAGAATTCTGATTTAGGTCTTAGCTGTACTTTTTGTCCTTTAGTACCACTGAAGTTTGATTCCCAGTGAAAAACTGAGCAATTTAGCTAAAGGGAGTCTAATACCTCTCATTCAAATGTCAGCTTGGAGATAAAACAGGAAGTAACAACTGTCATCTTGGAAACTTTTTAGGTATACTAATGGCAATTCAGTGACTGGATGACATTTTCAGTGATTAGCAACCCAAAGGCATGAAATATGGCAATGGTATGTAGCATAATGTTTCTTAAAATATAACAAAAATGCTGCTGTTGATAATGACCTTTGAAATTGTACTTTTAAATTCACAACACTAATTTGCTTCTCTAAGGGGCCTATTATACTTCCTGCCACAATATTTGTGTATTCTTTTTAGAACACCAAATTATCCAGATATATTCAACAAAGGAGGTAAGTAAAACAATAAAAACCAACAGGGGCCACATTTTTGCAAACACAGAATTTGGCTGGAGGCAGAAATATAGGTATGCTTTGGGACACACATCCATGACTCTCCTCACAAATTGATAGCCATTGCTTACCAAGCTTTTTGGTTCATTGTATATAAGCAAGAGATTAAGAGAACCTTGATTTTATTCCTGAAATACAAGATCTGCTTGTATTATTACTGGACTAGGTAGACTGGAAATTTAAATGCTTAATTCACAGCTGGCTAGCTTTATCATCTTTTCATCTCCTAGATGTGCTGTTTATGATGATGCCCAGGCCTCTGCCTGTAGGTTACATATTATATTATAGTATGGCTTAAAAATGAAACAGATGTTTTCCCCACACGTAACAATCTGGATTATCATTTCTTCAAAGCCTGTAACAGATATTTTAATGTTCAACTTGTAAATTCTCCATCCCTAATTCATGTTTTCATGTAAATTAAAAACATATGCACTGACAAATACACAGCATTATAAAATATCAAGAACACGTGATTTGAAAGTATCAAAGAAAATATTTATAAAAAATTTAAATAAAAGGGAAATCATTTTGCCAAACTCTAGTCCACCTAATTGTCTAAACACATATTTGCAGAATATTTTCAAAAGATTGTATGATTTGATTATGTGCAAAGTTCTCAGTGTTCTTTACCCACTGGTTTGGTAATTTCAGCATTTTAGCTTAAAACAATTCTTTATTCTGTGCAATGTGAGCTAATTCTGAATTGCAGTAACTTAACTAGGTCATATGATGATCTCCATGTGGGAAAAAAAATCACTACAATTAACCTTCTGCCTGCTAAGTTTAATTTCTTAATTAAAAAAAAAGGTATAGGACTTTTTGGAATTAATTATCCAACCTTTTTCTTAAAAGTTGACAAACTTCTTGTTGACATAACATTTGATGTGA
The DNA here is from genome assembly GCF_003676395.1 of Aethalodelphis obliquidens. Taxonomy (NCBI): domain Eukaryota; kingdom Metazoa; phylum Chordata; class Mammalia; order Artiodactyla; family Delphinidae; genus Aethalodelphis; species Aethalodelphis obliquidens. The sequence continues at coordinate 23,662,233 of NW_020837970.1, forward strand.
TAAATAGACATGCAAATAGAGAAAATACAGTATTCAGACAGCAATAACTTAAGTGTTTTATCCTGACGGTTAGCAAAAGCATACATAATTAATAGTATCATGCTTCCCAGGTAAAATGATTCAAAATGACAGGAAATCGATTTAAATAATTAAGAAGTAACCAACATTTAAAAACTGTTTAGGGTTGAGCAACCATATAATTTAGGGTGGATAATTTTAAAATCTAGAGGAAATCATGTTAGCGTTCAATGATTAAAGTTCTCTTTAGCAACCATAAATGAGTGTGGAATTTTAGTTAATAATAGCTAAAATATTAGGTTATAGGAAGTTACAGTATCACACAGAGTGAGCAAAATAATCCAATTGATATAATGCCATCTGAGGTTTGCCAGGGTCACAGCAGCAAATTACTGAAAAATTAAGGGCTGCATATGTGATACATATTTTCACTGCCAATACATGGTGCTACGCAATCAACTGTATTCTGTAACAGTCCACCTTCTGATGTGGAGGAAACCTTGGCTGGATTGGACAGAATGATTGTGTATGGGGCAGGTTCTATCCCTTGCAGTTAGACTGAGACTTAGGATAACCCTGGCTTATATTACAAACTAAGAATGACAACTATGTGCAACTCAATTCTGAAAAGGAACGAATATATCTGAAAATCCACTTATAAATCAGATTTCACCTTCCACAATTTTAAAGTTATCTGGCTTGTTATATTTCAATCTGCTTCTCTTAAACCAACAAACAGTAGTATACAGTTTTATAGGTGCAAAACTAAACGAAAGACTTCAGGAAGGTTACTCATATAAGAATCTTTAACACAAGTTCAAATTCTGCCTTTATTTACAAAATGGTCTGATAAAATATCCCCCCATACTTACAGGCCTCTTCCACAACACACTTCACACGCTGATTTTAGCAATGTTAATAGCACCATTCGTATATTATTTAAAATCAAGAAGATTTCATTTCAGTCACTACGTTGATTCATAATCATTTACATCCATGGATGAGATAAGTGAGCATACTGGGACTACCTGCAGCTCCATGGTAAGGATTCCTGGGTCCAGCACAAAAGGCTTTGTTTGCAGTTACCAGTTATGAAAGGTATCCATGGTGAGTAGATACTATGAGAATTTTCGTGCCACAAAGTTTAATAATCCTCCATGTTTGAACAATGTTATTTCCACATCATTTTCAAAGGAAGCAATCACGCTGAATACTTTTCCAGTGCTTGTCTTTAAACAAACAAAAACATCTCACATGAGTGGTAAAATCTACAAAGTTTTACTTAGTGGTTAAGACCATCTGTCTTCATATTCAATGACTATACTCATATTCTGTCTGAGAAACATTTCTCCTACTTGAAAACACCTAAGATACCAAACCATAGGCTTCACACCTAAGTAGAAAAACATGTTATTTTAGTCCCTAATTCTAAATAACAAGTATCGCATCACCTAAAACATTAAATCAAATGATTTAGATTTTGACTTACTAATTAGGGAAGTTGTTACTCATGGTCATTTTATGTTAAATATTCATTGCATATAATATTGCTACTTTTTCCTTTCTTCTTGGTTGTAAAGTCTGTGTTACTCTAACCCTGAACACTCAATTTTGGCTTCTCCTAAAGTGGTGTACGTGCCTGGGATAAAATTAGATCAGGACAGAGAGAGCTGATAACGAGGAAAAGGAAGTTAACGTGTGTAATTGGAAGTCCATGTCTTCCTTCTGGACTAAGTATACAGTGTTTTCTACTTTTCCTCAGAGAACATCAACTATATTAACATCGGTTTAAGTACAGAGAAAACAGAGCCTTCTCAAACTACAACTTGTTCACTAACTGACATTAGGATGCAATTTACAGTAATTGTTTCTTACTCAATTTACAACCATCTATTTAAATATATAGTACACAATCATATATTTGAGAATTTTAGATATACCTTTATATTTAATGTAACTCCAGGAGACAGTTCTTCAGGAAATGTTAAAGAAAATGTTTCTCTGCCAGAGAGGCCCAAAGAATCTGCATTTTCTCCTGGAAGGAACTGAAGTGGAGCTATGCCAATTCCAATCAAATGATCTTTGTGAATTTTTTCATAACTTTCAGCCAAAACAGCTTTCACACCCTGTAACAAACATGCATTTTATTTCCTCCATTCATCTCTGAAAGTTGCTTTACTGAGTATTTTAAAAGGAAAAAATTCTACTTTTGGCTTTTCTGTAAAAACTTTAAACCCAACACCCCATACTAAAGGTCAATGTTATATCAAAGTATTTAAAGAAATCTTTTATAGGTTATTTTTCTCTAAGTAGCTCCTTAACTCCTAACTGCCCCTCGGCCACTCCAGGGTTAAGTACTGCCAGTGCCTACCATATAGTAAGCGCTCTCTATAATTGGGGGCGGCTGCTTTAAACTCAAAAAGGGCTCAGGAGGATTTCTGTTTAATTATGGTAGATCTAACATATGTGTTCATCAAAACTCCCTTTTAAATTGCCACTAAAATAAAAGAATAAAGAAGTGTAAACCCATAGCAACAAAGGGAATAGGATGTGCAAATTCTATAAATATTTAGAAAACAGAGACAGGTAACTGACTTAGCAGACAATGTTGAAACTACAAACTGATAAACTGAAACTAGGGTGATACCAGTAAGATTTGAGTCAATTTGCAACAAAGAACCTAGAAAAGGCTTGAGACTCAGAGGCATGAGGTTCTCAGAACACTGGGATAGTAGTTAGAAGTCTATAAAAAGCAGTAAGATCTCCAGCGCAGTTCCCACACAAGAGAGGACGCTATTCTCCGAACAAAATCAGCTAAAGACCCATGTTTCTCTACTATTTTTCATTATTATCCTCCTAAGGAGTTTTAGACATTTCCCTTCTAATCACATCTTCCTCCTCATTGCCCACCACCCCCCCAAATTTAATGTCACAAATATACTGTGTATCTGTTTATATATGTATATGTCTATGTATACTTCATACATAAGAAGAGTAAGATTTTGTTGCACCCCTTGGGAGTGCCATCACCCTATAGAGGATGGATGCTCTAGACTGAAGAGGAACACTAGGCTCACGGGAAGTCTGGGTGAGAATACTATCAGAAATGGGGGGAGTAAGTCTGTTTCTTCAATGGGTCTCACTGAATGGCCCAGAGAAAATATTTACAGATACTAACATATAGGGCTATCTCAATGAAAAAGGTAGCTTATCATTAGTAAGGCCCACTAACAAAACGCAGCTCACAACTACAGATTTTTAATGTCTAACTGAATGGACAGCCAAGGATCAACAGCTATATGAGGAAAGCCTGCAACAACAAAACAAAAAAAGCTAAAAAAACTTGAGGAAAAAATGGGAACCTATACCTATAATTAATATTCACGATATAGACATACCTTGTTTTTATTGAGCTTTGCAGCTACTGTGTTTTTTAACAAATTGAAGTTTTTTGGCAATTCTGTGTCAAGCAAGTCTACAGGCTCCATTTTTCCAACAGCATTTGCTCACTTCATGTGTGTGTCACATTTTGGTAATTCTTGTAATATTTCAAATGTTTTCATTATTATTTTATTTGTTATGGTGATCTGTGACAAGTGATCATTTTTTTTTTGCGGTACGTGGGCCTCTCACTGCTGTGGCCTCTCCCATTGCGGAGCACAGGCTCCGGATGCGCAGGCTCAGCGGCCACGGCTCACGGGCCCAGCCGCTCCACGGCATGCGGGATCTTCCCGGACCGGGGCACGAACCCGTGTCCCCTGCATTGGCAGGCGGACTCTCAAACACTGCGCCACCAGGGAAGCCCATCTGTGACAAGTGATCTTTGATGTTACTATACGACTTGCTGAAGGCTCAGATGATGGTTAGCATTTTTTAGCAATGAAGTATTTTTTAATTAAAGTGTGTATAATTTTTTTTAAATATGCTGTTGCACACTTAATAGACTACAGTACAGTGTAAACATAACTTTTTATATGCACTGGGAAACGAAAAAACTTGTGCAGCTCGCTTTATTGTGATAATCACTTTCTTGCAGTGGTGAAGAACCGAAACTGGAGTATCTCTGAAGTATGTTGGTACTTAAAATTATTATCTTACAAAGACAAAAGAATTAGACTTATTCCCACAACTCCTTAGAGTATTTACATTTTAAGGGGGAGGGGAATTAAAGATTCAAAACAAATGACGTTTGTATGATTATGATAGCTGTGAGGGCTGTATTTTGACCAGCCTCTTCAACAACTACAATTGTAAAGAGAAGCACAGTATGAGTATGAAATGGCAGAGAGCACACGTCACAGGACTATTCTCTCCAACAGATTTCCTATTTGCTCTTCAACAAGGAAACAGTTTCAACAGAAATGTCTTCCTAACAGACAGCCAGGGACCAATATCACCTATTTGGAAAAAGATAAAAGTAAAATGTGGCCCACTATCTCTGAGTCGTTAACCTTTGATGGAGCAAATCATAGAAAATTAAATGAAAAGGGGGCAAGTAAAACTACCAATGGGTATAAATAATTATTATCATAAAGCAATAATTTAAGACAGAATATCCTTTCCCTCTACCACATTTATTTTCACAAGTAAGACTGATGTAGTTTTAATTAAATTCAGAGTATTAAAATGCAACTAGATTAGTACAACGTATTATATAAGGTCACTTAAAAACACCCACAGATGAGATCCAAGTAGGCATACAAAGTCTAAGTGAACAAAATGAACTTTGACAGGATGTTACTGACAAAAGGGAATATTTAAAACTCTTTGAAGTTTAAGATAAAATTTAAGAATCAATACCAGCAAGTATGGTCCTTTGGCAGCCCAATCTCTTGAATTTCCTGAACCATATTTCTTCCCTGCTAAAATAATCAGTGGGATACCTTCCTTCTGGTACAGCTCTGCAGCCTCAAATACATCTAGCTGTAGATTAAAACAAACATAAGAAATTTTAATACAAATTTTGATCTAGTTAGCAACTGCCTAAATACTCTGTATACATCCTTACCGTCTGTCCTGATGGAAAATGAACTGTTTTGGGAGCTGGTTTTCCAATGAACTTATTAAAAAGCTTGATATTTGCGAAAGTGCCTCTTGTCATCACAGCATCATTACCTCTTCGGGCTCCGTAAGAGTTGAATTCACGAGGGGTAAGGCTGCAACAAAGTTATGAAAGTTAGTTTTTATTTTAGATGGAAAATAATCACATTATTAAATTGTAAAACTTACTCATAAACACTTTTTTATTATGGAAAATTTCAAGCATGCACAAAAGTAGAGAAAACAGAACAGTGAATGCCCAGGTGCCTATCACTACTCTACAATAATCAATTCATGGCATCTTTGTTTCTTCTATAATCATCCTCCATTAGACTGTTCTGAAGAAAACTCAGATATCATATTTTAACTGTATACATTTCAGTATGTTTCTCTAAAAGATATGGACTTAAAAATACTACCTTGTTACAAACAAAACCCTCCAAACTTCTTAATACCAGCTAGCCAGTCAATATTCAAATGTCCCTGGTTTTCTTATTACTTTTTTAGTTGTTGGTTTGCTCCAATCAGGTCCAAATATGGTTTATAAATTCACCCAGTTGATCTCAAGTCTTTTTTAATCTATATGTTCCCTCTCCTATTTTGTCCCCTCTTATACTTTATCTAAAGAAATTAGATCATTTGTAGTGTAGTTTCCTATATCTAGACCGTGCTGACTGCATCTCCACAGTATCATTTCATATGTTGTTCTCCCTCCTGTATTTCTTGTTAACCAGATGTCAAATCTATTGACTTGACAAGGTTTGGGTTTTTAATTTTTGCAACAATGCTGCATAGGTCGTACTTCCATCAGGAGCACATGATACCCAGTTTTCTCTTTCTGGAATGCTACCAGTGATTGATCATCATTGTCTAGACTACACTAGGGACTGCAAAATGATGATACTCTATTTCTCTTATTCCTTCTTCATTTTTTAGCTGGAAAACTTCTATGAAGACAAACTTTCCTTCATCAATGATTTGGTTATAATGAAATACATCCCATACAGAAAAGACTTTATTGTTAAATAATGAGATGGTTTCCCATCATCTTCCAAAGGTAACTTGGAGTTTTTAATTTTTCTCTTTTAGTATTATTATGAACTCACGGATTTAAACATATTCATTATGTTTCAACCCATTCCAGTTATATTCTTTATTGACGCTCAACATGTCCCATCTTTGAGCAGTGACAGATTCAAGTTGGCTCCTGAGACCTTTTGACAGAAAGCCTGGAAGTTAATTGTAGTTTGGTGGGAATTAAGACACTCTTTGGTAGTCTCTATAGCTCCTTTGCTTTTGGTATAAGACATCTAGAATCATCTTGTATATTTTCCAGGGCCAAACCTGGAATCAACCATTTCCCTAAGACAAATTGGTTGCTTGTCCTAAGAATTGGTATTTAGACACCATTATCTGTGTGCTATGGGTATTCATTGCTACTGGATTGGTTACTATAAAAATGACCTTTTAGGGACAAGAGAAAACTGAGCATAAGCATCTCAACAATCAACAACCAACTTCCATCAGTCTCTAATTTGGTCTTTTATGTAAAGACAACAAATATTCTTCTAATTTAAACATCTTATCTCAGGATGTACATTTAAACACTGTACTTCAGGATGGAGATGGTGAGGGGTTTGAGTGTCTTTAAAAATAAAATTTTTAACTGACGAAAACTACGGTATTAACTGTGCTAAGAAATCCATGTCAGCAATTACAATAAATATAGAAATTGTGTATTTGAGAGAAGTGGTGGCTTTTTCTTTGGGAGGGGGTTGGAATCTTTGTCACAATTACGACCAAGATGGAAATCACCTTTTAAAAAATATTTGGGAGAAATAAAACTTATTTTATTTCTCACCACTATGAACAAAAGCCGTGTGTAAAACAAACTCATTTATCTTCATCAAATTACACCAAATAGAGTTGCTATTAGCAATTTCTACCAAAAAGTGTTTTAATTCCCACCAAACTACAATTAACTAGAAAATAAATTCAAACACAGATTTCACAATAGCACTAATGAGATTATAGTAAGAGCTATGCAGTATTACATGTCAAACAAAGCTAGGTAGCACTGATTTTTGTAAGATATTTCAATGAAAAGTCTTATCATTTGCATAGCTCAAGCATCAAAAAGCTAATCAGGCAGCAATACCACAAATTCTACCTTTAGCAAAATTCTGTCTCTGGTGTTAAAACAGTTCTTTGATAACCGAGCAACTCTACGTTATTAATCACACAGAAATGAAACAAAATCTTTCTAGTTTTGGATTTATATATCCTATGTAAATGACCTCCTTCACATTCACATTTATTATTCTTGTGAAATTTTACACTGGAGAAGCAGAAATTCATTGTCTTTTGATTTGATACAGATCAAGCCTAGCCTCACACAAGTACATTTTATAGCCCAAAATACACACATTTAAATTGTGCAGTCCAACACTGGAAGATGGTTAGAACCATCAGGCTTTATTTGGTAGGTCAAACCAATCTGACTTTTCAACAAAGTAGCACTGAAAAAGAGAACTCCTGTTTCCAATTAGTTGTTTACTTAATGGACAAGGGCTCAATTTAAAATAGTAATTTCAATTTCTAAAGTTACAAGCAAAAGCAGGTACAACAGGTATCCCAGTTATTGCTTAGGTCAAATACATAGACAATCAGACACCCATGATAGCATGTAATTTACTGGATAAAGGAACATGACCAGTAAAAGCCTCTTAATTAATGAGAAAGATAAAACAAAAACAGCCTATAACCATGTACACATACCCTCTGTTTGTCAAATACTTAGCAGCAGGACTACTCCTAGCAATGCTTCCAGCAGGTGATATATGATCTGTCGTGACAGAGTCTCCCAGATATAATAAGACATGGGCATTTTCAATAGGCTGGAGTGCAACTGGCTCTTTGGTCTAAAAGGTAAAAAATGTTGAAGGCATTTAACTCTTCATGAGGTTTTTAAAACTTCAAACAATTTTTTAAGTATCAAATAGTAAAAAAGTACTTACAAGCTTATCAAAAAATGAAGGACATCTGATATAAGTAGACTTTAAATCCCATGGAAACAAAACTGAATCTGGTACTTCTAAAGAATTCCACCGTTTATTTCCCATCTGTGAATATGGTTTTGGTTGATAAACCAAAAGAGAGATAAAATGGAGTCAGAAAAAGAGGTTTATGAAAATGAGGAAATTAACATAGTTAGAAATTAACTTAGGTTAGAATTAAAAAAAGAAAATAGGCCTCATCCATTTGGAAAGAAAGCTAAAATACTGCATTCTATAAAATTATGACATTTTTGGACTGAACTGATAAAATTTGCTCATCGAATTCCAGCACACCAGATTTTCAGGAATGCCCTAAGAGTTAAGTTTCAATACAAACTGAATGTGAACGACTTTACAGAAACCCAGAAAAGCTAAAGAATTTAGAAAGATCTAAACATGTTGCTTAACTTAAAACATTAAGCGTGTTTTGGGGTATACTTTTAATATTTAAGAATATTATCATGGAGAAAACCTTTTTTTCCCCAACATATTTGTCCTACATCACTGTATTATTAGTCCTGCCTTCAAACTATGTTCAAAATCTCACCATTACTCACCACCTCCACTGCTACCCCAAATGTTCCATGCTATTACCATTTTTTACTTTGGACTACTACATACAATAGGTCCTCCTGACTCTATCCTTATTACCCAACCCTCTTGCCCCAATATAGTTTCAATTCAAAGACAGTGTAATCTTTTTGATTATGACACTCCTGTTCCACACCTTCCAATGGCTCCCCATCTCACTTCAGAGTAAAAGATTAAATTTTAATAATGGCCTAAAATTCCCTATGTAATCTGGACATCATTTTCTACCACGATCCTTCTTACTTCCTATGTTCTAGTCACACTGCCTTCATTACGGTTCCCTCCTTAAGGCCTTTACACTGGTCCCTCTACCTGGTAAGCCCTGTTCTTTTTTTTTTTTTTTTTTTTTTTTTTTTTTTTTTTTTGCGGTATGCGGGCCTCTCACTGTTGTGGCTTCTCCCGTTGCGGAGCACAGGCTCTGGACGCGCAGGCTCCGCGGCATGTGGGATCTTCCCAGACCAGGGCACGAACCTGTGTCCCCTGCATCGGCAGGCGGACTCTCAACCACTGTGCCACCAGGGAAGCCGAGCCCTGTTCTTTGTTCACATATATGACTAACTTGTTCACCTCCTTCAAAACTTTGCTCAAACACCATGTTTTCAACTATCCTATATAAAACTGCAATCTACTCCCCAAATTTTACACAATTGGTTCTCTTTACCCTGTTCTGTAATTTTCTACAGCACTCATTACTTTTTAACATATTGTGTAATTTACCTAATTATTCTGTCTACAGTTTACTATCTGCCTCTCCCCTTGAGAACTTTGTGTTTTCTTCACTGATATATTCCAAACAGCTAGAAGAGTGCCTGGCACATACTAGGGTCTCAATAAATATTTGTTGGGTTTCCCAACAAATTTAGAATCAAAATTTAGAATCAAATTTTAATTTTGATTCTATTCAGAAAGATACATGAAATAAAGAAACACTGCCACTTTATTAAACCTTTTAAGAAACAAATGACAGTCTTACCTCTGTCTTCTCTTTTAATGCTTTAAACATGGATAATACAACATGTTCTTCCTCTATCTGATGAACTTCTTCTCGACTAGGCCAAATATCATGTAGGTAAATATTCCTGCCAGTAGGGTCAGTACCTGGTTAAAAATTTTTCATATGAAATTTAATATAAAAAGTAACTCCCTCAAAATGTTCACATCTTTTCAAAGACACATCACAGAAACCAAGTATATTATTCAACAAGAGTGCTTCAGGTGTAAGCAGCTGAAAGAACTAATTACTTGCACATTATATATTCTTCATATGAATCAAAAATTAATAATGCATCGTGATAAGATTTTCTGAAATAATTCAATAAATGAACGGTCTAGGAAACATTTCAAAAGTACAACTTTTGGGGAAAAAAGTGTGTGCAGGTATATATGTATACATATAAAGGAAAAGATACCTAAAGGCTCCGTCTGGAAATCTATATTCACTGTGCCTGCTATGGCATAAGCTACCACTAAGGGTGGAGAGGCAAGGTAATTGGCACGAACACAATCACAAAGACGACCTTCAAAATTTTTATTTCCAGATAAAACTCCACAAGTAACCAAATCACCCTGAAAAAACAAAAAACACAAATGAATATATTCAATTCAAGAGATGGTACAAATTTGGATAATCACATGTAAGAAATCTCAAATATTACACTTCTGAGGGCATGATAACCAAAAGCATTATTTCCAATTATTAGGTACAGAACTATCAATACTGTAAATAAACTAAAATAATTCCTGCACTATTAAGGAATTAGTTCAAGGTTCTAAAAATGACTTCAAAGAATCATTTTATGATTGATAGGTTACTCTTCCCAAGAGATGCAAGGACTACAGAAATATAAATACATTAATATACATTTTTGATAATAGTGAAATACAGTTAGGAAAAACCATTTGGATGTCTTACTGATCCACACAGTTTACCTGTTTTACTGCATTTAAAACTGCTTCTGATAAGGGTGCTGTATTTCCCACACATGTTGAACATCCATAGCCAACTATTTCAAATCTGCATTTCAAAAAATAAATGTGATTGGACAGAAAATCACAACATTTGTAAAGAAAGGACAAGTCTTATCTTTCATTTCCATCACTGTAGTAAGATTGCTGAAGAGAATATTCACAACACAGGAACCTTCATCAACATGTTCATTTCACAGCTTTTGAGCAATCAAGTCTGACCCTCAGCCAGGCTATCTGTACTGAATGCAAACCTCTGAAGAGCCCTGATACTTAGGACACTCCCTAGTTAAATTTGGTTAACTAAATCTGACACAAAACTTATCAAACTACGCAAGAAAATTCTTCAGATACTACTCGCTAGGAATATATCATGACCGTTCAAAAAATCGATATTATACTGTCCTCCAAAGGGGTTTAAACTGTCAAATATCAAGAGGACCTGGCTGCAACAATCCGACCAAAGGCCCCCAAAGAGGCACTGTAATTGGGTACTCTGATAGGAGTAATCTTTTAATTCTCAACCAACTAAACCCAAGAAAAGCTCCTGACAAAAACTCCAAGATGATATAACTTAAAAATTACAGGTATAATCCTCAAAATTACTTTCAGCTGCTCTTCCAAACAAAGAAAAAAACCTAAAACTTGGCAGTTTTGCAAAAGAATTGATTTACGTAAGACACTATGTTCCAAAATACACAGTGAAAACACAGCTAGCATCAATTATTTTTTTGAGTACATAAACAATATAAGTTATTTTCTCCAAAGTTCAGGGACAACTTAACCTATGCTTAATGGATATAATAATCTCACAAAACCTCAATTAAGACAATTTATTCAGTTAATAATGCAACCTATATCTTACTCTGTTCTGAAAACTGATGATCTACATGACTCATGCAAATTATGCAGTACTTGGTACCATCCCTTACCTGTCTGTCACTGTTACTTGGTTTTACTTGTTTGTCTTGTGTTTCCATCTTTAAATTAGAGATCACATCTCCTACTTCTTTGTAGCCAACACAATGCCTTGCTGCTCATTGAATATGCCTAGTAAATGTCTGCTGAGTGAAACGGCCTCAAAGATTTTGTGGTAATGGCAAGGCAACAAGTAGAACTAAAGCGTTTTTTTCTATCTTCTTTTTGTATATGAAAGGTCCTAACAAGTAGTTTCAATCACTGCTGAATACCAATGTCAATATAAAGAGTGGTAACCATCACTTACCCGAGCTTACTAAGATATGGTAATACTCCACTTGAACTGAGGTAATGTGTAACCATCCCACTGCCTGGAGATAAACTTGTTCTTATATAAGGTTTAACATGCAGACCAGCTTCAACAGCTTTTTTAGCCAAAAGACCTGCAACAGTAAATAAACAATAATTTATTATGGCAATGTTTCTCTCCCTCTTTCCCTCATATTAAAGTAGGAAGTAAGAAAGGGTTTATGGTTTATTTTACAGGTCATCTCCAATACAGGTTAGGGTAAAAGTCTAAAATTCACACATTTACTGTCATTATTTTGTTCACTTTATTCTACTGATTTGTTTCATTTAAAACAAATAAAAAATTGTGGTAGATATACTAGCTTTTACATTATAAATTATTAATATACAATCTGATATCATGGCATCATGCACACAAATGGAAAAGGGTATATAATAACATCATGTACACATATAACACATATCATTAAATGAACCATTTTAAATGCTATAATCGTAATGAACTAATAGCAATTTAACATTTATTATACTTGATTTTATATGATTAATGAATTGCTCCATGTACATACAATTGATTTCATTTATATTCCTTGTCAATAATCTTTTACTTCCTTTGTGTCTCAACTGAATCTAATACACTGCTATGGTAAATGTCTAGTAGATCAAAAGATCTGCTAATTAACTATACTTCTAAATTGACAGAAAAAACAGATACAACCTAAAGCTCATAGATACATGATATAATTTTAAAAATTCACCTTCTTTGTAATAAAAACAAAATTAATAACATAAGTCAAACTTAGGCTCCTTAAAACCTAATTAAAAACTCAGGTTCTCAATATCAAACACAGGCATCAATACTCATGCATAATCTAAGAAACAGAATGTGAATATAACAGAAAATGTATGGCTATAAACCACAACCTACCTGCAGCGAGCATGACAGATGGATTGCAATTATTGGTACAACTGATAACGGCGGCAATGACCACAGATCCATGAGACAGCTTATATTCACTTCCTTCATAATGAATAGAGACGATATCATTTTGCTTTTCAGCTGCAATTTGGAAGCCTTTAAATCCAACCTATACAAATTTGCACATAAATATAAACTAAATATTCTGGATATGTATAGAAAAAAAGACTGGTAGAAAATATGGCAGACCCTTGACTTTTGATAAGTTCTGACTATTTGTGAGTGATGCTGAAGTTCCATGTCATTCAGTAGTTATAATTCAGCTGAAGCATGAATTTGAATAATCATGACAGGAGTCTGGTGGTGTTCCTAAGCTTTTATCTACTGAGTCCAGCCAACTACTCATGATCCAGATCTTATTTGGCTTTGCTGTTCTTTATTCATTCCTACTTAACAGTAATTCTCAAGAGATGGTACAAACATTTTCTGTTAAAAATGTCCTTGAACATTTGCTTCAAAATGATCCTGTGTGTCTATATGTATGTAGAACAGATGAAGCACGATGGGTTATGAGTTAGTAATTGTTCAAGTGAGGGACACAGGAATTCATTACACTACTTTATTCCTGTAGAAGTTTGACATTTTCCTCAAAAAAAAAGAAAAAAGAAATTATAAAAAGAAAGGCTCTGAAAAGCCAGCTACTAGTTCTCAGAATAGAAAAAGTGACAAGATTGAAGCCATGATTCTCAAGACGGGAAGTACAAACCCTGAAAGTCAAAGAGGTCACTTGGTATTTAGTTAATTTACCAGACTTTAAGAGAGTAATCACAACAGTGTAGTGGTTTTGTTCTAGTCTGGGAAATCACAAAAGTCTAGAGCAGTGCTGCCCAACAGAATTTTCTGTGATGATGTAAATATTCAATAGTTATGCTGTCCAATACAAGAGCCACAGCCACATGTACCTATTCAACTTGAAATGAGGCTATCATGACCGAGAAACTCTATTTTTAACTTTAAATTTTTATTTATATATACCCAATCAACCTCTGGTCCTCACAGTGGATCTGGTAACAAGCTCATGAAATGTCTGACTTGCACTTTGGACAGAGGCAAAGGAGGGGGCTGCTGGTGTGTGCCAATAACATATAAAAATACAGAAGTTGATTGAGTTCATGGGTCATCCTGCTAGTTCTTCACTACTTACTTAGCACAAAGTGTATTGACAAATAAGGTAATCTACCTTTTCATTTAAGCAAGCTTGGAAATCACTTTTCATATCTGTCAAAGCAACTCTATCTTGAGGTCTTTTTGGACCACTGACAGATGGAACTATTGAATTCAGATTAATCTGGATCACCTAGGAAATGAGAGAAAAGAGGGAGAAAAGTAATTAGAATTCGTAAGTACAGATTCCAACATGAGTACTACTTTCTGATGCAGAATGAATATGCTCACATTTGTTTTAATGCAATTTGTTTTAATGGTGATATACACTCCCAAGAAATATTTTAAAACAACTCCATTTAATTTATGAAACATAATATATAAAAATTTGCTAAAAGACTAGCAGACCAGTATGCAAACTAGCACAACACCAACCATACAGTCTATATAAAACTTTTTTCCCCCAAATGGTTTCTTCCCACAAAGATAACACTGTCTTCACACATGCCTGATGATAAAGTAGATGCCTGTGCCAGCTAAGTTTATTGCTTCTGAGCTCCAAATTCATCCTTCTTTGCCTGCTCTGTGATAACAGAGGTGGGCTCAGTAAACATTTCTCCTTTCTCAGCTTGTACGATGTTAAGTCTGGTCAATAGAGGGTGCTTGGGGGACACAGCAGAAAAGGGTTTTTCTACTCCTGGTTCTAGTTCAGCTAGCCAGGCCCCTGCAGACCATGCTTTTATTCCTTGGTTTTAAAAAAATCATATTTTATAAAAATTCCACCTCCCAGCTAGGTTTCTATTAATTTCTTCTGGTATTTCTACCATTTCCCTATGTACATTTTATTTGTGTATAATCAATTCAAACAAATTTTTTTCACTACGGCTTTCATCATTATTTAACAGCCCTGTTTATTCTGGTTGAGCACAACTGAAACACCTGCTTTTCCTACACTTTTATTTCATGGATCCAGGTGATCCTAGTCTGTGTATGTATTAGTTTCTCTTGAAATCAACATCCTGGTGAATTTTAGTTTTATTTCTTATCTATCTGGTCAGGTTTTTAATAGGCACATTTATTCCATTTCATTATACCACCAAAATGTTTCCATTTAATTGTTCTTATTCTTTCCCTTTTTAAAAAAAATGTGGACAGAGCACTAGATTTGATAAATGGTGCTGAAAGGGACCAGAAAATAATCAGAGAAGTTAGAAGATTTGCCCAGAACGTCACACAAATTCAATTCCTATGGGTTCTATATGGCACTCAATATACTATATGTATTCACTTATTCACCTAACATGTTACTGAACATCCACTATGTGCCACGCACTCTTCTAGGAGCTGGGGACAGAGTGCCAAACAAAGTAGGTGAAGTTCCTGTCCTCATGGAGCCTACTTGTATTCATTCTAGTGAGGGAAAGACAGGCAAATAATTATACAAATTGATAGGTATCAGGCAGGGATACAAGCTATGAGGAAAAATAAAGCTGGGTGAGAAAATGGATTTCCCAAGAAAAAAGAGCTTAACAGTTAACCATACCAATGATAACACCAAGTTGATTTAGATCCCTGACACACTTCTAGAAAGTGAATTTTATTACAACTTTCCTGAAAGTGAATTCTACCTACTTCAATATAAATTTCCAAAAGATAAGAAATATTTACTTAGACTGTAAAAATATCTTTAACATTTAAGATCACATAACTGTATATCCCCTTCATAACGGTGGATTTTTTACAAAGTATAGACATTAACCAGGTGCAGACATCATCAAAATTGATATTTGGGGAGTAGATTATAGTATTCTTATCCTAAAATAGAAAAAAATTAGACTGATAAATCGAGTCAATTTTATATTTTAAGTAGTAAAAATTGAGACTTGATAAAATGTCACAAAATTTACTGTAATATAAATCTATGTAAAATTAATGAATAAAATCAGAGTTGGGTCACAAATAACATTACCTTGTTAAATAATAACAGCTATCATTTATTGAGGACTTACTATGTGCTTGAAACTGTCATAATGAATTTGTACTTAACCTCTTAAGAATCATATGAGGTAGATATTATCTTCATATTTCAGAGATGAGGAAACTGAGGCAAAAAGGTTAAAAAAGTGCCCAGGTTGTACAGCTGGTAAGTCTTAGAGGTGGGATTCAAACCCAGGTGGTCAGGCTCCAGAATTTACAGTCTTAACTACTATTAGGTGGGTTATTGTGTATATACCTGGGAATACTCAGGTTCTCTTGAATTATCCTGGTCATTTCGAAACAATTTCACAGCTTTAAGGTATGTTTCCATTGACTTGAGTTTGGCTTTGTCAAAACCTAAAAAGATGATTAACAACAATAAAAATCCTTTCAGAAATTTTTAAATCTTTGGGGGTAACGATGCCGAATTTCAGTGATGAGCAAGAAACAAATATTACTTATTACTAAGCACTCAGAAAAGATTTCTTTACAAATTGGTATTATTCTCAATAGTAAAAATTTTACCCTTCATGAAAACACTTTATAAAATACATACCAGAACCCCCCCTTTTAAAAGTTACTCAATCACAGACAAGATAAGAAATACTGAGCCAGTTATATAAAACTCACAAAAATATTGTTTCCAAGAGAAAAGCCAATAACAAAATTCAACATAATAAATCACTAGCCACCATGAAAGATGAAATTCATTACTTTCCCTAAACAATAAGCAACATTAATATAATAGTCAAAATGAAAGAATAAAGTAAATGAAAGTTAAGAATAAAGTAAATGAAAGTTAAGAATAGTTTTACAGAGCAGGATAGAGATTTAACAAGATCTTCCAGAAATTAAAAGAACTTAGATGTTAACAATAAAGTTTCCAATTAAACATTCTGGTAGTTATCTGTAAGCTTGATGAGAAGTAAGTAACTGTGGCAGATTATATTTGCCAATGACTGCCACAACAATATCTATCCCAAGTTACATGTTCTCTTACAATGTGATATTGACATTCAACCATCAAGAGGTAGAATCTACGTTCATTCCCCTTAAACCTAAGCAATGTAATTTCTAGCCGGCTAGCTGGCTAACTGGCATGTACCTTCTCCCCAACCCCCTACACCCCTGCTCTCTCAGGTTACCAACCCTTGAAAAGCCACCATGTGAGAAAGCCCAGATTATATATTCAGAAACCATAAATAGGTGTTCTGGCTGACAGTCCCAGCTGAGTTCCCAGCTGACGGCCAGCATTCACTGCCAGACATTCAAGTGAACAAACCTTCAGGATTCCTGGCCCTAGCTTTTAAGTCTTGCAGTTGAGGCTCCAGACATCATGAAGCAGAGACAATCTGTACCTGTATGAATTAATGACCCACTGAAACTATGCAGCAATAAATGATTATTGCTGTTTTAAGCCACTAAGTTTTAGGACAATTTGTTACAGTGACAGATCATTATGACATTAATTAATATCAATATGTAAGGAATAAGGCATTTCTCTCTTGAACATTCTGCCACCCAAAATCTAGTTTAGAGAAAACTCTGTATTCTATGAGGACCATTCCTTCCAAGGTTCCAAAGGACCAGTCATCCATTTTGCCATTTGACTTATCATAATCTGCCCCCAAACTGAAGAATACTAGGATATATCTCCCCAATATACTTATGATGAGATTAGTAGTTCAGTAATGATCTCTTAAAAAAAGAAGTGGATCAAATAAAGAGACCCTGCTTTTTAAAGAATAGGGGCCTTATAAAACCAACACATTCTGGTTTTGCAAGTATTTTCTATATTAGTCAACAGAAGAGTGGTCAAAGTTCCTAGTTAATCAGGCTACAATAAGAATTTGGAACCTGTAACCCTATGCTGCTTTTCACAAAATTATGTGCTTCTTCTTTAGATAGAGCACTGGTTCCCAAACTCTGTCTCGTGGCTCCTCTCTTCCTGTATGTAGAAGAGAACAGCTGTAAATGTGCGCAAGCCTGACTTCCATTAAATTGCAACCTCTGATCACTAACAGGGTGGAGGTATCCATTATTAATCATTGGGAAAACGTGAGGCAAAGATAGCAGTTTGAATAACTCCTCTAAACTGCTGTAAATGGGTTACAGTGGATTAGGGTTTGAGGACACAACACTCTTTAAACACATCTGATGCAGTTTATTTCAAAGCTGCTGTTTTAAAATAAGACAATTTCATGAACATTAAATAACATGTACAAGGTAGTAATTTATTATACAATATTTCAGATAGACACATTGGAAATGTAACACATTTATCCTAGTGATCTTATACGTTCTTACCTGTATGTTCTAAATGTTTTAATGTCACATTGTCAACAGGGAAAAAGCTGAGGATAGCACCATATTCTGGACACATGTTTGCTATTGTAGTTCGATCTACTATAGATAACTGTGAAACTCCACTTCCAAAAAACTCAACAAACTTTCCAGCCACTCCTACTTGTCTGAGGTGCTATATAAGGAGATACATAGAAACACACACAAAATTAGCATGGATTTTCTGAAAACTATAAAATCTAATCTTTAATCCATTACTACTGACAGTGAAAGAGGTCCTCTGTTATTTTTATGAAACATCAACTCATTCTGGTTTTCCAGGTATTTTAAGGTAAACAGTCAATAGAAGAGTGGTCAAATGTTACTATTAGGGTAGAAAAGGGCTTGAAAGTTCAAAATGGCTAAGATTCCCGTTTTAATGTCTCTGAAATCAGCGTATACCTTAGACTCTATGGTGTGTCTGTTAGCTGGCAGTCTTCTTTCTTTCTTAGCAGCACGTAAAACAGTGGTGCTTCTAACCAATGATGGCATCTTAGATTTAGTGAAATACTAATATACTGATGAAACTGTGTATTTAAATTCAAAAAATTATATACTGCTATAAAAATTCTTTGAATTCCAACTACTGATCCAAATATTTACAGCATCACTAATTATAGGTAAATTTCTTTTTTTTAAAGATATTTTGTTTTTGATGGGGACCATTTTTAAAGTCTTTATTGAATTTGTTACAATACTGCTTCTGTTTTATGTTTTTGGTTTTTTTGGCCATGATGCATGTGGGATCTTAGCTCCCTGACCAGGGATCGAACCCGCACCCCCTGCACTAGAAGGTGAAGCCTTAACCACTGGACCACCAGGGAAGCCCCCCTAGGTAAATTTCATTGATAGGATTTAACATATGGCCTCAAATTTAATTCCTTCTAAAATCATTTTTCTTATTACTCATTTTTAAGTAACCAAAACAGCTACCCACCTCCTCTCAATTGTAAAATGGTGTCAGAATGGTATAGAGGGACTGCTCAGCACAGTGACGATGTATGAAACAACATTCAACCTATGAATAACATTAAGCTCTAACATTTTATAAGTGCTAAGGATCACTTAATCCAAACGTTTTATAGATGCAGAAACTCAACCCTAAAAGAAAGATGTTTCCTAATTTTCACTGTTTTATTTTTGAGGATAAGAGCCATATAGATTAGATATAGCAAGCCAAATGCTGCTTTCCCCAAATTAATGAGGTACCACAATATACATTTTGAAAAACAATATATGATTAATCCTACAAAGATCATGAATAGAACAGGACCTCAAATATGGGACAAAATAATCAAAAAGGTACATCTACATAGTAAGTTTAATTTTTGCATCAATAAGCCAAAATGTCAAAAGTACACGTAGAACATTGTTAAGAAAAAATATAGCTGGAGGAATCTAAAAAGCACCATTAATTTTCAGGATGTGTGAAGGAAAAGAATTGATTTTTCTAAAATTATAACGGGATATCCCTTTTCCTGTAGGAATAATCCTTCAATTCTCTAATTTAACTTCTTGATCTTTTGGTACCACACACTGAATCAATCATTTCTGCAAGATGTCAATTTTTTTCTAATTAGGGAAGAGGGATCAATACTAAATGGTGAGAGGGAGGTAACACCATTTACTTTCCCTGCTGAGTATTCTGAAAGCCTTCAGACCAGTAACCTAACAGAAAATGCTGAGATACTGGGATCCAAATTGGAATTATTTGTGGAACATTTCCCAGGTTCATTCATTGAACAAAATGGGACTTAATCATTACAATAAAGTTAGTGAAAACGAGAAATTTAGGATGGAGAGTTACAAATTATTGTCTTTAGGAAACCCTACAGTACATATATTAAACGCATGCAGCCAATATTTTAAAAATTCAGAGAAAAAATTTCTATATAATACTTTTATCATTTCTTTTTATTTTTAATTGAAGTATAGTGGATTTACAATGTTGTGTTAGTTTCAGGTGTACAGCAGAGTGACTTTTGTTTTAAATGTTAAAATAGCCAATAGAAAAATCTGACACTACCACATTTTTACAGCCTATATTTTTTAAAGTACTAATACAGTAATAGTTTTCAGGGGACAAATGATTCAAATTTGTCAAATTAAAGGAGATGCAATTAGACATTTCCTAAATACGACTTTTTTTTTTTTTTTTTTAAATTCACGAAGGCAACAAACATTCACAGAGGCAATAAGGCATAATGGTTAAGAGCATGGACTTAAGAACCTGACTGCCGGGTGGGAAACCTTGTTCTACACTGACCATTCAGCCCTATGACCCTCTGGTTAAGTCATTAAACCTTACTGTGTCTCAGTTTTCACAGAATTAAAATAAGGATGGCAATAGTAACAATCTCATAGGCTTGTAATGAGGAATAAATGAGTTAACATGTCAAGAGAACAATGACACAACAAATTGTTTTGTACTTACTAGTATAAAGGGTTAAATTTTGCTATTATTACTATGATGATAACTATGATGACACAGCTAATAACATCACAGTGCTGAGGATGAGTTGATGAACCCAAATCCCTGCTCTTCTACTTACAAAAAAAATCATGTCCACTAAGTTATACAGCTAGCAAAATTTTAACTTACCTTTGTAATGCCAAGAACAACATCTATGGATGTAACAAAAGGATTCGATGAGCCAGTTAATTCACATCCAACCACCTCTGGTAAAGTAAGAGAAGCTGGCAGACCAAGCATAACTGCTTCTGTTTCAATACCTCCAACCCCTAATGTAATAAAGACAGGTATATGAGTATAGCGCATTTAAAGATAATTTATCTTTGTAACATCTAAATCTCTAGGTGTTTCACGAGCTTGTCTTACACAGTACCTTGCACAGAATTACTATAATGCTATTACTGTAGATATGGAACTCAAGTCTTCTCAAAAGAATGACTCCACTCATATGGTTGGAAAAAACTGATTTTTACCTTTATCTTAAATTCAGAAAACATTTAGTATCTATTATGCTAGATACTATGCTATGCTCAAGATACAGTATGAATAGAACCCAGCCCCTGTCAACCTCAAGAAGCTCAGTCTAATGATAAAGACAAAAAGCCAACAATTATAGCACCCTATAAAAGAGTACATGCACTCTGCCAGAGGGAATAGCTGATGCAAGCCGTGAGGTGCAATAGCACAGCCCACTCAGGTAAATAAAAGATGTGTTTGGGTAAATGGCTAAAGAGGCAACAGGTTGTGATGGGCCCTATAAAAAACATGAAGAGGGGGCTTCCCTGGTGGTGCAGCGGTTGAGAGTCCGCCTGCTGATGCAGGAGACACGGGTTTGTGCCCCGGTCCGCGGCATGAGGATCCCACATGCCGCGGAGCGGCTGGGCCCGTGAGCCATGGCCGCCGAGCCTGCGCGTCCGGAGCCTGTGCTCCGCAACGGGAGAGGCCACGACAGTGAGAGGCCCGCGTACCACACACACACAAAAAAAAAACATGAAGAAATTTGGATTTACAAAGAATGCTAGGATAAGCCACTGAAGGACTTTAAATAAGGGAATAAGCACATCACCTTCACAGACATCATCATCATCATCATCATCACTAAGCACTCCACAAATGGTAGTGCTGTGCTGGGCACAGTCCACATTTCTTTTCATAAATTCTCTCTTATACCACACTGTCCACAAACACTTGAATTAAGATTTACTTTTGTTCCTGCTGTTATACGTGAAAAAACAGCCTCAAAGAGGCTATAAAGACCCTGCTATTTATGTTCTTTTATAAATTTCCTGACATCCTCTCCCCCAAAGAATTAAATATAGTCATTTACTTACCCCACCCCAGAATCCCCAAACCATTCACCATGGTTATATGAGAATCTGTGCCAATGACACTGTCCGGAAAGAGGAGGTCCTTTTCTTCAAAAACCACTCTCGACAAATACTCTAAGTTTACTTGATGAGCCATTCCAGTTCCAGGAGGGATTACAGCCACATTCTTAAAAACTCTTGAACTCCACTGTATTTTATTTAAATTTAAGAAATTCAACTGTTAGCATATATCTGAATTTGCCTCATAATCAACATATAAATACTGACACTAAAAATATTTTACCAATGTTCATCATGGTCAAAGTTTACAGTACATAAAAACAAATACACAGATACTAAACCTAAATATATTCATTTTGCAGATTATTAAAACAAAATTAAGTCAAAGAAAAATGTTCCAATAGTCCAGATAAACAGTAGCTTTCAACTACATTCCAAGGATTCTCAGGGATGGGAAAAGGGGTAGGCCCAAGTAGAAGACCCTCCAAGCTCACTTGAATTAGAGCCACTGTTTTTAATATTTTGTTATACACTAGCGTTTCTGATTAAGATTTTATTTGAAGGAAAAAAAGTAAAAAAGGGTTCTACTGCTAGTGTTTAAAAACTTCTAAAGATATAAAAATCAAACCTTTCAATATTTCATAAACTCCTATTAAAAAATTTCCCCCCAGTCATTTATACCTTGAAAAATTGAAGCCTCTCTCGATTTCTGCCAAATTCTACTTCTTGATTTTTTAATACTGTTTCAGGTCTAAAAAGAAGAAGAACTGGCATTAAATATATGTATTACAGAAAAGACTTGCCTTGCTTCTAAGTCTACATATTTTAAAAATTCTGGGAATAGCAGTTTACTAGACTTCTCAGAATCAGTTATTTTCTTTTCAACAAGGAAGCTCTGCTTTAAGTAACACTAGAAAGCTACTGCAAGGACTTATTATTTAAGCCATGGTCCACACCAGTGTCCCAAACTGTACTTAACATGTAACACTGTGAGATTTGGCTAAAATATTAAAAGTAGCATGGTAACCTTTGTTGGATTTTCCACTGCAAGGAAAAAGAAGGGTTGTAGCTTAGTGAAAAATAAGCATGTACATCTCCACCCACTTAACTCTAGTACCAGTTAAACTAGGAGATACTTGTTGATTATCACAATGTAGCAATGACAAACAACTCAGCATCACTTTATAGTTTAAAAAGAGCTTTTGGTAAAAATTTTAAATTCATCTCACCCAAAATGGAAGGTTCTATTTTATATAAAGTAGCATTTTACTTTAAATGGATTATAAACCTATTTTACACGAATTATGTAAACTAAGAGATAAAAACAATTCACTGCCAAGCAGTAAACATAGTGCCATTTTTAGGAAGCTATTTTTATCTAATGGATATTTAAAAAAAATTATTTCTAACAGCTTTAAGTTGTTTATTTTCACTTGCCAGCTGGTGATTTAAGTGTTGACTAGAATATCAATATAACTTAAATTATACATGTCCTCCAGGGTCCAGATAATTATAGTTGTTTGTCAACTTTTTTAAAAAAACAAAGATTAATAATTCATTGCTGATTGATCATTTGAAGCCATAGCACATCTTAATAAGATTTTTCTTAGGACCTCAGGGAACATAGCTTTCTAGAGCCACTCCAATTATCTTACCTTTTCATAGTATATATAGCTACAAAGTACCACACAAACATTTATTAGCTCATAACCTGACTTCAAATCAGGCAGTGATTTCAAGTGCCAAATGTATGCTCTCAATTCTCTATCCCTCAATTTCTTGTTTGAGTCTATAATTAATACTTCACTGATGCATTAAAGCACATGAAAGAGTTACTATTTTCATACAACCAGGGACTATAACATATCTGATCTTAATACTTTGTAATTTAGAGTCAAAATTGAGGGGAAATGTTACACCAGATTGGATTTTTAGAAATAAAAACATACCATCTTAGCACTTCATACCAGTTATAAAAAGATACCCAAGAAAATCAATGATTTTTTGAATCAATAAATCTTCTTTTTCAGGAAATTAATTTCTAAATAAGAAGAGAAATTAATCTCAAAATTCAACATGTCCCTAACCATCAGGACAGCCAGGTAGGGAATAAAACTGCCATGATTTGATGGCAAAGGACCCACACATTATATTGAATTCTTAGAAAGGAAGAGCACCTGAGTTCACTTATAACCTGAGGCTTTACAGCTACATTGAGCACAAAATTTAGAACTACCCAGAATTTGAAAGATCCAATTTAGGGACAAATGAACTAATATATTATTTGATACTTACGATGAAATATGTGTTGATATTACTCTTAGCTAGCCTAAATCTTAAATGTGTTAAATTTTTTTCAATTTGAAAAAGTGTAAGTCATTTTTAACTCGTCTTTAAAAAATTTGACAGTCTAGTAAACAATGGGATAAACAACATAACTCTCTTAAAATAAGACTAAGACTTTGGAAACTTCATAGCATATAAAAATTCAAATTATAGAACTCTTTTTTTTATTTTGAAAAATTACCTATTAGGAAATTTAACCAACTCTTAAGAACGGGATTCTTTTCCAGGCAGGTTTACTACTTTCCATGGTACTATATAGGCAATTGCTTATCTAAAAGGGCTCATTAAGTTTATAACATATGATAATGATAATATTCTTAACATAGAGGTCTCAATGCAATAAGAAAGAATAAGAAATCTAATAGGAAAATAAAGCTAAAAATATAGATAGATTTCATAAAAGAAATCTGAATGAATAATGAGCATGTGAATGGTATAAATTCACTAAAATAAAAAATTTACAGTTCAAGGTAATTTTCTGTCTACATTAGTTACAAAAATTAAATATATTTACAGAAAATTCTTAAGAAAAGTTTTCTTCAAAGGAACAGAAATAAATCATGGTATTTAGAGACTACCATTTTCATTAACTTTGCTTCTTTCAGTACAATAGGAAGCACAGTAAATATGAAGGCAATGTAATAGGAATCAGGAGGGGAAGGAGAATAAACATGATTTCCTTAACTGAAAAATAATCTGGTACTAATAAATATTTTTAAAAACATCTCATACTCAGGCACTGGTTGCAAATGAAAAGGACATAGAATGGGTGTATTTTCGATCTGCGAAGAAAATCTTCCTGAGTTTCGGCCTAGTTCTCCAGAATCACACGATCCTCGGCAGGTAGTCTGGCCTCTGCAGGGAAGCTTCTTAGGCTGCACTCTAAGTGGAGAAAGCTTTCCTGCTTTCTGTAAGTCACCACCTCCAGGATTTGGAGCATTCTGTATTGCACTATCGTTCCAAAAGGAAACAAAATAAAACCATTTAAAAGTTACAGAAATTTAGCTCTTCAAAAAGCACACAACAGCAATGCTATCTGGAAGTAACAACTGAATGTTATTCAAAGGTTAATATATCATTTATTTCAGGTTTCAAAAGCAAATCTCAGATTACCAAAAAAAAAAAAGTTGATTTATTTAAATTTATGGAGATTAAAAAAAAATTGTGCCACTAAAATCATTTGCATATAGTAACTTTTGGCAAGTAGCAAAATCGATTTTTTTCCCCATCTAACTTAAAAGAAGTTCAGAGCCATCGTTTAATCTAGAGGGCAAAGGCTCTCACAGGTTTTAATAAATTGTAGCCTTTTCCATTACTCCAGGGAATGTAAAAAGAAAGCTGGTACATGAAAATAGAATCATGTCTTCTCTAGTTTGACTGTGGTCAAAATGACCTTTTAAATATAAGAAATTTATTTCAGTGGAAGGAAAATACAGCTGTAGTAAGCTCAGTGTTTTCAATCACCAATTTAGACATTAAAGGCTCACATCTTTAAATTCTCTCTGGAAGTTTAAAAACAAAAAGGAAATGAAGGCTTAATTAAGATATTCACTCCAAAAAGCAGGTTCTAGGCTTACACATATCTATAAAAAATGGCAGCAGAAATATACAAACATGAAAATCAGTTTAAATTTAGACTCAGTTAAAAAGAAAATTCACCAATACATAAAGTTTTCATCAGTTTTTTTTTGTATATTAGTCAATACTAACTGTAGCAAACTCTACTCTGGCACAAATTATCTCTATTCCCTTTCTTCTATACCACACACTCCCAGTGGACTGGCTGCCAGTCAACGTGCGTGGCTGTCTTTATAAATATGTGTATTAAAGTACCATTTGTTGAAGTCAATTTGTAAAGAATGATCAACCGTGAGATCTGTCGGACAGGCAGGATGGACTTTCTTAGGGTCACCTCCAAGAGTTTTCACTGCCTCCCTCATAGCAGCAAAATCCACCATTGCCGGTATTCCACTAAAAAATAAAGAATGATCAACTTCTAATTCTTCTTTTACATTTGCTCAAATGATCAATATGCATTTTTAAATTTAAAAAGTATCCCTTTTTAAGTTGCATTCATGTTTGATAATGTACGGGTTATCCAAAGTTAGATGTATCCTGGTTTAATGAGAATTAATATTAAATATTATCTGAGAATTTGAGGGCTCAAAGGTAAATGTGCCAAAAATACAACAGATGATTTTTAGAGGCATAAGAGAACTTCAAGGGAACTGCCTATGGAATTCTTTCTCTTGCCTTATATTTTAAGATACCCCTCCCTTTTCCCCAGCTCCAGCCCCTTCACTTCCAGTGCCTTCTTGTCTCCAAAGTTATCCACTAAATATATGGATATAGATATAGATGGATCTATATCTATACCTACATATATATCTCCAGCCAACTATATAAGAAGCATTTACCAAATGCCTTCAATGTGCTAGATACCAATGGTGTAAGACCAAATAAGGGAGAGTAACTGTTCTCAAGGAATTTGTAGGGAAGATAAAGTAGCAATTATAGAATAGTATCATAAGTACTACAGTAGCAGCATATACAGGGTACACAGAGCAGTAGCTTACAAACCAGATTTAGGTGGGTGGGTGAAGGGGATGTTCTTATTTGTCTAGCTAACTCCTACACCTCCTTCAAAACTCAGCTAAAGGTTAATTCTTCCAATAAGTAATCCCTGGACACACAGATTAGGCAGAATCTTTCAAGCTATGGTAAAGACTTTATTGTAAGTATAATGGAAGCCAATTGGAGAATAGGGGAATGATATGACCTTGATTAACATCTTTTAACCAAGTCACTTCACCTACTGTGAAAAGACAAGACTATACATTCCAAGTATGGAAGCAGGGATACCAGTTAACAGATTATTATAGTTATAATCAGGATGACTGTGGTGGAGATGGTAAGAAGTATTTGGATTCAGGATACGTATATTTCAAAGGTAGAGTTGACAGAACCTGCTGATAGACTGGATTATGTACGAAGGACAGAAACCAGGGTTAACTCCTAGATTTTTGCTCTAAACAAACAGGAGACTATAGCGCCATTCAATATGACAGAAAAAAACTTGGAAAGAATACATGAGGGGGGCTGAGCAATGAAGTTTTGGATATGTTAAGATTGAGAAGCCTATTGGCTATGTGGAGATGACAAGTAGGCAGTTAGATAAAAGTAGTTTTTAAATAAATGGTACAAAAAAAAGTGCCTAATTTTTAAGAAATAGCTTCAGTTTAGAAAAAGCAACTTTTTAAATTTATAAACTAATTTTCACAATTAAAAAACAAGAGAGCCATCAGGGAGTCTGAATTTTAAAAAGCGAACACTCTGAAAATTCATCATGAAAAATAAACCAATCACTCACGTAAAATCTTGAAGAAGAACACGGGCAGGGAAAAAGGGCACTTCAACATTGCTTTGTTTGGTTTTCCAGTCTAAAATGTTCATAACATCTTCCCTTTTCATTAAAAAGCCATCACAATTTCGCACAGCAGCTTCCAACAGGACCCGTATTGAGTAAGGCAGAACATCTGATTCAAGAGAAAATATTACTATTAATAAGCGAATAATCATAACTACATATTGTAAAAATTACAATAGCAAAATGATAAAGACACAGATGCTTTGTTTTCTCAATTAAAAAAATTTTAGTCAATAAGCAACAAGGATTTGCTGTATAGCACAGGGAATTATATTCAATATCTTGCAATAACCTATAATGGAATATAATCTGAAAAATATATATATAACTGAATCACTTCGTGTACACCTGAAACAAAATATTGTAAATTAACTATATTTCAATATAAAAAGAATTTTTAGTCTAGTAAACAGGGAGTGAAACACCATTCTTGTTAATACCAGGCTTTCTATAAATTTGACTTTCCTGTATGTAAGCTGAGGCCCTGAAAAAGCAGAGATAAAACCTTCACCTAAACTTTAATAGAATAAATGAAAAATTAATTAACTAATTAATTTAAAAAAACTTCACACAACAGCTGACTTGGGCATATGAGACTGACAGCTGACTTGGGCATATGAGACTGACAAGTACTTAACATTCAGGGAAAACACAGAAAAACTGAAAAGCACAGATAATTAGAATTAAATACAATAATGAAAACATCCCAATTATGGCAAAAAATGTTTAAACTGTGTAAAAGTTTGTAATAAATTTAAAGGATTTCCATCAAAAATAGTTAAGGTTTAAAAATAAACCAGGGTGCTTAGGTGAATAAAATTCATTTCATGAAAATTGTCATTAACTCTTGATTTCAAGTTTAAGGAGAGAAATAGATTTCAATATTTAAAAATTTTTTGATCCTATTAAATTCTCACACTGGATTTTGCCACAAAGAAGTATTTCCTTAGGACTTAAATGGAAGACGAAATCAGTATGAAATTAGCTAAGTCATGGTAACCCACATAATAGATTACTATGCAGCTGTTTAAAGGAATGATGATCTCTGCATGCTGATAAGAAGTGACCTCCAGGGCTTCCCTGGTGGCGCAGTGGTTAAGAACCTGCCTGCCAACACAGGGGACACGGGTTCGAGCCCTGGTCCGGGAAGATCCCACATGCTGCGGAGCAACTAAGTTCATGTGCCACAACTGCTGAAGCCCGCGCATCTAGAGCCTGTGCTCCGCAACAAGAGAAGCCTGCGCACTGCAACCAAGAGTAGCCCCCGCTTGCCGCAACTAGAGAAAGCCCGCACCCAGTAACGAAGACCCAATGCAGCCAAAAAATATAATAAATAAATAAAAAAGTCATCTCCAGACTGTACCATTAAGAGAAAAAGCAATGCAAAACAATGTTTATAGTATATACCTTTACAGTAAGAAAGGGAGTAAAACAAAATATGTATTATTATATATTAAATATAAAACTAAAAACTATAATTTTAAATATACTAAATATATAATAATATATACTCCCCCCCAGAAAGAACAATGAAAGGATAAAATAAAAAACTTTATATATATATATATATATGTGTATATATATATATATATATATGCACCATATAGTATTTTGGTTGTATCTCCCTACCAGGATATATATTAAGGGCAAAAAGATCCACAAAGAAAACAAATTATGTTCAGTCATTAGTACTGATACTGTAGTTTTGAAATTGTCATATATACAATGAGAAGCAAGCAAAAAGTACTTTTGTTACTATGGTTGGGAACCAAGATTTAAGAGTACTGATGTACAAGTATAAAATCAGAGTAGCTAAGTTTTAAAAAAAACTTACACTTCAATAGGTATCATCAGTACAAACTCATGATTTTTCTCTTTCTAAAAAATATGTACGTATTTCCTATCTCTGATCAGTGAAAATGCCTAAAATGATGACAATGCAATAGTACTGAACCACTAGCAACTCAGGTTGCTGTTTCTAAATACTATTTCCCATTTTTTAAAAAAACAGAGTTCCTTGGAGAAATGGTTAGTTCCGTATTTGGGGAAGGATATGCACAAAATGAGCCTGGAACATCCTGTGTCAAAAACCAAAGAAGTTATCAAAGACTAATGGGGACACTAATGGATCAATCTGAGCAACAAAATGAATAATGACTGTAATACACTAAAATATATCAAATATATAAATAGCCCTGAGTTCATAATGACTCCTTTGCTACAGAAACTCGTCACTCTGAAAACTGACAAATAAAGGGGGGAAAATCAATCATTAATCTTGTCTTTCCTGATTTCAAGTGGCAAAACAGTAAAGAGGAGAAAGTTCCTCATAATAGCAGAATTACAGCTAATAAATGTAGAAGGGCAGTGATATAATTAGAAAAATCACCAATGTGCAGCACCTAATGAAATAATGGATCTGTACAATGATCATAAGTGGATGCTAAAATCCTGAGGTGATATATAAATGGGGAACTTATAATGGATGGATCAAGCTGAGAAAAACTATACCCAACTCAGCATCACCAAAAGTAGGACATTACAGATATTATTTGCCTCCTGATGAAGTAGGAAATATAAGCTAGGAGATATTCTTTCCAAAAATACATACATACATACACAAACCTGAATCTAATCAAACATCCAGCTCTAACTTCTAGTTAACAAGAAATATGGGGGATAGTACAACAATAAAATAAAACCATGAAGAAGCAATCAAATCCAGAATGTAGTACATTCTACAGAACAAAGAACCTGATTTCTTCAACATAAAAATGGCATGGAAAAAGGAGAGAGGATGAATATTATAGATTAAAAGAGATTTAAGAGACATAAAGACCAAATGCTACATGTGGATCCTATTTGGATACCGTGTGAACAAACCAACTGAATAAATGTATTTTTGAGACAACCAGAGAAATCTGAACTTGGACTGGGTTTTAGATCATATTAAGGAGTTACTGTTAATTTTGTTAGTTATAAGAAGTCCTTTCATACATCAGAGATGTATACTGGAGTACATTTACAGATTTAAAAAAAGGTGGAATATTTGAAACAAAAGATTGACAAAATGTTGATAACTAGCTGACAAATACGTGGTGGGTTATTATACTATTCTCTCCCTACTTTTATGCTTGAAAATTTTAACACACACAAATTGAAGATTAATGAAGTTGTAAGTAAAGAGGATAAAGGACTACATAATCAGAAATACTAGATTCAAAGCCAGTATTTGCTATTTACAATAGGTATGACCTTTGGAAAGCAACTCAAGTTGAAGCATTTTCCATTCAAAATGGGAATGCCAGCTACCTAACATATGTGAAGAATATCTTACCTCAGCATCTACCTAGTACATGTAAAACCCTCAAACAAACATACTATGACAAACAGTAGGTACTTAACAAATATTAGTTTCCATTCTTACCTCAATGAGAAATGTAATGAAGCCCCCCAAACCAAGAGGAATTACAGGGGGGACATTTTTTTTAACAGAACATTTGGAAATGATGAGAAGTAAAATATTATCCCAGAAGCAAACACAAAATTAACTTTGGTTAATTATTCTGGAAAAACAATCTCAGGAATATTTTTTGTTTTAAATATCTTTATAAAAAGCATTTTGTCAGATTTCTAGTAAAATATGGTAAAATAAACACCAGTAATTATCTCCACTCTCTCCTGCAACCCACTAAGATAATAGTAAAGAAATAAAAAAAATTATAAACTCGCAAGAACAAAGAAAGAAACAGAGAGAAGCAAAACTAACAAAATTTTGGAAAATAGTCCTTGGTTGACTGGTAATGGACTGAGCAGAATAGAGAAAGCTGAAACTAAATGTCTACATAGGGGAAAGGCAATCAGAAACAAAGACTAGGAATCAGGACAACCTGCAATTTCTTAAGAGGAGTGTAAGAAACTAGAAGGCAATGTAACAATGCCTTCAAAATTCCAAGAGAATTTCCAACCTAGAAATCTGTGAACAGGTAAACTATCAATTAATCAGGCAACGTCTCAAAAATTTACTTCTCAGGCACCCTTTCTTAGGAAGCTACTGGGATATGTTCTATAAAACAAGGAATTAAGTGGAAAATAAAAAATCATGATATCTAGGAAATAGTCTCTGACACAGGAAAGCGCAGAGACTCTTCTAGGGCAACACTGTGTAAGCCACAGTGCAATCGAAGATGGAGTCCAGATGGTATGCTGCTAAGAGAAGGGAAAAAAATTAATTGATAGATTACCTGATTATACCAGAAGGAGTTTAGTTCTTTTGGAGAGTTTGGAGATGAAGTATTGATAAAGACATAGAAAACGAAGCAAACAAAAAAAGACAGTCATTAATTCCAGGAAAAAAATACAAAGTTGTAAGAGAAACGAGATGCAATCATCATTTACTACATGGATTGGCTGAGAATATTTACAGTCATAATATAAGCACTGAACATTGATTTAACCAAAAATTATAACTATACTAGGAAGAGGTACATGGGATATATGTAGGGGAGAAGAAAAGTGCCAAATTCTCATTTTCCGTAGTAAAAAGTAAAGTCTAAAATTGAAAAAACAAGAAACAGCTGTATAAGCAAGGCTATTTAATAATATGGAGGACATTACCAAAACAAATAGCCAAAAGAATTAAAAATAAGTATTCTCTGCAGAGTAGAAATCTGGGGCAGGGTTACTCTTTTGGTTATAATTTCAGTGGTCTTACTGTTTTTTAACTCTATCATTTGAAAATTAATATTAAGTTAAAAAGCAGTATCAGATAAGAGTGTGCTAAGAAAAAAAGAATCACAAATGTTAACTGGACATTTTGTCACTAAGGAGCACTAACTTGCAGATTTGTCTAATTTCAGAATAACTACTAGAGGCCTACAGCAAGGGAAGATGCAAATAAACACCCTCTCCCCCAAACAAAAACAATTTATTTCTTATTTCTCTCTGTGGTAGCCAGCCTCCAAGATGATACCAGTAATCTTCA
Organism: Aethalodelphis obliquidens; assembly: GCF_003676395.1. Taxonomy (NCBI): domain Eukaryota; kingdom Metazoa; phylum Chordata; class Mammalia; order Artiodactyla; family Delphinidae; genus Aethalodelphis; species Aethalodelphis obliquidens. The sequence continues at coordinate 23,695,091 of NW_020837970.1, forward strand.
CCTCCTGGCATTCACATGCTCTCACATAACCTACACTGAAGATCAGTTGTTTGTATGACCAAGAGTATGGCAGAGATGACAGTGGGGGACTTTCTTCCTCTCTCTCTCTCTCTTTCTTTCATTGAAGTACAGTTGATTTACACTGTTGTGTGAGTTTCCGGTATACAGCAAAATGACTCAGATATAGATATACAGATGTATTTCTTATTACAAGATATTGAATCTAGCTCCCTGTGCTATACAGTAGGTGCTTGTTGTTTATCTATTTTATATATGGTAGTACATATCTGCTAATCCCAAACTCCTAATTTATCCCTCTCCCCTGCCCTTTCCCCAATGGTAACCATAAGTTTATTTTCTATGTCTGTGAGTCTATTTGTTTTGTAAAAAAGTTCATTTGTATCATTCCTTTAGATTCCACATATAAGTGATAACATAATGTATTTGTCTTTCTCTGTCTTACTTCACTTAGTATGATAATTTCTAGGTCCATGACAGTGTGTGACTTCTAAGGCTAGGTTATAAAAGTATTCCAGCATTAGCCTTCCTCTCTCAGACTGCTCACTCCAGGAGAAGCTGGCGGCCTGTTACAAGGACAATCAAGCAGCACTGATGAGAGGCTCATGTGGAGCAAACCTGAGGCCTCTGTGCCAACAGCAAGCACTGACTTGCCAGCCATGTGTGAATGGGCCGCATTAGAAGCAGATCCTCTAGCTCCAGTCAGGCCTTCGGATGACTGCAACCCCAACTAACCCCTGCTGTAACCTCAGGAGAGATCTTGAGCCAGCACTATTCAACTAAGCCATTTTTGAATTCCTGACCCACAGAAACTGTGAGATAATAAATGTTTACTAATGCTTTAACCATAAAGCTTTTGGTTTAATGTATTACATAGTAAGGGAAAACTAATACAATTCTCTTCCTCAACTTTTAAAACAGTAACATCTACAGTTATTTACTTAGGATCTACTAAGGAGAAAATATCGATGTGTTTTACCTACATTATCTCATTTAATCCTTAAAGTAAATCTATAGGTAGATACTTCAGAGCCCTACCAGTAGAGACTAAGCTGGCAGGTGTGGAAAAATGGACACAGGTGCTCTAGTTTGTTTTTAGCAATATTAATTCCATATCCCTACTCTGGATCAGGCACAAAATTCACCAAGGCCCTTAACCTCTTTCTTCTTCCCTATTCTCCCTATTCTCCCTATGGCCCCCCACCACACACTATCTCATGCTCCAATTACACCATCGTAAAAGTTCCTTCTCCAAACCTCTCTGATCCCCATTCTCACACCTTTTCTTCAACACCATGAGGACTTACTTTCTCCCTTATCCACCAGCACCTGCTTGTCTGTACCTCCCCTCACATAAGCAGTTTAGGTTCTATGTGGTCAAATCTCGTTTCCCCAAACTGTACACTTTTTCCCCTTTGTTCTTTTATCCTATCTGTCCATCAAAACACCAACCTGTTTTGTCCTTTCAGTTGGTGAACCCCACATCACTTTCCCACTTACGAAGAACTGTTCTTTCTTTTTAAAAAGAACTTCATTGAGGCATATTTTACACATAATTCACCCTTTCCAAGGATACAATTCAACGATTTTTTAAGCAAATTTACCAAGTTGTACAATCAGCACCATAAATCAGTTTTAGAATATTTCATCACTTAATTAGATTCCTCATGCCCATTTGCTGTTAATCCCTGTCCTCTCCTTGCCCACACCTGGAAACTACTGATCTACTCTGTCTCTATAGCTTTGTCTTTTCTGTATATTTCATACAAATGGAATCATCCAATAAGGTCTCTTGTGTCTGGCTTATTTCACTGAGCATACTTTTGAGGTCTGTCCATGTTGTAGCATGTATCTGTAGTTAATTTCTTTTTATTGCTTAAGAGTATTCCATTGTATGGCTATACCAAATTTTGTCTATCCATTCACCCAATGAAGGACATCTAGGTCGTTTCCAATTTTCAGCTATTATGAATAATGCTGCTGAGATGATTCATTTGCCAATCTTGGTGTAGAGAACGTTTCTATTTCTCTTGGGTAGATTCCTAAGAATGGAATTGCTGGGTCATATGTTAAATTTATGTTTAATGCTTTAAGAAACTGTCAAACTATTTTCCAAAGTGGCCACATCACTTTACATTCCCACCAGCAGTGTATGAAGTGACCTCATTTCTCCATATCCTTCCCAACATTTGTTATTGTCTGTTTTTTATATAATACCCATTCTAGTGGCTGTGAAGTAGTTCACTGTGGTTTTACTGGTGGTGATGTGTAAAGGAGGAGGAAGGAAAAAACAAATCCCTAAAACATCAACCAGAGAAATTGGTACCAATATAAATACACAATTACAACCTCATTTGGGTCCTCACCATTCACCCAGAAATTCTACTTTGTTTCTCTGATCTGCTTGTTTTCCCACACTCCACAATAATTCATTCATACCTTCAACTACTCTCCTTAAAATCAAATCTCTATTTGCCTCCTACAGGATCTAGCCCCACTTCCTACATCCTAGATAAATAAAAACTAATAGTTCCTATCTTCACTTCCTCCTACTTTACACACAAGCCTAGATACCTCTTGATTTATCCTTTTCCCAGTTAAGAAGGCAGGTGTGGACCTCCTCCTACTAAATGCCAACTTTTATAGGAGTTCCGCATCCAATTCCCAGTGATACATTTTAGGACCCATGAGTCATCAATTATCTCTCCTTTTTCTGTAATCCATCCTTCAATTGGATTCTTCCCAGCAGCATTTGAAGTCTTTAGCCCCAGTTTCACACACACACACACACACACACACGTGTACACACACACACACACACACACACACACACAGCTTCCAAGTACTATTTTCTTCAAACTCTCAACCAAGTTTTTTGAAAGAGTCGCCTATATTCCCAATGTCCACTTTTCTACACATTTCATTTTATACTTCTACACTTCCATTCACTCTTCAGCCCAGCCCAATCTGATTTCTTAAAATATCAATGAAACAGCTCTAACTAGTGTTTCAATATTCTCTCAACAATATTAAACGGAGCTAACAATTTCCTCCTTCTTGAAACACTCTTTCTACTGGCTTTCACAATACCATTCTCCATGTCTCCAATCTCACGTTTCTGCCTTACTTGCACGCAGAAGCAATGACTTGCCTTTGTTCCAGACTATCTTGAAAAAGATGTTAATATAGTGAATAGCCTTGGAAGATAAAGATAGTGTCTCTTTCTGGAGCAAAGGGCAGGCATGCTTACTGTCCATTATAAAAGATTTGGGTTCCCTAAGTCAGACTTCATTTTCTGTAACACAATCTCTGTGTGCAGGTATTACCTGGCCTTCTTCAACAAATGTTGGTACCAAGCACACTGCTTTGCTGTGGGTAATAAACTGTCCATTGTCTCTGATCCAAGAGTTTTGTGTCTTCTGCCAGCATCTATGAAACTGTCAGTTTAACTTACAAGGAGAGTGAAATTCTGGCACTTTTACAGTTCTCAACACTTTCTGGCAGTCCTGTTGCGGTTCCCTGGCTGACCTCTACTCCTTTACCTGATCTTTAAACGCAGGAGTTCCTCAGAGTTCATATCTAGGCTTACTTCTTTTCTCACTCCATATCGTCTCCTCTCAGGAGTTTTAACTGATCCTATGGCTTCAACAGACTATCTCTACACCAGTAACTCCAAAATATTTTTCTGCAGTCCAGATCTGTCTTCTGAGCTCCAGAACCATGCAGTTAATTGCCTCACAAACATCTCTACTTGAATACTGATATGTTTCCAAATTCACTAGTACCTAAACTGAACTCTGATTTCCCCTCTGCCCCTGTCCCATATTACTACCACCTCTGTGTTCCCTAGCTCAGTAAACAGCACCACCTTCCACCCAGATGCTTATGCCAAAGTATCTAGGCAACATCCGTGACACCTCTTTCATATATATTTTGAATTTGTCTACTTCTATCACCACCACCACTAACAAGTACAAGCCACCACTATGTCATCTCTCACCCAGATTCTTTAGTTCATCGTTCTATCTCCATACATGTCCCATACCAGTGGTTTTCAAAGTGTGGTCCCTGGACTCCTGGGGGGCCCCGAAACTCTTTCAGGGAATCTGCAAGGTCAACTAAGACATTATTTGCTTTTTCCACCATTTTGACATATGTGCTGATGGTTCAAAAACAATAGTGGATAAAACTGCTGATGCCTTAGCAGGACTCAAAGCAGTGGCACCAAACCGTATTTGTACTCACTGTATCGTTCATTTTCAGGCAAAATACCAGTTTCACTTAAGAATGTCCTTGATGAAGCAGAAAAAGTGTTAATTTTATTAAATCTCAACCACTGAGGTCAAGTCTCAATATTCTGTGTGACAACAATGAAGTGTATACAGCATTTCTGCTCAAAACCAAAGTACAATCTTTGCTCAAGGGAAAAACACTTGTGTGATTGAATTACAAGCTAAATTAGCCACTTTTTCCAAAGAACACCATTTTCACTTGAAAGAACAAATGACCAACTATGATTATTCAAATATGGATATCTGGCAGACATTTTCTCAAAAATGAATGAAGTAATAAGCCTGTCTGCTCATTATCTAGTCCCACCACTCTCTGCTCACTGTGTTCACTGAAGATCTTTGAGAAATAAAGGTTCACTAAGTTACGCAGATCTTCCAAATGCGGACACATTTTATTATACAATATATAAAAAATACAGACATGCACGTTTGTTAGTATCACCGCAGCCCTTTCAACATGGGAACCAGAGCTCCCATGAAGCTGTGCACTCTGAAAGACTCCTCCTGCCTGTACCAGAACCTGGACCAAGACGCTCTGCGCAGAAGACCCTTTGTCCTGCCACTGCCTGGACTTCCCCTGCAAGCTGCCTGGACGGTCACACAACGAGCTGCTGCTGTTTCTGCAAGCCCCCATGTGTCCCATGCATTCGTGAAGGGCTCTTGCCCCTGCCAGGATCTGTTCTCTCAATACACGTTCACAGTACCAGTTGCTGGTTGCCTACTCCCCTGCATGTACTTAAGATGATGGCCTACTGCCTGCCCAGCAACTCCAGACCAGCTCCAGTCTGACCAAACCAGCAAACTTCTCTGCGATCTAATGAGCTGAACCACACCTTCTCCAATGGTACCTGACCCCCTTCCAATTTTTCCTTCCTTGGGTATTCTCTGTCAGCCCTACAGGTACCATAAAGAATTTCCTTACATCTTACAATTACTCTTGTATCACAGTTAATAATTATTTACATTAAAGTTCCCCTATTCTATGCCCCGATTGGACTGAGACTGCTACAACATACTAAGGCACTGTACTTACATTTTCCATTACTAAACTGTGTGCTTTCTTTAGCACAAAGATGCTATCTTAGCCATCTTTCACCCGCCAGAAACATCTGAGTACTCAATCTTAGCTGAATGAGCATTGTTGAGAGATGCATGCACCAAGTATCAATAGAAAACTGGGCTGGATTAATACCACCTCTTCTAACCAGGAATTTCCAGAATCCTATGAATCTGGAAAGCTAATCCTCTAAAGACAGGTAATCAAAAAGACATGCAGGGAACCAGAACATGCCTGTGACTTAAACTGAAAAAGTATGATAACGTGTTATCATACTTCTGAAATGAACTGCTAACAACAGATATCTTTTTGATCAATTACTCAGTGTAAGATCCAAGAGGTGGTTCAGGCTTTAAAAAAAGATGCCGAGGTCTGCTATTTTACATGGGAGGCAGCTGATGAAAGGCATATCCAGGTTTCCAGGACTGTAGATCTTACCACTCAAGGCTAAGTGGCTGCTACTATGATTAGGCAATAAAATTTCTCTCTCAGGGCAGAGGTCGCAAACTGTTGGCCTGCAGATGTGTTTCGTTTGTTCTACACAGTTTTAACATTTTAAAGTTTAATTGCCAACACTGAAAAACCAGAGATTTTTTTACATGAAAATCCAAATTTCTGGCTTAAGATAAATAGAAAGTTTTACAACACCAACCTCACATTTCTGCTGGAATTGAGTAGCACCTACTCTTTTATATAGGGCATTTGCTCTCCTGCTTGCCACAATTCCAGCCAGGGCCATTTCACTTGTTTATGGTGCCTCTATGGTCCTTATAAGCATGAGCATACAACCCCCGGTGTAGCAGTTTTACAAGCATAGACTTTGGAATCTCAAAGTTTCATCATGTTTTGATCAAGTTTCTCCTCTATCATTTATTAGGTAATGGTACTTAGTAGCGGGACCCTGGCCAAGTGGGTAATAACAGAACTTACAGAATGGATATAGTAAACAATCAATAAATACTAGCACTTTATGACTGCCCTTATTAAGCTGGGAAACAGAATGGTATTAAGGGGGGAAAAGTGTTGGTCTGAAGTCAAAAGATATGAGTCTAAGACCAGATCTTCTCACTTAGAAGATATGTGACCTTAGGCATATTACTGAGATTTTTAGCCTCATTTTCCTCATGTGCATAAAACTATCCTCCCTGCCTAACATAAAGCAATGTAGTGAAGATAGATAATGTAAAAGGGTTTTGTTATTTCTCAAAAGTGATTAATTCCAGGTTTAAACAGTAGATGGAGAAAATACCCATAGGAAATATCAATATTAACAACAGGCTTTAGATAAACTAAATATGAAAGAGAAATACACTGAAGACTGATGGAAAGGGGAAACAAACACTCAAACACTCTAGGCCTGCCTAAAGCCTCAAGGAGGCTATCTTTGGAGTCCAGGCTAAGAGAGCAAGGGGACTGGTAGAGTAGCTTTAGTGTAAACCTAAAAACCCTGTTAAGGCCAGGAACCTGGAGAAAAAATTAAGAAACTGTTCTAGAAGGCCCTGTAACCCCAGACTTTGCAACAGGATTAACTCACACCCATGTCTCACTAGTCAAGGTACTGCTTATATCTCTAACCAGTACCAGGCTGGAATGGAACTGATTTCCAATAAAGAACTCTGACCTTTTTTGTTTTGTTTTGTTTTGTTTTTTAATATCGCCATGGAGAGTCCAAGAAGGCAGAAAGAGAAAACAGATTCCTGCTTCTTTAAGATTTTTTTTTTCACTCACTGACAAAGGTAGAGAAAACCAGAAAAATAATATCTATTATTGATAAACGTACAGACACACTCACTCTTCTCATTTGCTCCTGGTAAGCATGTCATCTAGCACTATCTGCTAACATAACAGGCATACTTCATGGTGCCTGTCCAAACTGCCATCCATGGAATGGACAGTGCTCAGTGTCCCATTACCTCCCTGGCTACAGTGCTGAAGCAAATGCCAACCCCTTGGCAGGTTAATGACCAACAGCCTGGTGGAAAAAATATAGATTCCTCTCTCAGGAATTTGCAATCAGGTCACAGGCTAAACCAGAAAGTTGTTAAGAGCTAAGCTAGAGACAGAGGTTGCCATTTGTGGCCATGTATAAAGTTAGTAGGCAGAGGCAGCTTGTCTGCAGTGAAGTAGAGGGAGCAGAAGAGTGGAGGAGGGCCAGGAATCTGAAGCCCTGAGAGAAAAAATAAAGAGCTCCCTCACTTCTGGCTCATTGCCCATTTTCTTGAGATACAGCCACCTTTCATTTGCTCGGGAGCTCTGTATCATTACAATAAATCTTTCTTCACTTGAGCTAGTGGGTGTCTGTTCTCTGCTACCAAAAGGACCTAATCTAGAATAGAAATTGTCTACAAAGGCACAGTTAAAACCAACAGATCGTTGGACAAAATGTGGAGGGTTGGTGAGTGCATGATTGTAGATGGACTAGAATCACATTAGGTAAAGGTAATCCTTAGAAAGTTATGTATTGTGTGTAAATATTACAAGCAAACTATTTCATTGCTTACCAAACTTACAGCCCTTTCCGGAGTCCATGGAAGAGACAAGATTAGGAAACATGGACTTCTGTTCCTACCAGCAAGATAACTGACCAGCAATAGACGCCCGACTTGCCCAGCCAAACCATAGGTTAACTATAGGTTAAAACAATAGGAGAAAAAGTCATCTAGAGATACAGTCTTAACTGGCTGGTAAGCTAATCATAACACACAAAGAATGGCTGGTAGTGGCTATATTGGGTATTACACAATACCAATAAGTAAAGTGGGCTGTGGAGACAGAAGACTGGAGAGTAGATCTTCAAAAAGAAACAGGTGACAGAAAGAACAGCCTCTGGCTTAGAAATTCTAGTTCCCATGAGGCCTGACTGTGCTTTCTTCCTTTGCCTTTGGATGTTTGGAAACTGTAACAGCATCTTCTTTCTTGAGTGCTGAGTTAAGTGAGTTTCTGTTCCTTATATTCAAGGACAAAGACTGGAAAAGACAGTACATATACAGTAAAAGTGAAAAAGAAAAGTGATGCGGGTGGAGGGAACAATACTTTCAATCCGGTAACTATATAATAAGGTTGCATCAAAATTTAACTACTACACACACAGCAGCAGCTTTATTTATAAATAGGGAAAAGTTGGTTAACAACCTCAATATTCAAAGATCTGCTAACTAAACCATGATGCATTCATATAGGTAATACCGGGCAGCCAGTACAGTAGAAGCTGTAGAAAAGTACAGGTATCCCTTTCTACTCAAACTCATAATCCCTGACTCAGAAACCGAACAGATTCAGATAGCAAGGGATACTTATATCCAATGACATGGAAAGATGTTCATGATATACTAAATAAAAAAAGGTTACAAAACAATATATACTGTATTTTTTGTTAAGGAGCACATTTACATATATTTGTATATGCACGTAAAAATGAAACTGTTTCTACACTGCCTATAATGTTTTTGTCTGTGATTACCAATCCCAACCTAATTTCTTATAATCAATAAAAACTCTCCTAAAAAATTAAATACAGATTTTCTTTCAGAGATTACAAGGTAGGATTAGGAAAACCAAGTCCTGGCTCTACTACAGGACTAAGCAGTACCATGGTTAAAAAGCAAGCAGTTAGGAAGGAAAAAAGAAAGATGAATGAGATAACGTGAGGTAAAGAAGGGGGCCTGAGGCTTTACGCCAGGCTGAAGGCCCTCTTGCCCAATAACAGCTACTCTCTAAAATATGTTTCCCTAGAGCCAGGCCAGTCTCTTCACTGTCTTCCCCCTTACTCATTTTCCATTATGCTTGCTGGTCATTCTAATTCCCCAAGTGTTGACTGGCCTCTGTGATTCCTCTGTTTAACATCAATTCAAGTCCTCCTTCCTTCAGAAAGCAGTCTAACTATTCCAGGCAACAGTGATTTCTCTCTTCCTTGGAACCAGGTATATTTTCAAATTCAGAGATCTACTTAAGAGAGTCACTCAAAATCTCTAAGGTTGTAGTCAATGCACTGGAGTGCCAGACAGGCAGCTCCAGATCATTAAAAAGGCATTTTGCCACTAGTGAAATTATTAAAGTTTAAAATGTGGTCAACGTGTACAATATGCCCACTTCCATAAAGATACTTTGAGTATAGGACTTCCCTGGTGGCGCAGTGGTTAAGAATCCACCTGCCAATGCAGGGGACACGGGTTTGAGCCCTGGTCTGGGAAGATCCCACATGTCACGGAGCAATTAAGCCCATGCGCCACAACTACTGAGCCTGCATTCTAGAGCCTGCAAGCCACAACTCCTGAGCCCGCGTGCCACAACTACTGAAGCCCGAGCGCCTAGAGCCCGTGTTCCGCAGCAACAGAAGCCACCGCAATGAGAAGCCCGCACACCACAACAAAGAGTAGCCCCTGCGCAGCAACGAAGACCCAACGCAGCCAAAAAAAAAAAAAAAAAAAAACTAAGTGGCTCTCAAAATATGGCCCCAGGCCAGCAGCATCAGTATCACCTGGCAACTTGTTAGAAATCCAAATTTTCAGTCTCTACCCCAGACCAGAACTCCAGAGATGGGGCCCAGCAAGCCTCCAGCTGATCCTGATGCACACTGAAGTTTGAGAACTACTGACTAAGGAAACAGCTGGTATTAACTAATTAAAAAAAAAAAAAGATACCTTGAGTATAAACTTGGGAAGCAAAAAGATAAAATGGCAATAAAAAAGGAGAAATCAAGTAATTTGTGTTGTACTCTATCTAAAGACAGACTTAATAAGGGAAGGTACTGTTAGTGAGGCAGATAGTCTAGGCTAGTTCACTCACTACCCACTCCCAACCACTTCAACCACTTCTCCCTTGTCTTTCTCTACTGCAAAATCCAGAAAGCTAAATACACCATCTTTCAGCCTTTAAAGCCGAGAGTGGAGATGACATTTTGGCCAAGGAGATACAGGCAAAAGCTCCTGGGGTGGGCTTTTCTTTCTGTTTTGCTCTTCCAGCTGCCTAAAACATGGACCTAATGCAGGTACATCAGCTATTTGCAACCCCAAAAATGAAAGCAAAACAGAAAAAAGTGAGAAGCCTAGGTCCTTGTTGATGTTGGTGCTATACAGTCCCAGTATGTCCACATCCAGACTTCTTGTTAGGTGAGAAAAATAAACCCCATTTGTTAGAGTCACTGTACAGTACGTTTTCGGTTCCTTGCAGCTGCAGGCATTCCTGATACAGTTAGCAGGGAGCTTAGAAGAGTGTTCTCAACTATCTTTCCTCCCCAACATATAAGAGAGCTAGAACACTTGCCCTTCATTAAGTTACTCACTACAACTGTGATTCTCAGCCTGGTAGGCATCCAAATGTGGGAAGCAGAGAGGGCAGTGGTCCAGAACCCTGGTGATTACCAAAGCAATGTCTCCTAAGCACATGTCTGGGAGGCCATTCAATCTGGTCCCTCCAAAAATGCAGCAAGGATTTCTTGTTTTTCTACTCAAGTTGCTCCTTTCTTTCAAAGTCAATTCTTCTTCCAAATTTTATTCCCTACTAATTACTAAGAAATTATTTAGGTAATTACTTAGTAAACCTCTGATAAAACCATTCTATTAAAAACAATGTTTTAACCCCACAGAAATAAAAACCAAATTTCTGTTTTAAAGGCATATGTATTTAAAGGCATTCTCTTATTATATTTATCATGGTTATAAAGCCCTGGTACTCTGGAACTCAGTTATGCACAGATGCCTGTGACAGCTTATTTTCCAGAGATAATATAGCTCTTAGTTTATTAATCACTCTTTCAGTGCATTTTACAGTTGTTTTGATAGTTTCCTACTGATTTCCTGCATTTGGGAAATACAGGCTATCTTCAAGTAGGCACATTTCCACAAATTATCCATAAAAAGAACTTATACTAAATTAAAAAACATCCTCATATATGTTCTTTTACTTTACTAAGCTATAAAATGTGGGTTAAGAAACTTCCAGGCCAGAATCACTAGATATTTGAGAGAAGGGAAATAAAAGATCTTTCTTATATATAATCAACTTAGCTGTTCCCTTTTCAAAATTAATACAAATTCATCATCAGTGAAGATATAAAATAAATGTGAATGAAAGACACATGGCACTAAGAAAAGACCAACCTCTCAATGCAAATCACAGCAACTAAACATGCAAGGTAAAGGATTTTGGTGAACTGTTTATTTTGAAATGGCAACCTAATTCTAGGATAGGGATCTTCTCCAAAATATACTCTAAAATATCCAAATATTCTCAGAATGTACAAGAAAATACTGCTAGTCTAGAACATTTAAACCCACCAAAATCTACAGAAAAATCACAAAAGCAATCTTAAGTAACACAAGAAGGAAAAAACCAAGGTTAAGGAAAAGCTCCCTCCAAAACTGCATTTAATTTTTCTTTTCACTGAAAAGTCATTAAATAATAATCTAAATCACTCTTCCAAACAGGTCTTCCCTTCACCGGCCTGGTTGAGAAAATTACTTAGTTGTCAATAAAGTAAAGACTTCCATCCAATACTCTGGGGTTCCGCCAAGTTCACTCTTCTGAAACCTCAGTGAAAGGTTTGATCCAGGTCAGGTGCCTGCAAAGGTCTGCCAAGAGTGTCAGGGCACAAGCCAGGGCAAACCATGCCCTGGTCAACAACTCAAATCAGTGGGCCCTGCTGATGATTCCTATTCAAAGGATAGGGACACTGTTCACTCGGAAAATTAAAATATACATTTAATAGCTCTAGAATATCATCTGGCAGGTTTCTGTTGTTTTTAAAATTGTATTAGTAATTTCCTGGGGGTAAAAATCATTACTAAACTAACTTAGATTTTAAAATGAGAAGCTATGGTATGGGCTTACATCCTCCTCAAACAAAAGCTAGCCCAAGAAGCTTTTAAAATGTTAGACATATGTGTAGGTGTACCTGCTACGACATGGTGGGAATAAATTTAAAATTTCTTCAACTCAGCTCGACAAATGCATTTTTATTATTAGAAACTAAACAAATCCAAGAAAATTTAAGCAACATTACCATACTTGGTGCCTCCAAGTCTAGGTACATTGAAGAACTTCTTATGTGAACTGTCATTTAATGTTTCAATAAGGTATTCAAAGGCATATCCTGAAAAAAAAAATTATACTTTCATTAAACACTGCTACAAATTACCTTATTCAAAGTGAAAATAC
>NW_020837970.1:23707622-23899496 GCF_003676395.1 Aethalodelphis obliquidens
CTTTCATTAAACACTGCTACAAATTACCTTATTCAAAGTGAAAATACCTAGAAACCAGCTTTGTCCAAAAGAATTTTCTGTAATGGCACAAATCTTCTATATTTGCGCTATATTACCTATATTTTCTATAGGTAGCCGTGGCCATTGAGCACTTGAAATGTGGTTACAGCGACTGAGGAACAGAGTTCTTAATTTTACTTAATTTAAATAGTCACATGTGGCTGGTATCCACTGTATTGGACAGTAAAACTCTAAGCCATGACCCTTGTCAAATAAAAACTGGTAAAATAATTAACTCCTGAAAATATGATAATAAAGAATACCTAGAAAGGGACAATATCTAGAAAGTAAAATAATTAACTCCTGAAAATGTGATAATAAAGAATACCTAGAAAGGTACAATAAGAATGATTTAAAGGATGAATAGGCATGTTTTGTGAAGACATGTCCTGAAAATTGCATAAATACAGACAGGACAACGCCACAATTATGTTAGAAGAACTGATTTTTAAAAAAATAACCAAAAGATGGACTTTTACACAGCATTCAACAACAGGAATAAAATCAAAAACAAACAACTTATCAGGTAAGACCTTCACAGGCTTTAAGACTAAAGGTAAAGGTGAACAACAAAATATCTGGGCAAATTAGCAGATTCTCCCTAAAAGACACGTCTTTCTGGTTTTGTACGAATTGAAGCTTAACTACCAAGTCGAAGACCCAGGGGACTTATTTGAACGTGCCCCAGCTCCTAAGGTTCTTGGGGGAAGTGGCGGAGAGGCAGCCTTGAGGTTAAAGAACCTTCAGATCTTTTGTGCAGATTCACTGCAGTAGGTGGGCAGGACCCCCAACATTGCCAGGACCTTGGTCCGAAATGAGAAGCGATAAGCATTGTTCACTTTTTGAGAATATATAATGTTTTTCCTTTTTTATTGAGGGTTAAGCGAGGGAGGTGGATGGGGGGAGGAGACCCAGCGCTGCAATAAATGGTCCGAGAACTGGCTGACCAGTGTTCGGCCTTGACCACCCCCCACTCTGCTTCTAGAGGCAAAGAGAGAGGGAGGGGCTCGAGGCTGGACAGCGGAATAAACAACTAGCTGCGTGAGACGCCACCAAGGAGACACTAGCCCCCACCCTCATCTCTTACAAATGGGGGGCGGGGAGAAGATGGTGGGCCTCTCCTCGACCCTAGTACTACTGAGGAGTACCGGGAAGCCGCTGGCAGCCAGCAGTGGCCAACGGGCCGAGGCCGGTACGGGTCAAGGCCAGCGGCGGAGCGGACGGCCCTGCTGGGGTCACGCTAAGGGACGAGGTCGGCGAGGCCGGGCCCTCGAGGCCTGGGCGCACAGAGTGCGGCCCAGCAGGCAGGCCCCAAGGGAGCACAACCTGAGCCCGGAGGGCCCCGGCGCCGGCCGAGCAACTCCAGGAGAGAGAAGCAAAGAACTCGGAGCCGGGGCAGCGCGCGTCTACAGCTGCCAGATCCAGTCGGTGAACTGAAACTAACCTGCACTTGGGGCGTCCATCGCCGGAGACCATATTATCCCTGCGGGGAGGGGGCCCGCGGGGGAAGGAGGGGGAGGTCGGGCGGGGAAGAGGGGGAGGAAAGCAGCCGGACCGGCAAAGGAAGCAGGAAAGGAGCAGTCTCGCGCAAACACCGCGAGAGCCGCAGAACCGGCCCCAGGTCTCAGCTCGCGGGATTTGCCGCCCAAGTCTCGCGAGATCGTCGGGCTTGGAGACAAAGAAAGAGAAGGGGCGGGGCCAGCCAGGCGGCGATTCCTTGCGTAATCGCTTCTGTTCTCGTGAGCTGGGGCGAAACGCCGGGGAGGCTGCGGCGTTGGCGTCACTAGTTTGGCCCTCTTAGAGATCCGTTAGTCGTGGCTTCAAGTGTCCAATTGAGATTGTGAGATCCAGGGGTGTTGGGGCTCCTTTGGGGTATCCGGTGATGGGGGGTGGGGGGAGGGGCAGAGGGGCAGAATTGGAGCTCCTATGAAAAACAGCTTGAGAACCTCTTTCCCCTGAAGATAAAGCCTTTGGTTAAACCTGTCATATGTGTAGCCTACACGCGTGTTCTCTGGAGAGGATGGGAGAACTGATCTGGCACGTAGGAAGCGCTCAACTAATTGTTGAATGAATTTCCTTACATTCCTCTAGCTTCAGTCTCTCCCTTTCTACTGGCTCCTTCCCAGTGGCAGTTAATCATGCTTAAGCCTCTGTCCCTCCTCCACCTCCGCTCCTCAAGTCCCTACGTTCTTCTCTACCGTCTTATCTCCCGTTGGCAGCCAACTTTGCAGAAAGAGCTGCTTGTGTTCGTCCTTCCCCTCCCACTCCTTATCTCTCTCCAATCTGCCTTCCACCCCCTAGAAATGCCTCTGGTCAAGGTCAGCCATAACTCCACTTGTTAATCTCACGTTTCTCAACCCTACTCTACTTGATCTCTCCCCTTGTTGAGAAATATTCTATCAGCTTTCGTGATCTCAGACGCTACTTCTTGTTTTTTCTTCCTATCCTTAAGGGTGCTCCGTCTCAGTTTCCTCTGCAGGCCCCTCTTCCTCTGCCCAGACATTAAATGTCCTGGGTATTACATATACCTCAGGGCTCTGGCCTTACACCACCTCTCACCAGTTGTCCTGGCACGTCCCACCTTCTCCTTTGGTTTCAGTTATTAGTTATATGCTGTTGCTTCCCTGTCTACCTGCAACCCAAACACATCTCCTAAGCTCAGAGGTGTATATTCTAGTACCTGTTGGATGCCTCCACATCCCACAGGCACCCCAGACTCAAAATCTGCAAAACGGAACCCCGTAATTTCCCCCTTAAAATCCACTACTCCTTTTGTATTGCCTGTAACAGTGAATGACACATCAACCACTCAGTTACCCATGCCAGAAACCGACACATCATCCTTGATCCTGTACCCTCTCCCTTTAAACACTGACTCAACAAGCCTTGTCGAAGCAAACCCCAGTATGTTTCCTCTACTTATGCACCTTTATAACCACCCAGGTCTAGATTTGAACATTTCCTGTCTGGATGATTGTGACAATCTTCTCAAAAAGACCCTAGGACATGAGAACTACCATAACTGTCATTTTCATGATGATGAAACTGAAACTCAGAGAGGCTAAGTAACTTAGAGTTACCAAGTGACTGAGTCAGGATTTGATCTGGTATCTCATACCTATTTGTTTATACCTTTTTCAGGAAACCTACTTTCTGGCAGAATCATTGCTCTGTCACTCTGTAGTATTTCACTTGCTGTTCTCTCTATATGGAACACTCTCCTGTGCCCTGTCCTGCTAACCCCCTACTCATTCTTCAGGCCTTAGACCAGGTATTTCCTACAGGTAATACTCACTGACAATCCCCCAACCCCCAGTTTGGGTTGGGAATGTGAAGAAATGCTTCCCTATCTTCCTCTATTTCAATTAGAGCACTTTATTATACTTGATTGTAATTGCCCATTTACTGTATTCTCCATATATTGGTTAGATACTTTTAGCTGCATGCAAGAGAATACCCGACTAACAGTGGGTTAAACAATGCAGATCTATAATTATCCACAGTCGGCAGTTCTAGGATTAGTGCAACAGATCAGTGACACCATCAAATACCCAGGCTCGTTCCATATTTGGCACCGCACTTCTCAGCATTTTAATTTTTGTTTCTCAGACTTGTTGCCTCCTGCTTGCAAGATGACTGCATCATACAGAAGCATTATGTTGTCCTAGAACTTCCAAAACAGGGAGGGAAAGTGGTGCAGAGCCCCTCTCTTTCTTTTATTAGAGAAGAAAATATTTTCCTGAAGATCCTCCACAGACCTCTCATTGACCAGAAATTAGACTAGTAGTTCTCCACTCTATCAAACTCAACTCCCTCTTTTCAAGACACATATTTTGTAATGTCTCCTTTACTCATCCTGGCATGAAACTCATAGATAATATAACTTACATATATTATAAATATGTGTAATGTAATGTGTAATATTACACATATTACAAATAATCTATATAATGACCTAACTGTAATATAAAAGTAATTTTTTAGAAATTTATGAGAAAGTATTAAAAGTATTTTAATAGTATTTTTAAAGTATTAAAAGTAATTTATTAGAAAAAACATGTATTATAATATGGAGGTACACAGGCACATCTACATTACACAACATGATGTAATCAGATGCTTGCATCTACTTATAATGATTTTACAGAACATAAGATAATATTTAACCAAATATAGTCAACACTTTATATTTGACATTTCAAACTAAGGACTAAATACATATATCATTCAAAAATATATATCATGGGACTACCCTAGTGGTTCAGTGGTTATGACTCTGCACTTCCACTGCAGGGGGCACAGGTTTGATCCCTGGTCAGGGAACTAAGATCCTGCATGCCATGTGGCAAAAAAAATAAAAATTAAAAATTAAATATATATACATAATAAATGCATTTATATAATAAATCACATATGTGTATATATATCATGAATGACCAGCTTAAATGGAGGCTAATGAAATGTATTGGTGACTCAAATATTATTGGAAGCATTGTCACTGTTGATTTTCTGGAATGAGGAATAATTCTTGGCAAAGTTCCAAGCAAAACAAAATAACAACTTTTCCTCTTTTTACACGACATTAGCATTCCTGGAAAATTCAGAGTGTATTAAAATAATACACAAATTACTTTTACATTTATTTGTAAATGGGATTAAATTCTAGGTTCAGATAAGTATAAACATATATGTTGTTACTGTTCTTCTGTTTGTGTGTGTGTTATCTACCTGAATATCTGGCAGCATGTTCCATGGGGGAGGTTGATTCTTTGTTGTAAAATTCTGTCCTGTGGAATATGGGAATCCCACATCCATTAAATTCTAAAAGTGCTTCCCTCCCATGGTGACAATCAAAAACACCCTCCCGTTTTCTGTTGTGTGTGTGTGTTTTTTAACAGCTTTCCTGAGCTTTAAGTCACCCATTTAAAACACTTTTTATTTTGTGATAATTTTAGATTTACACGCAGTTATAAGAAGTAATGGAGGGCTTCCCTGGTGGCGCAGTGTTTAAGAATCCGCCTGCCAATGCAGGGGACACGGGTTCGAGCCCTGGTCCAGGAAGATCCCACATGCCGTGGAACAACTAAGCCTGTGAGCCACAACTACTGAGCCCATGTGCCACAACTACTGAGCCTGCACTCTAGAGCCTGTGCTCTGCAACAAGAGAAGCCACCACAATGAGAAGCCTGCACACAGCAACCAAGAGTAGCCCCCGCTTGGCACAACTATAGAAAGCCCATGCACAGCGCAGCCAAAAATAAATAAAATAAAAATAAAGTTAAAAAAAAGGAGTAACGGAGATTCCATACAACACTTCACCCAGTCTTCCCCAGTTCTTAAACAGATTTCAGCAGTTTTACAAGCACTATTTTGTTGGGAACATGTGTGTATTTAATTCTATGTGATTTTATCACATGTGTAGATTTCTGTGACCACCACCACAGTGAAGATACAGAACATTTCCAAAGATCCCACATGTTGCCCTTTTATAACCACATCCACATTTCTTCTACGCTATACTCCATCGTCCCCTAACCCGTGATAACCACCAATCTGTTCTCCATTTCTATAATTTGTCATTTCAAGAATGTTATACAAATGGAATCACACTGTATATAATGTTTTGGGATTGGGTTTTTTTCACACAGTATCATTCCCTGGGGATCTATCCAGGTTGTTGTATCACTAGGTGGTTCATTTTTATTGCTGGATGTATTCCATGATATGGTTGTACCACAGTTTGTTCAACCATCACTGAAAAACATTTGGGTTGACTTAAGTTTGGGGCTATTATGAATCAAGATGCTTTGAACATTCATGTACAAGTTTTTGGGTAAACATAAATGTTTACTTCTCTGTAATAAATGCCCAAGAGTGCAGTTGTTGAGTTGTATGGTAGTTACATATTTAGTGCTTAAATAAACTACCAAACTGTTCCAAAGTGACTGCGCCATTTTACATTCCCACTAGCAAGATATGAGTGGTCCATTGATCCAGTTTTTCCACATCCTTACCAGCATTTGGTGATGTCACTATTTTTTATGTTAGCCATTCTGATAAGGATGAAGTGATATCTCATTGTGGTTTTAATTCCCAGTTTGCTAATGACTAATGCGATTGAACACCTTTTTGTGTGGTTATTTTCCATCAGTATATCCACTTTGGTAAAATGTGTGTTATGTTTTTGCCCATTTTCTAATTGGAGTGATTTCTTTCTTTCTTTCTCCCTTCCTTTCTTCCTTCCTTCCTTCCTTCCTTCCTTTCTTTCTTTCTCTCCTTCTTTCCTTCTCTTTCTTTCTTTCTCTCTCTCTCTCTTTCTTTCTTTCTTCCTTTCGTTACGTTTGAGAGTTCCTTATACATTCTAGATACTAGTCCTTCGTCAGATATGTGGTTTGCAAGTATTTTCTCCCAATCTGTAGCACACATGGCTTTCCCCCTCACACATTGCTTTCTGCAAAATTGGAGTTTTATCAGCAAGGAAGAAAAGGAAATTCCTATAATGTTGGCAACACCTAGTATCTGTCACAT
Organism: Aethalodelphis obliquidens; assembly: GCF_003676395.1. Lineage (NCBI taxonomy): Eukaryota > Metazoa > Chordata > Mammalia > Artiodactyla > Delphinidae > Aethalodelphis > Aethalodelphis obliquidens. Next base: position 23,714,211 of record NW_020837970.1, read on the forward strand.
ATCACTGTTCTGTAAACTCCATGAGGGCAGGTGCCATATCTATGTTATTCCTTGCCAAGTCTCCAACATCTAAACAGTACCTGGCACAGAGTGGGTACTAAATAAACATTTGTTGAATGGATGAAGTGACTTGTTCAAAGTTGTACAGCTGGCAGAACCAGATTAAAAAGAGAGGCTGGTAATTTGGTTCTCTTTTAAACATTAAAAAAAATGTAATTCATTTTTATTTAGAAGAGAGACTGAGAACTTCACAGGGGAATGGTAGAGAAGGAGGACCTTCCCTAAAAAGACTTCGCTTTGCCCTTAGGAACTTCATCTCTCAACCACAAGTGAGTTGTATAAGCATTTTTTCCCAATCACATTTGTATTCTCCAAAGAGAAGTTTTCACAATACATTTTTTTCAAGTTACATTTCTAGTTAGATTTTTAACACTCCAGTAATACTTTTGCACCTTTTTAGTTCAGTGTCTTGGACGATATCCAGTCTGGTTCATCTCTTCTTTTTTAATTAAACATTTTATTTTGGAAAAATTCAAGGATAGAGAAAAACTGTGAGAAAATTATAATAAATTTCCTAATACACTTCACCTAGATTTATTTAATGTTAACCCTTTGCCACATTTGCTTTCTCTCTCTCTCTCTCTTTACATATTACATAAATAAGATCCTCATTATTTGCGGGGGCTTATTTATTTATTTTTCAGCTTAATTGATGTACAATTCACATACAACACTGTGTAAGTTTAAGGTACACAACGTGATGATTTGATAATACATATATGATGTAAAATGACTACTACGATAAAGTTAGTTAACACATCCATCACCTCACATAGTTACCTTTTTTTCTGGTAGTGAGAACTTTTAAGATTTACTCTCTTAGTGACTTTCAAATACCAATACAGTATTTTTATGTATAATTACCAATCCTCATTATTATTATTTTTTTGCGGTATACGGGCCTCTCACTGTTGTGGTCTCTCCCGTTGTGGACCACAGGCTCCAGACGCGCAGGCTCAGTGGCCATGGCTCATGGGCCCAGCCGCTCCACGGCATGTGGGATCTTCCCGGACCGGGGCACGAACCCGTGTCCCCTGCATCGGCAGACGGACTCTCAAACACTGTGCCACCAGGGAAGCCCACAATCCTCATTATTTTTTATTCTAGTTTTCTTCCTGAACCACTTAATAGTAAATTACAGAAATTACAACCCTTCAACCCTAAATACATCATGTATCTCCCCAAAACAAGGAACATCTCTTACATAACCACAGTATGATGATCAAATTCAGGAAACTTAACATTGCTACAATACTATTATCTAATTTATAATCCATATTCAAATTTTGCCAATTTCCCCAATATTGCTCTTTCAAGAAACTTTTCCCCCCAATCCAGGATCTAATTCGGGATCAAGTATTCCATTAGATGTCATGTCTCTTTAGTCTCCTATAATCTGGAACAGTTCCTCTACCTTTCATTTTCTTCTCTTTTTTTAATATTTATTTATTTATTTGGCTGCACTGGGTCTTAGTTGTGGTATTCGGGATCTAGTTCCCTGAACAGGGATCAAACCCGGGCCCCCTGCATTGGGAGTGTGGAGTCTTACCCGCTGGACCACCAGGGAAGTCCCTGCCTTTCATTTTATTTTATGACATCGACATTTTTGAAGAATACCTATTGTTTTGCAGCATGTCCTTTAATTTGGGCTTGCCCAGTTGTTTTTCTATGATTAAATTTAGATTATGCGCTTTTGGTGGGGGCACTATATAAGCAATGTTGTGTCCTTTTCAGTGCATCATATCAGGAGGCACCTGATTTTACTTAGTTCCCTTTTTGGTAATAAGCCAACTCTTAATGTAAAATCAGGGCAGAGTTTCAAGCCCAAGTCTGTGGGACTCTAGAGCCCATGTTTTTACCCATCCACAGCTTTGTGGTTAAACATGGTCTCAGTTACTGTGAGTGGTGGGGTGGAGACTCCCACACTTTTCTAAATCTTCTCAGTAAGCCCTCTCAATAGCTAAACCCTGAGTGTCCTTCTAACCTACATTTTCATTCTACCCAGAGAAAGCCTATTTAATTATTGATAGTTCCAAAATAAAGGCCATGTCTTAAAAAACCAACATCATGATGAATAGGAACACCTGCCATTCCTCAGCTCCCCTTGGAAGCCACTGCTGAGTCTGATCACAGGTAAAGTAAGAGCAGTTGGCTGCCTGCCCTTGGCATATGAAATCAAAGGGAACCATTGTACACCCAAAGCAGGTAACCACATGTTCTGCCCATCTAGTCAGATGGAATGCAGTTAAGAGTTTTTTCTTTCCGCCAATACGAGTAGACCACACAGTAAAATTTTTAGAAACTCACTGAAATCCCTGTCTCATGCCACCAGGTATGTCAACGCAGACTTGCAGGGTAGAAGACTATCCTTGGCATTGTGATAAGCTATAAAGGAAAGAGAAAAGACTCTTATTCCTCAGATCTGTATTTCCTTTTCCAAGGGAAAAGACAGAATTACCACCAGCAACATGACATAGGACTTTCAGATGTAGTGTTACGAGTTGAATTGTGCCCCCCTCCAAATCCATATGTTGAAGTCCTAACCCCCAGTATCTCAGAATGTGACCTTATTTGGAAATAGGGTCATTGAAGATGTAATTAGTTAAGATGATGTCATACTGGAGTGGGGTGGGTCTTATGACTGAGTCCTTATGACTGTGTCTCCTGTGGGGACACTAAGGACTTGTGTCCTTATAAGAGAAAACAGGGACATGGATATACAAAGTGGAGGCAGCCATGTGAAGAGATGGGCACACACACAGACACACACACACACACACACACACACACACAGGGAGAATGCCATGTGAACATGAAGGCAGAGATCAGGGTGATGTGCCTACAAACTAAGGAGAAAGGCCTGGAACAGAATCTCCCCCACAGCCCTCTGAAGGAACCAACCCTATCAACACCTTGTTTTCAGGTTTCCAGCCTCCAAAACTGTGAGACAATAAATTTCTGTTGCTTAAGCCACCCAGTTAGTTGTATTTTGTTATGGTAGCCCCAGGAAACTAACACAAATATCTTCTTGGCATATCCAAGGTGCAGTGAAGCTAGAATAGTAGAATAGTCAGGAGACCTGGGTTTCAGTCCCAACTCAGCCCCAAACACACAGTGTTGTTGTATCCAAATGAATGAATTTATCAGGCCTCAGCTGTAAAACTAATTGAAGTAAGTGTTCTTCTAGGTTCAAGAATTATTTTATATAGCCTGTGATTGTATATTTCCAGTTTAGGACAAATGCCCTTTCCTTTGTCCTTCTCACCAAAGAAATCATGGTATCCTATCAAATTAGACTTCCTAAATGTCTCTTGGTTTCATCTCCTCTGCCTCTGCCTTCATTGGGGCTCTGATCATTTCTTACCCGGACCACTGTATTAGGTTGAACCGTATGGAATTGATGATATTTGACCATTTTCTAAAAAAAAAAAAAATCATGATTTTACATGGTTCCACCTAACAGTCATTTCCTCACTGGTCTCTCCCTAACTGCTTGAGGCGTGCCTCCTCCACCCTCTTGCCACAGCTCCAATCACCCTTTTTATCACCACCAAGGTAGTCTTTCTGAAACACGAATCTGATCATGTTTGCTTAAAATCCCTCAAAGTTCTCCCCATTGTCTTCAAGATAAAATCTGAACTTCCCCGCACAGCATTTGAGGCCCTTTGGACCTCATCCTCGCCTATTCTCCGTCTCACCTCTTGACACAAGTGCCATTCTTACATAAGCTGTACCCAGTCAAAACCAATGCTGTCAATACTTGGATTTCCCTGAAAATAAGCTTTATGTTACCTCAAGCCTTTGCACATTCACCAGCTAACTTCTGGTTGTCCTTCAGAAACAGTAGAGGCTCCTCTTGATGAAGCGTTCACTGCTTTCACCCACTTCCCACCACCTCTGCCCTGGGCTTCCTCTTTCTTACCCTCCTAGCCACCTTGCTGTAATTCTTGGTTTATTGTCTGTTCATTCATTAGGCTGTGAACTCCCTGAACACAGGGGCCAAGTTTTAACTCTATCTCCCTATGTCCTAGCACAGGGCTTGGCATATGACAGTTGCTCCAAAAAGTTGCTGAGTAAATGAATGGATGAGTGAACTACTGAATGAATGGAAGAAACCTGATCATGCATATAAGAATTTCCAAATTTGTACAATAGGCGAATTAAACATAAATGATTTGAATTATGAAATGACTTATCTTTGAAAAATAACTTTCTACAGGAAAATTCTGTAAATAGCAAGTTAGCTTAGTGAATTTGAACATATAACTCGCATTTAAAAATTCGATTGATGGAAACTTAACCCTTGTAAAGTGGTGCCCTGGATACTTCAATTTGTTTCAACCATTACTTAAATATTATTTACTACATTCCAGAATGGGCAGTATTCAACCTGCCCTTGAGGAACTCATTAATAATGTCATTATAAGTGGTAATAAAAATAATAATAGCGGGCTTCCCTGGTGGCGCAGTGGTTGAGAGTCCACCTGCTGATGCAGGGGACACAGGTTCGTGCCCCGGTCCGGGAAGATCCCACATGCCGCGGAGCGTCTGGGCCCGTGAGCCATGGCCGCTGAGCCTGCACGTCCGGAGCCTGTGCTCCGCAAGGGGAGAGGCCACAACAGTGAGAGGCCCGTGTACCAAGAAAAAAAAAGTAATAATAATAGCTAACACCTGTTAAACGTGTTTAAGTACTTTACATGCATTATCTCATTTAAATCCTCACAACACCCACCCCATAAGGCATTTGTATCTGTTAGGATGTTTTTAGCTGCAAGTAAAAGAAACATCCAACTCAAACTGGCTTAAATCCAAGCCACTGCTTATATCCATTGGAGTACTTACATTTTCTCAGAAACATTTAGCTTGCTTGGGTACCATCACAGCTTCACACAGAATCAGAGAAAGGTAGCACTTCCTGAATGGCTCACTTCCCTGGAGAGAGCAGCCCCAGTGACCAATAAACATTTCTCTGATGATCCATCTCAGCTAGGCCATGGGCTAGGGGCTGGGAACACAGAGGAGATTAGGATGGCTCCAGCCTTGTCCCTTAGTCTCACTGAAAGATAAACAGACAATGACCATGTGTCCAAAGAGTCAGAAAATGACTTTACTGGGAAGCAGTAGTGTTTGAACTCAGAAACTTTGTGGTGGACCTTTCCTAGCCAGCACTGTGGACATTTGATATCAGTTGCCTGTTTCTCCTGCCCAAAGGACTCTGATCTCCTTTCAGGCAATTCAACCCTTCCCCACCCCTCATTCACAGGTCCACCATGGGGATCAGTATTTAGCCCAGGAATTGGGGTTTAACATAATTAGAAGCAACAAATCACTACAAGAGTTTTGCTGGGCCGTCTGAAAAAGGGAAGATTTCTTTTTTCCTCTAGAAGTTGTGGGGAGTGAGGTTGTGACATCTGGAATTGCTGTAGCCATTTTTGCCACCACAGCGGTGAGCCTGGAGCCATGGGGTCCACTGTGTGGAACCTGAGAATGAAGCCAAGATTCTGGAAAACAGACACAAGAGATAGAGAAATACTGGATTTTTGGTGTCATCCTTTTAGCTTGTGGATCAAGCCCTGCCTGGTCTCCACAAGTACCTCCTCTGGAATTTTTTTTCAGTTATATGAGCCAATACCCACCCCCCGACAGGTTGAGCCAATACCTCCCCCCCATAGGTTGAGCCAATTTGTGTTTTGTTTGTTTGTTTTTTGTAACTTGCATTGAAAGATCTGATAGCTATTTATTAGCTGTGCAGTTTTCGACAAATTACTTCTCTGAGCTGCAGGTTTTTCAATTGTAAAGTGGGAACAATAACAATGATGACTTGGATAATTGTACAAATTAGATGTATGTGAGGGGTTGTATTAGTTCCTAACAGTGGCTGTAACAAATAACCACAAATTTAGTGGCTTAAAACAACACAGTTTTATTATCTTATAGTTCTGGAGACCAGAAGTCTGAAATGGGTCTCACTGGGTTAAAATCAAGGAGTCAGCAGTGCTGTATTCCTGCTGGAAGTACTAGGGGAGAATCCCTCTTCTTACCTTTTCTGTTTTCTAGAGGCTGCTCTCATTCCTTGGCTCTGGGCTCCCTTTCATCTTCAATGCCAGCAATGGTCTCACTCAGACCTCTGCTTTTGTCATCTCATCTCTTCCTCTGACTCTCCTGCCTCCCTCTTTCACTTTTTAAGGAAATTTGTGGTTATATTGGCCCAACTGGATAATCCAGGATAATCTCTCCATCTTAAGGTCAGCTGATTAACAAACTTAATTCCATCTGCAGCCTTAATTCCCTCTTGCCATGTAACGTAACATACCCACAGGTTCCAGGGATTAGGAAGTGGACATCTTGGGAGTGGGGGATACAGGGTATTATTCTGCTGACCGTAGGTGTCTAGCCTGCTGTGGACATATATCCAGTACTCAATGAATTATTTCCATAGTCTTTGAAGCACAGATGACAAACATTTAACCCCACTTGGTGGAATCAAAGATTTCTTAGAGAAGACGATGTCTAAGCTGAGTCCATTCTAGACTAATGTCTGCCATTTATCGAATACCTCAGACACTCTGCCAGACAGTTTGCATAAAGAATTTGTAATCCTCATAATAACCCTGAAGATAAATATTATTATTAGCTGTGTTGTACAGATTTAAAAACCGAGGTTCCAGAGATGTGGAAAAATATGATCCCTCATTAGCACTCATTAGTTAGTTGATGGAACTAGGAGTGGTCAGTTTTGATGAGCAAAAGAAGAAAAAAACTCCAAAAATCTTGGGGCACAGGCAGGAAAGGCAGGCCCAGAAGGAGCCTCGCAGTGTGGTTTCCCAGGTTTCCTTAGGTGCCAGGAGGGATGTTTGGGGAGAGAGAGATGAAGGGTGCAAGAATCTCAAAGGAATTGGGGATGATATGGAGACCATACTCCATTTAATGGACAGATTCCATAAGCACTTTTAAAATGTCAGAGCAGGAAGGGAAAATGAGAAACTCCAGTTTAAGGGCTTGCTATTTGAGCACGGGTCTTGCTTGAGTTCCACGGTGAGTTATCCAGTGAGATGAGAGCCAAGCAGGAATGGGAAACCAGATTCTGGGCCCCCAGTCCCGCATCTCTTATGGGAATGCAGGCCAGATGCCCCGGGGTTGGGCATCTTAGAGTCACCTCTCTGGTCTCAGTTCTCTGAGGGCTCTGCCATGCTGCTCTGCACGTGGAGCCCATGGTTTGTGCTCAGAAAACACGGTGAAGTTTGGGAGGTACAGCCTGGGCTGCAATTAGGCTAGTAGCCTCTGGGGGGCAGCAGCATGAGGCATTGTCCTTTCGAATGACAGCGACATTAAGAACTGAATGTCCTTGGCACCAGTGGTGAATGAAACGCCGAGGGAGCAATCAGGGGATGAAGTTCCCAATTGTGTCCTCTAACGTGGCCATGAAAACTGATTTTCTTTTTTACACTTAGGACACCCAAAAGGCCCTTTCAAAGCAGCCATCCTGCTAGGCTTGATATCCATTCTAAAAGAGTTTGTCCCTGAGCTTCCCTGGTGGCACAGTGGTTAGGAATCCGCCTGCCAATGCAGGGTACATGGGTTCGAGTCCTGGTCCGGGAAAATCCCACATGCCACAGAGCAACTAAACCCATGCGCCACAACTGAGCCTGTGCTCTACAGCCTGCAAGCCACAACTACTAAGCCCATGTGCCACAATTACTGAAGCCCGTGTGCCTAGAGTCCATGCACTGCAACGAAGACCCAATGCAGCAAAAAATAAATAAATTAATTAAAAAAAAGAAAAAGTTTGTCCCCACTCAAAACACTGCAGCAACTCTTCTCTCAGAATAGCCTTCAGAGCCCAGGGCTGGACTAGAAGGGTCAGGCTTGAGGGCAAACACTTGTTTGGGGGCTGTTCATCTAAAGCTCATAATGTTAAAATCTGACCTTTCCTCCCCAAATTTCAGGTGCCCTGGGCCTTACTCCTAGAGATGTCTGCTCTTCCCCCACTGATAAGATCACCCTGATCTGAACTACCACCAGATTATCATAGTGGCCTCCTGACTGACCTCAAAACAACAGCCAGAGGGAGTCTGTCCAGATGGGAGCCAGCTCTTATCATCCTCTGCTCAGAAGTTCACACCGGCTCTCATCTCACTTGGAGAAAAAGCCAAAGTCCTTACCATGACCTCCAAGGCCCTCGCCATCTGCCCCCTCCTTCTTGACCTCACCACCTACCCCTCTCCCCCCTTACGCTACATTAGCCTCACTGGCCTCTTTGCTGTTCCTTGAGCACCCAGCACAATCCATTCTCCAGGCCTCTGCACTTGCAGGTCTCTCTGCCTGGAACTCTCCTCCCAGACACCCATATGACTTGCCCTTCACTTTCTCTGGGTCCCCGCTCCAATTCGACCTGCTCATCGAGGCCCATCCTGACCACCCAACACAAATGGCAAATCCCAGCATTCCTTATGCTTATTATTCTGCTTTATTCCTCTCTGTAGCACTTATCATGATCTCACGTGCTGTACATTTCACTCACTCTTTGTTGTCTATCCCCTACTAGAATATGGACTCCATGAGGACAGGGACTTGACTGTTTCATTCACCCTTGTATCCCCAGTGCCTAGAATTGGCACATCGTAGGTGTTCAATTCATATTTGTTGAGTGGATACATGAGTCAATTCACCCCATACGCAAGCTCAGAGAGTACTTAATTCGTTTTTCTGAACGCAGAGTGGAGAACATCAGAGGCAGGGACCTCTACTGATCTCTGGTCAGATCCGTCTCTGTGACCTTAGTTAACTGAGCACTTAAAGTTTCAAATTGGAAAGGTTTTTCCCAGTTGAGAGTATGCCTACGGTGTCAGCAGTAATGATGGTGGGAAATTGTTTAAAAGCAGAAGCCAGACAAGCTGAGACTCCTCAAATCCATGCAGCAGAGAGCCCCATAGCTCTAGGGGAGACTTCTCAGTCCTGGGCCAGAGGTCACAAAAGCTCACACTCTCTCTTAGTTTTAGGACCCAGAATACTTTTGTGTGCTTCTGAAGCAAGAAGCTTTGTCTCTGGAAATGGGGTGACTTTGTCCTGACATTCAGAAAGAACTGTAGGGGATCAACATAGTGTTACACGGAAGGAATTGAAGTTTGGCTCCCAGGTACCTGAGCTCAGAGCATGCTGCATCCTTCTCCTACCTTCCCCCTTTCCATGCTCTCACCACTACCTCATATGGGACCTGGATTTTCTCTAGCCTGGGTTCCTGTCTGACCTCCTAACTGGCATCCACCTGCACCCCACTGACCAGCTGGGCTTCCAGGAGAATCAACTTTGATTACAGTAATTTTCCTGCTCAAAACCCCTGGTCTCTACACAAAGGCCAAAGGCCAAAGTCTCTAGCCTGATATTTGAGCCCTCTGGTACCTGGCTCAGGACACCTGTTTCCATTCCTGTTAATGTCTCACCTTCCTGGCTCATCTGGCCATCTAACAGGTCCTGAGTTCCCCACCTCAGCATTTCTGCTTTTGCTATTTTTGCCCCGCCTCCCACTTGTCTCCCATGCCAGAATGCTACCCCCATCCTCCCCGGCTATGCAGACCCACCCAGCACCCTTGTTCTCCCCGAAGTCTTCCCAATCTTCCACATCTCAGTAGGATCACTTCTCTCTCAACGTAGATAACATAATTATCTGAGCCTTTTCTGAAGATCTCTTTGCAGACCTAGGAGAAGGGCCCTTTAAGACCAAGCAGCACTGAGCAGAAAGGTGGTTGGGTTGGAGGGCGCTCGGCAGGGCTGCTGAGGATCCCTTCAGCATCACTGCGTCACTTTGGCCTGATCTCTGGAGCCCCTCCCCCAACCTGCTGGCCTTTGACCTTTTGGAGCTCCACCCTACACATTCCCCTTGCTCCTGGTGTCAAGGACCATTCCTGTCCTTCCTCTGGACTTCGCTTTGCCTGCCCAGCCCCTGCATCTCTCCCCTCAGTGGAACTCAACCTTTCATAACATGAGCATCTATCTCCCAGCACTGGATGTGTCTATAGCACTGAACATTTTCTATTTTCATACAACACAGTCCCCAGACACAAGCCCACTATTATATTTGGTGTTCAAATATCCCAAACTAGAGGAAAAACTGGCTGTACTGATCTTATTGAAAGATGATATTGTCATGCAATGCAGATACAATCTTGGGGATTTTCAAGGGTAATTTTGACTAAAGAGGATGTTTACTTTAAGTCCTGACTTTAGGACCTAGCCCTGTATGAGCTGTGAGTCCAATATGTATAGTTCGTGAGATCATTAGGAATTAAGACTCTGTTTGAACAAATAGCTGCTCTGCATAGGTAGAGACCTTTGTCTTTGTATACTATCTCCTGAGTCCCAGGATGCTTCCCCTCTAGTGGGTGAGCCCACCATTAAGCCTTGGAATCACAGATCTGAGCACTGGGAGGGAGGTGGGGGCTGGCACGAGGATATAACAGTCTTCTAGCCCTCTTTTTTTTGGGGAGGTGGGGAGTGGCATGCGGGACCTTAGTTCCTGACCAGGGATTGAACCCGTGGCCCCTGCAGTGGAAATGCAGACTCTTATCCACCGGACCACCAGGGAAGTCCCTCTAGCCCTAGCCCTTTTTGTTAGATGAAGCAACTGAGGCCCAGAGAGAGAGAAAAGGGAAGGTGAGATCCAGCTTTCCAGTGATTCCTGGGGCACAACTCTTTCCTCTGAGCCTCACCAGTGGTCCCTGGAAAGAATAAGAAAGAAGTCAGGGTTGAGAGAGCCTGTGTTTACCGTGGGAAGCATCAAACTGCACTAAGTTGAAGGCTTCCTTTGGTTCAGCCCCAAGTCATACCTCTTAGGAACAGTTCTCAGTCAGTGTGTGCTCCTGCAACAGGACCTAATGGGCCTCCCTTCTGCTTCATAATGAATAAACACCAAATTTATGGAAGGCACTAAACTTTCCCAGTAACTCTCATCTTAGATATAGCTTACACTGGGGCATTTGCCTGAAAAATTGCCAACATAAGAATGGGCCTGGAGATGTTTGCAGGCTTATGCAGTAATTGAAGGGTTAAGTTTCCATGGCAAATTCTGAGAATTCTAAATTCTGTTGCTCTTTTAGGAAATATCTTCATGTTGCATAAAAATATAACTACATGTTGACTGAATACCAAAGAGTTGGGAATCACAAGACTAATATTTATTGAGCACTTACTGTATGTCAGGTGCTTTTGACATTTCACGCTTTGCAAAAACCCGTTAAAACAGACATTACAATTGCCCACTTTGCTCAAGAGGAAACTGAAGCTCGGAGAGGGTAAGTGACTTGTCTAAGGCCACACCGACGACATGAAGCGGTCAGGATTTGAAACCAGTTTAGCCTAACTCAGAGGAAAGAAGTTTTCCAAATCCCATAGTGTTTCCTTTTGGGAAAATAATATGGATCCCTGGACACTGGGTATATATGGTCTAGACTCCCAACAAATGCAGGAATTCCTTCCGGAACCCATCAGAGTCTCAGAGAGAGAAAGTGGAGCAGGTAGACAGGGCCAGATGTTCGTACTCATGGATTTTGTCTCTAACCAGCTGTAATTTTGACTCTAACTTGGACAACCCAAGTTCATCTGTCTCTGGAGGCTGAATTATCCTCCTCTCTAAGATCTCTCCCAGCCCTAAAAGTCAGTGATTCTGTGGTACACACTGTGGACTGGCTCACGTGATTCCTTTCTGAACTGTAGAGGCTAAACCACTGATGACTACATTTCCAAGGCTCCTCTGCAGGTCGGGATCTGGTTGTGATTCATATTCTGCTGGTCAAATGCATCCGTGTGAGACTCTGTTTCAGAACTGAATTATGTGGAGAAGGAGGTGGAGCATGGACATCTGTTTTGCTGGCACAGGACGGGGTAGACTTGGCATGATTCTGGGGTGAGCAGGTGAGGACAGTCCTGAATGTCACATAGTAACAGCTCCCTTGGTAGCTCAGATCTGCAGTGTAGTTTTGTGAATTGTTCCCGTAAACTCGCCCTAGACAGAGTCCCAGGGATTTGTTAGGCTCTATGCATCTCTTTGTATCGGCTAGGGCTCTATAACAGAGGACAGAGTCCATTCTAGTTCAGTTAAGCAGAAAATGATTCACTACAGGGTATGAAAGGGCTTAGAGTTGATGGCAGAGCTGTAGACATGACTCTAGGCTGAAGGCGCGTGAATGACTCTCAGAGGGGCCAAGAGAGCTGCTACCTCGTCTGTGATCAGGACGCCACTGGTTCCAGCACCACACGGATGCTGCCACAGTCCAGAAGCCTCTATGGTTATCAAACTGTCACAGTCAGGACGTCACCATGATCAGAAACCACAACCACTGCTGCAGCTCCACCACAGTCACACTGTGCCTGTTAGTCTACACCAGTGAATGCCTTGTGCTCTGCTTCCCAGTACTCGTAAAGCTAGTGATTGGACACTGGAATTTCTGCGAGGGCCCCTGAAAAAATCAGTAGACCCAGTAGAATTGTAGCTTCCTCCTCACCTCTACCTTCTGTGCCAGCCCATCTGCCAGCCTGGGAAACACAGACTAGCTTTCCGGCCTTGCCATTAGAGGAAGGCACACGTGAAGGCGGAAGGGAGTCGAGGTGAAGCACAGTCCACCTGTATAAACTCTTTTCTGTTAAAACTCACTGGAGCACATTTGGATGTCTACAAACCAAGAACCCTTGTCAAACAGGCTCTGTCTCTGGGGACAGGGCACTGACTACGAGATGCCCATTGAATATGCAAGTGTGGCTATGAAAACGTTTTCTATGTTGGGCTGAAACCTGTGCTTCTCTGTCTCACCTGTGCCAGTTTTGCTTTCTGGCACCAAACAGAATGAATCAGTTCCTGTGTCCATGTCCAGAGATCTAAGGATGGTGACGATGATGCTCCCCAAACTGCACAGCCGCACTGAAAAGCCTGGCTTTCAAATGGAAAACTGTCGAGGAGAGCAAAGCACCAAAGCAAAGGCAGAGAGATGGCCCGGCGTGAAAAAGGTGGCAGGGCTAACCACCAAGAGAATATATTCATGGTGGCTCAGCAAAGGCATAGCTACTGTCATTTGGCAACTCCCAGTCTACGGAGAGGCTGTAGAAACTAATTAATTCAGAATGTATTATATACAGTATGCTAAATTGGTCACCAGAGGGAGTCTAGATATAATAGGACTTTTGGCTAAAACCATCATTATAACAGTTAGTATCCGGAGAGCTTTTTCCTCCTTCTTTCATCCAAAGTGCTCCAAGCACCTTGCTATCACTGGTCTCATTAATAAACTAGTGCCTCCCGTGAGCTAGGCAGGTGGCCACTCTCATTATCCCACTTTTTAAAGAAGGGCGCCTAGAGGTCAAGTGACTGTTTTTAACATCATGCTAATTAAAACCTTCTGTAGCTGTTATTTACAAGTTCATGGGCTCCTTAAAAGCTTTGTTAATGATTTTAAAAGCCCAATTCACTCACTCACTGCTTTGGCACTCTCACTGAGTCAAAAATGAAAAGAGGCAGTTTTCCCCTCATTTTGGTTATGTATGAAGGCCAAAGAATTTGGTAAAATAAATTAATGAATTTGGTAAAATAAATTAACTACCTCTGGTGCCAAATGTATTTATTTATTTAATTTATTTTTTTGCGGTACGCGGGCCTCTCAGTGTTGTGGCCTCTCCCGTTGTGGAGCACAGGCTCGGATGCGCAGGCTCAGCAGCCATGGCTCACGGGCCCAGCCGCTCCGCAGCATGCGGGATCCTCCCGGACCGAGGCACGAACCTGTGTCCCCTGCATCGGCAGGCGGACTCTCAACCGCTGCGCCACCAGGGAAGCCCCCAAATGTATTTATTCGTAATACTTCTTGGTTGCCTATGTTGATAAATATTATAGGTTATATAGAGACCGAGAACTTGACCCCGAAGAAACACAGTCCAGCTGGGAAGGGCTGTATGTGTGAGCCACTTCTGCCTGGGGTGATGTGGAAACGCTTCACAAAGAGATGGCAAAGGACAGGAAAAACAGCACAAAACAAAGCAGTGGACATTTACTCCTTGCCCTGGGAGCATTCTGAGGGAGTGACCAAGGAGTTCTGGATGCCATGGTCCTTCTCCTGGCTCCTGCTCTGCCTCCTGGTCTTCCCACGGATTCTGGTGCAGTTCAACAGCTTTCCAGTAAATTCTATTTTGACTTAAGCTCACCTGAGTCTCTGGCTGATAAAGAATACTTTCTGGGCAGAAGCAGTGAGTGAACAATGTCCTGGAGAAAGGAAAGATCAGGCCTTTCAGGGAGGGATGGAACAGAAGATTTGCAATGACAAGGTTTGAACCACTAAATCTTCTTTCTATACTAGATCCTTGCCCAGATGGTACAAGTACCAAACACATATTTTATTTATTTATTTAATTAAATTAATTAATTAATCTATTTTTGGCTGCGTTGGGTGTTCGTTGTTGTGCCGGGGCTTTCTCTAGTTGTGGCGAGCAGGGGCTACTATTCGTTGTGGTGCGTGGGCTTCTCTGCGGTGGCTTCTCTTGTGGAGCATGGGCTCTAGGCATGCAGGTTTCAGTAGTTGTGGCTCACAGGCTTAGATGCTCTGCAGCATGTGGGATCTTCCCGGACCAGGGCTCGAACCCGTGTCCCCTGCATTGGCAGGTGGAATCTCAACCACTGTGCCACCAGGGAAGCCCAAACACATATTTTAGAAGTGTAATGCTGACACGTAAAATGTCACCATAGGAGGAAGCTGGGTGGAGGGTACATAGGACCTCTATTATTTTTGCAACTTTCTGCAAGATTATAATTATTTTAAAATAAAACGGCTGTTTGTCTGTTTCTAAAGCACATTGCTTTTGATATGACTAGTGGAGACAGGGTCTGAATTTCCACCTCCTCTGCTAAGGTGTGTGGTTGGGGAGGTTCCACAGTCAGACAAAGGAAGAAGCCGGCACCAGAGTTGTAAGCCAAACCGAAACCACACGGGGGAGCTGGCTGGGGGCCCTGTCAGGAAGTGGAGGAAATCCAGGCGCCTAAGGCAAGGATCAAGCCAACTCAGTGTACCAGGCATTCAGGACCAGGGGGAGGGAGGGAGGGAGGGAGGGCAGAACAGGTTGGAGCTTCGGGCTAAGACGTGAGCCATTGCTTCTTGGGTCCATCACTCTCTGAAACATGCTCTTCCAAGCTGCTGGGGTGTGATGCAGGGGAGTGTTGGCCACAACTACAAAAAAGGCAACAGAGAGGTGAAGAGAAAAAGATAGGAAGAGGGATACATGGATAAACTGGAGAAGAGAAAAACCTTCACTGCTTGCTGGCCAGACACTAGACACTGAGCCAGGTCCTCCTGTGGATTTCATTTAATCCTCACGTCAACTCTTCATGGAAGGTGGTACCATCTTCAGTGAGTAGATGGAGAAAAGCAACTCAAAGTGACTTGTGTTAGGCCACACAGCTAGTAGGTAGCAGAGCAGGGACGAATGGACAGGTCTGCCAGATTCCAAGCCCTCCCAGAGTGGTCCCCTCATGACCAGGAGCTGCTCCCCGGCCCCAGCCCCAGCCCCCTCTGCAACTCAAGTGGCACAAAACTGTTTCCCCTCAAGGTAGTAACAACGCCCATCACCTCACCCACACCCCAACAAGTTCTAAGTGAAGCTGCCTCTGCCCACTCCACGCTCGAGTGCGGGTGGTGTGTTTTATACCAAAGGAGCCGAGGTCGTTACCGCACTGGCGGAGGGGCCGCCTGCAACCAGCTACCACTAGTGCAATTGCTGTACCCAACAGCGTGGACATTACTGATTTTGATGACTCTTGCCAAGTTGCCCTCCTCGGACTTTGCACTGGATGCCCCCACTTCCCCACACCCTTTGATACCCGTCTGTTACCAGGAATTTTGATCTTTACCAATTTCAGGGTAGTTATTTTTTAATTAGCTTTATTGAGGTATGATTTATGTATATACTCAGGGTAGTTTTGATTCACACTTCTCCCTTTAACAAGTGGGACTCCTGTCTCTTCATATGCTTAAGTGATGGGGAGTGTTTTAAGGTCCCTCAAGTAAAAAGAGTCCTGTCCTGCTAGGTATCTTACCTTAACCCAAATTCCCCGTTTTTGTGGGGCAATAACACTTCCTCTCTATCCCCATTAAAGTGCCAGCAGTTGTCACTTGGGTCTTTTCTAGTTTTAAGCCCAAGACAGCATGAGTGCCCTGTACATTATCCCGTCTGATGCTCACAGTTCTGTGAGGTGGTTATTATTTGCATTTCAGGGACGGGGAAGCAGAGGAGACACAGTGAGCCAGTGGCAATGCTGGGTTTAAATTCAGGTCAGTTTGAATCCATAGCCCAGCCTCTTCTGACTCTCTCACTCTGATAATTGGACTTGGAGTCAGACCACCAGGACTGACATCCCAGTTCAGCCTTAAGTTGCTGTGAGACACTGAGAAAATCTCGTCCCCTCTCTAGGCCTCTATGCAAAGAGTGGTTGCAGTTGCCAACTTCCATGACCTGAGTGGGAGATCGGGGCAGGAAATAATCCAAGACTGTCTAGACCCCAATCTTTTCATTGCTCATCAGAGTGAGTGAGTCACAAAGCCGAGGAAAAGCAAAACTTCTGCTCCTGCAAAGCCAACAGCAGAACTTCTTGATGCATTCAGCTCTGAACCCTGGGGACGGGTGGGTGAGGGGGGAGAAAATCCATATTTCAAGCATTTATCCAACACACGCAAGGCAGCCCAGCCTCGTCAAGAGGCTTTTCTTGTCCCAGGAACCAATTACAAAGGCAGGTGGAAGTAGTTATCCTTGTTGAGAGAAACAGGGCACAGGAACTTGCTCAGAGGCCCTGAAAGATGATGAGAATGAAAACCAGATTCCACAGGGTTATGGGAGAGAGTAAAAGAGAGCTGCCATTTAATTTCAGAAACTGGGGTAGTGGGGGGAAGGCACACATTTTAAAGGAGGGGAGAATGAGGCATAGACAGTCAAGCGTCCTGCTCAAGATCACACAAGCTTTAAGAACATGGGTCTCTCGATCCCCGGAGCAATGCTTACCATCTCCCCACACCCGCTGCAAACAGCCAATCTTCTCTTCCACCAGCACACAGGAGACTTGGGAAGGCCTGTACTGCTGGAGAGGAGACACAGTTTGGAATTAAGTCTTGGTGATGCTAATAGGATACATCTGCTAGGCTTCACAATTGGGCTTTTATTATTTGCACATTGGTAATGCCGTTGTGTAATTACCTTTGGATGTTTGGTTACAATGACTCTGTTTTGCTCCGCAATTTGCTGGAATCTGTAGAGATAGAAGTTTACTATAAGGCAGAAAATAAATGAAAAATTCTAAAGATGTGGTTCAGCCTAGGACCACATGATTTTTATCCAAAGCTTGTAAAACATCTCCATCCTTTTAAGCCCCTCTCAGCTGTGCAGCACATGAACTTTTCTTCCTTAGGGAAGCCTGGAGACTAGCAGTCTCTGAAATGTGGTGCTCCATGTTGATCACAGTTCTGGTTGTATTCTACCATTGGACTGGGCAGGGGAGCTATGCTGGGGAAGGTCTGGTGGTGCTAAGAAACGGGGGTAGGGAAGGAGAAATAGCAGCGTGAAGACCAGCCCACAGGTTGCTGAGCATTGGGTCAGCCACTTTCTGTTTTTACTATCCATGCGTTAGGCTGCTAACACCTGGAAAATAAGACATAGTCTCTGACTGTAGTTCTGAACCAGGATTCAAAGTCTGAGCCCCAAGGCTTTGGAGTCCTAGCTCTGCTTATCAGCTGTTGACCTTGGACAAGTTATTTCACTTCTGAGTCTCAGTTTATTCACTAGCAAAATATGAACAATAATAGTACATACAGTATAGAGCTGTTAAGAGGATTAAATGAGGTAATATATACAGTCTGATTAGCACATTATAAGGACTCAGTAAATGACAGTATGATTATTACACATTTCATCAAGTCTATGATGTCATAAATTGTAAGAGGCACCATTATTTTATGCACCACTAGAAAAAGAACATTACCTAGTAAACAATGGCACAAGGTTTTCTCATGTAGAATTTTTAAACATGTTCTTATTAAAAAATCTCATTTATTTAGACATGGGTGTTCGATAATATATCACTTTTGTACATACATAAGAAGAAATATGTAAGCAATGATAATATATCACTTTTGTACATACATAAGAAATACGTAAACAAAATGAATTCCCTTCAGAAGAGTGCAAATCTTGGGTCACTTTTTGATTCAACATCACTAATGACCATATTTTCACATAATATTGTCCTCTGAGCCATCAATAGTGAGTGATGCACCATTTCTTTCTTTTTTTAAAAGGTTTATTTATTTATTTTGGGCTGCGTTGGGTCTTCGTTACTATGTGCGGGCTTTCTCTAGTTGCGGCGAGTGGGGGCTGCTCTTCGTTGCGGTGTGCCAGCTTCTCATTGCGGTGGCTTATTTGTTGCTGAGCATGGGCTCTAGGCGTGAGGGGTTCAGTAGTTGTGGCTCGCGGGCTCTAGAGAGCAGGCTCAGTAGTTGTGGCACACAACCACTAGTTGTCCTGCAGCATGTGGGATCTTCCCGTACCAGGGCTCGAACCCGAGCCCCCTGCACTGGCAGGCAGATTCCTAACCACTGCTCCACCAGGGAAGCCCGATGCACCATTTCTTAAAAGGGGGTCTTCTCTGCTGTCTCCAGAATTTCCTTCCAAGTTTTATGCACGTGTGCAGACAGTGACAGCTCTGTGTGATGGCCACCTGCCAACCATGATTGTATGATACACCCTGAGTACAGAGAGGTCAAAGTGTGGGGAAAGTGTGCATTTAAGAATTCATAACTTGTGAAGTGTATTGTGAAATATTTGTAACTATTGAAGCTTGAAGTTTGTGAGTGGCTTCCTTAAAAAATATTACCATGTTCAATGTTACTATTCTCCATGGCAGAGTTACTACTACTATTATTATTATTACATTCTCGAAGTGACATTCACTGACATAAATTATTCATGTATTTAAGGGACTTCCCTGGTGGGGCAGTGGTTAAGAATCCACCTGCCAATGCAGGGGACACGAGTTCGAGCCCTGGTCTGGGGAGATCCTGCATGCCACGGAGCAACTAAGCCCATGCACCACAACTACTGAGCCTGCGCTCTAGAGCCCGCAAGCCACAACTAGTGAAGCCTGCGTGCCTAGAAGCCTGTGCTCTACAACAAGAGAAGCCACCACAATGAGAAGCCCGCACACCGCAACGAAGAGTAGCCCCTGCTTGCCACAACTAGAGAAAGCCCACATGCAGCAACGAAGACCCAACACAGCCAAAAATTAAATAAATAAATTTATTTTTTAAATTATTAATGTATTTAATTATTAATACATTTAATTCTCACAACAACCATATGAAGTAGATACAATTATTATGCTCTTTTTACAGATGAGGAAACTGAAGCACAGAGAGGTGAAGTAACTCGTCTGAGGTCACACAGCTAGTCTTTTTAGGGACTTTGTTCTTAACCGCTACACCAGGGTTTCTCAACTCCGACACCATGGGCATTGGACCAGATGAATCTTTACTGTAGGGGGGCTATCCTGTGCCTTGTAGGCTGTTTAGCAGCATCCCTGGCCTCTTCCCTCTGGATACCAGTAGTACCCCCACACACACCCAGGTCTAACGACCAAAAATGTCTCTAGACATTGCCAAATATCCCCTGCGGGGGGAAATCACCCCAGCTGAGAGCCACTGCATTATGCCTGGCCCCTTTGGGCGGCCACTGAGGAAGCCAGACCCCAGGCCCTGCTGCAGATCCCAGGTTCTGTTTCATTCAAGCCCGGAAATGATGGGAGAACCCAAGATTCTGGGCATGCGGCCAGCCAGCCTCAGGTGGAACCAGGTGGGCCTGCGGAGTGTCAGTTGCTGTGGAGTGCCAGAGGCAGAGCACGTGGTCAAGGGTTCAGGAGACAGGGGAAGTCAAGAGAATCTGAGATTCATCAGATGCAACTGACATGATAGCTTTACAGAGAAAGTGAAGTTCCCTTCGTCCCTCAGAACATCCCACTCCTTTCCCCCTTTTCAGGGAAAACCACTATCATGTATGTGGTATGTTCCTATCAGTCTGTTTTTTTCTCTTTTACATTTATAAATTTGTATACACCTATGATAAATATGTAGTACTGATTTTTCTATTTGAGAATTTATATAAATAGAATTTAAATTTTGTATCAAACAGTAATTTTCTGTTTTCACTTAACAATATATTTTTGGGATCTATCCCAAATGATACATATAGATTTAATTCATTTCTTTTAACTGCTGTGAAATATTCCATTATGTGACTATACCGTATTTTGCTTAGTCTCTCTCCTATGGATGGACATTTGAGTTGTTTTCAGTTTTCCATGAATACCAACATCCTGTAGTGACTACCCTTGGAGGTGTTTCCTGTGTACATGCTGAACTCCTCTCTGGAACATCCTTAAAGATGGAATTGCAGGCTTATAGGGAATACAGTCGAAATTACATGTTTTGTTTCATCGGGTGCAGCCAAGTTGTTCTCTGTTGGGTCTATATCAATTTATACTCTCACTAGCAATGTATAAAAGTTAACCTTTCCCACCAACACTTGGGGCGGCCATTCTTTACCATTTTTGCTGATCCGAGGGAGTCTATTCCCATTGGGGGCGGGTCAAGCATGTGGATAAACATCATCCATCATGTGCATCTCAAAGGGGAAAAGGTTGTGAGTCACTCAGTCTGTGAAAATAATCATGTTTGACCACAAACATCATACTGAGGTTTCAAAGTTGAAGAATTGCTTAACAACTCCTCAGAGTAATTCACCTTAGGCAGTGAAACACAAACTACTCTTAAAATAAAGCAGTCATCGAATTAACTGCCGTGCTGAAAGAACTTCCCGGTGGACTTCATATATGTGGTCTGATCTGCCCAGTGAGTCCCTGTGGCTATTCTTTGGCGATGGAATAACATTGAACCTGGAGGTCTGCCCTCCATTCCACAGGGCTCTGCACATGGGCAGGTGTGAAATGAGGGGCAGTACCTCTGGTACCTCCTCCCTCATCCCACCCCCACTGTTTGACCAAGATTGGTGGGGCAGACGGATGATGGCCTGCAGCTCAGCCCACCACAGGAGAGGACAGGATTGGCCCAGAAATACTGCTTTAGGAAGTGAGGTCAGCCTGGTTTGGAGCCTGTCTGTACTGAGACCACCTCCTGCCCCAGGCCTTTCAGACCTTCCTTGCTCAACTGCTCCCTCCCAGTCCTGTATCTCATTCCCTCCAGAGTTTTTAGGGTATTAAGAAAATACAGCAGGAAGCCAAGGAATTGGATCTGAGTTCCACTTCTGCCCATCACCCTGTGTCCAGGGGACTGTGTCTGTACAATGGAGAGGATCCCTTTCCTTGGGACCTCTCAGGGTTAGCGTGAGGAGAGCCACAGGTGACAGGTTAAGTGTGGGGGAGAAGTTGGTTTAGCAGAGGAGGCTCCAGCTGGGCTGTTCAGTGACCTGGGCTCCACCACTTAACCAGCTAACTTCAGGAAGCCTCTTCTGCTCTCTGGGCCTCAGTTTCCCCATCTATGAAATTAGAGCATTGGGCTAGGTCAGCACTTCCAAAACTGTATTCCACAGAACGCTCTACATGCTCCATGGAAAAGGGGTTCCTGTCTACTAAGTCTGGGAAATACTGAATGCCATAACTACCCTAGAAATCACATTGGAAGGCAGCGTTTAAAGGTTCAGAGATATCTGGCAGGAAATAAACTTGATGGTTCCCAAACATCTTTGGCTTTGGAACACTTTTCCTGTTGAATGAATAAAAATATTTTAACATCTCTGAAATTACGGATGTCTCACAATTGATGTATCTTAAGAGACTTTGAAATACAGTTTAATAAAGAATAGCTACTGGGTATCAGCTAAATGCTGGCACTCGCTAAGTTTTTCACATGTAGTATTTTATTTAATATTCCCAGTAATCCTGTAAATTAGGGACTATTATTATTCCCACTTTGCAAATGAGAAAACCGAGTCACAGGGAGATAGATAAAGAAACTCACTCAGGATCGTACACCTAATAAATAGCGGAGCTGGGACTTAAGCTCTGATGATCCTGAACTCTTTATTTTTTTTAAGATTTTTTTTTTTGAAGTGGACCATTTTTAAAGTCTTTATTGAATTTGTTACAATATTGCTTCTGTCTTATGTTTTGATTTTTTTGGCCACGAGGCATGTGGGATCTTAGCTCCCTGACCAGGGATCGAACCCGCACCCCCTGCGTTAGAAGGTGAAGTCTTAACCACTGGACCGCCAGGGAAGTCCCCTGATCCTGAACTCTTAAACACAGGTAGCACTGACCTTTGGAATCGGATCTGTGATGCAGTGACCATGAAGGACATAAGGCACGGTCATCAAAGGCCTTGAAAGGACCACACTTCATGAGAAAGAGCAGAATCATAAACAAGCAGACGCTGTTTTTGTGCCAGTATCAGGAGAGAGGAAGCTGGTCCAGGAATGCCCTCGAGTTACTGCGAGGAGCAGAGGGGAGCAGGGGTAGCACTGAGAGGGATCCAGATCTGGCCTTTCAGCAAATAATTTTATAATGCGGCTTTGCAGGGCAGAGCGATCAGGCACCTGGTCAACCTAATAATAAGGATTGTGCCCTAGACTTGTGTTCTACTCTGAACCTGTGAACCGTTTCCCACACTGGCAGGTCTTAAATCACACCTGCGAGGGAGGTGGGCAGGATTATGATCCGCACCAGATAACGTTGCTGAGGCCCAAGGAAAGTGAAACTCAGAAATGCTTTCTTGCATCTCTTTCTCACTGGTGTCTGCAGGGGCCATCAATTCTCCAGACTGCAACGTGTAGAAAACAAAAGCAGGCACAACTTCACCCCGGGAAGGCGGATTTCTAGGACAATGTGTTTCTAAAGAAGGCATGCACTCCTCTCCCTCTGTCTCTTCCTCCCTCCCTCCCTCCCTCCCTCTCTCTCTCTCTCTCCCTCTCTCTCCCTCCCCCTCCCTTGTGTCCCTCTAGAACCCGGTGCTCCCTCTGGGTTCCTAACATCCTGCTCCCCAAAGACAATCTGAAACATCCCTGTTGAAGTGTCTCTGACTTATACCAGCTGTGTCCCTCACGCGAGTGGGATTTGCATCATTACAAGGGAGGGAGGCATTTATAACCAGGCATGTTTCTCAAACCGTAACGTGCATATCAATCCTGGGGGATCTTGTTAAAATGCAGAGTCTGAGTTTGTAAGTCTGGGTCCTGCATAACAAGCTTCCAAATGGATGCTGAAGCTGCTGGCCGTAGGACCACACTCTGAGTACCAGAGACAGTGGTTTGGTGGAGAAGCTGGAGTCAGGATGTCTGGCCACCTTTCCATCCAGCTGACTTTTGGAAAGCTACTTAACTTCTCCTAGTCTCAATTTCCCCATCGGTAGAGTAGTAAATCCTAATAGTATTTAGTAAATGCCTAATTATTAGTGAAAACCCAAAATAGTGCTATCTACTTAATGGAATTGTTAAAAGGATTAAGTGCAAAAAGTAGGCACATAGTACTTAACCCAGAGCCTGGCACAGAGTAAACTCTCACTAAATAATAATTAGCAGCTATTATTAACGGGTATGGAAAGGCTAGTCTGATAGCATCAGGCACCAGGAAGCCAGCAGGGAGATGGGAGAGAAAGGGATTATTTCTGGTGTCACGAGGATAAAGCCATTCATATTCTGGCTTAGAGCCATCAGAGGCAAGGTCCTCTCCCATAATTCATCACCACTGCTGCCCTGCTGGTTTCCCTGGAAAGAATGAGAACCCGGGTCACCGTGGGCAGACAGGATGACAGGTCATGGGTCCAGCCTCCTGTCTCAGCAGCTTTGTCTTCCCAGCAGTGTCCCTGCGGGTCTTTCACTTGCTTGCAGCCACCCTCAGCTGCTTCTCCTTAAATCATCTCCACATCACAGAGGACTGGGAGCCTGCCTGCATTTCAGGGGCCCCAGCTGTCTCCTGTGGAACATCAATATTCCCATCAGGCTGTTTGTAATGTCGGCTTTGCAATCTGCTTTCTGCACAATGTCTAGGTGGGGCATGTTTGCAGGCTTAGTGAAGCCATTATTCTTCTCGGCGACATTTTCTGGGAGTAGCATGGATTCATGAAGAGACGAGGACAGTCCTTGCTGATGACGGGATCTGTGTGGCCCACTTGTCATCTGCATCTATTTGTCCTAGAGACCCATCCATACTCAGACCAAAGAATCCCAGGGCTGGAGCTCAGGTGTCAAACTGTATGGTACATGTGAACCCCCTAGGGATCTTGTTAAACTGTGGAGTCTGATTCAGTAGTTCTGGGGCCAGGCCTGAGATTCGGCATTTCTAACAAGCTTACGGGTGACCTGATGATGTTGGTCCGTGGACCACACTTTGTGTAGCCAAGTGGTTCTCAAGCTTTAACATGCATCCGAATCACCTGTAGGTTGGTGTAAAACACATGTTGCTGGGCCCCACTCCCAGATTTTCTGATTCTGTAGACCTAGGGTGGGACCTGGTAATTTGCCTTCCTAAGATGTTCTCAGGTGACCCTAATGCTACAGATTCAGGACTGCACTTTGAGAACCATTGTTCTAGTTTCCCAATTTTTTCATTACCTTTATTAGTATTCTTTGAGTTCTGTGACTTTTCCTAGAGGTCTGCAGTCCTAATTGCTTGCGAAAATTCAGTCCTGCTGAGGGCCTTTCATCTGTCATATGCATAGCTGGCAATGCCCCAAACTTGGCCAATGACACCCTTGCATTCGTATGACTGTCTTGAACTGCTTGTCTTGACTTGCCTTACACTCTGCAAGCTTGCTGGCCTCATTTTCCCACTGACAACTTCTCCTGGCCCTTTTTTTTTAAGTTAAGCATTTTCTCTCTTTTTCTAAAATTTATTTATTTTATTTTTGGCTGCGTTGGGTCTTCGTTGTTGCACGTGGGCTTTTCTCTGGTTGGGGTGAGCGGGGGCTACTATTCTTTGCGGTGCGCGGGCTTCTCATTGCCGTGGCTTCTCGTTGCGGAGCACGGGGTCTAGACGTGGAGGCTTTAGTAGTTGTGGCCCGTGGGCTCCGTAGTTGTGGCTTGCGGGCTCTAGAGCGCAGGCTCAGTAGTTGTGACGCACGGGCTTAGTTGTTCCGTGGCATGGAGGATCTTCCCAGACCAGGGCTCGAACCCGTGTCCCCTGCGTTGGCAGGCAGATTCTTAACCACTGTGCCACCAGAGAAGCCCTCTCCTGGTCCTTTTGACCTGAGCCCTACCAACAGCACCTCCAGCCTTGGTCTTTGTATCACTGCTCTGCCACCCCCAGACTTCCTGCCCTGGCTGCCCTGGGCAAGCAATCCACTCCTATCTGCACCCCACCCACTGCCCTGGGGTATCCCCCTCTTTTCCTGGCTCCTCTAAGGATGCCAGGCAGCTGCCAGGGGCCTGACATGCGAGGCTCTGCCCAAGGCAAGCAGAAATCATGGAGCTAATTAAACCAACATGGACACACTGCACTGGAACTCAGGAGCCTGCCCCCTCTGACCAGAGCCTCACAGAGCTGGAATGAGTTAGTTGACCTTCTCAATTGATGTAGTTAATTATGTGGTTGTGCAATGCTTTGCTTAACAGGACTGGTTTCTGGGCCTGGCCCAAGGCTAGGCTGGACTCTGGTGGGCTTCCACGTCCCCAGCCCTGCCTGCTCCCTTGAGCCTCACCCTGGCCAGTGCCCTCTAGATACTCAGGCTGGTATTATCTTGTTGCCAGCATCCCTGAACTCCTCTGCCTCCGCAGAGGAACCTGAGGACGATTCCTGTGACCTTTCCCTGAAGCCCCATCTCTGTGACGCTTTCAGTTTTACGAGCTGACCTTTCTTGGCTGGAGAATCTGCGTTTCTGTGTTTGTAGTCAGAGCAGAGAAAAGCTGCCCAGAGAGGTTATGTGACCACCTGGGGTCTTGGTAACCTCTTAATACCTCTGCGATTAAGAATCTCTGGCCTCACGCATGGCACAGGGATATCGGCTCGGTGCTTTGTGACCGCCTGGAGGGGTGGGATAGGGAGGGTGGGAGGGAGGGAGACGCAAGAGGGAAGAGATATACATATGTATATGTATAACTGATTCACTTTGTCATAAAGCAGAAACTAACACACCATTGTAAAGCAATTATACCCCAATAAAGATGTTAAAAAAAAAAAAAAGAATCTCTGGCCTCAAAGATGCCATTTTCTCTCTCTTCCTAGCCATAGGTCCCAAAGTTCTTCCTAACCTTGTATGACAGCTTGTGCCTCAACTGTACCAGGTGATCTTCCCTGAGCCTAGCACACTGGAAGGGCAAATGCTTGGGGTCAGATTGGCCTGGGTTCGAATCACATCTTCACTACTTTCCACCTGTATGACCTTGGGCAAGTGACTTAACCTCTTTGAGCCATAGTTGCCTCATCTGTAAAATAAAGAACACGAGTCCCACCACCTCCTAGAAGTCTAGGGAGGAAGTGAGAGGATGTGGTAAAGTACCTGCACAGTGACCAGCATACAGGGTTGTCACTGGTCCCCCCCACCAACCCAACCCTAGCACCCATCAAGGGGCTGAGCTTCCAGTAGCTCAGCTCCTCAGACGAGGAATGAGTGGGTAGGATCCCAGCCTGGCTTGGTTGCCTCTTGGCTCTAAACTGGGTGAGGATGGCCAGGTGGGCTAACAGCACCAGGACAGGGGCCTGAGACCTAGGCGTGGCTGAGCCCCTCCCAGCCTGTATGATGCCAGGCAACCCCCCTTCCTTCTCTCTGTCTTGATGGTCTCATCTGTAAATGAGGCAGTTTTGACTGCGAAACTCAAGTTCTCTCCAGCTCCCTGATTTTAAGACAGGTACTCAATAAACGCATCTGGGCCATAGATGGGACTTGCACGAGATGTGGAGTTGCTAGGGCGCATTCTGGGCCCTCCTCAAGCCTCGCCTCTTGGAGAACGCTGAAAACCAAGACCCAGTCCCTCTTCCCCTGGGCTCACCCTACCGTGTCCCCGCCTCCAGCACAGAATTCTCAAGCCCTGCCCTGCTGAACCGTGCTGTTACGGAGTCTGTGATTTGCATCTTTCTCATCTAAGTGCAGCTTCCTGGTGAGCCCAACATCCATCGAGCCACATGTGGGAGAGCGATGAAAGGTTCCAGGACCTGTAGGTGGTCCCTCCCCAGTGGGCTTGTAATCACTTCCCAGATTCCAGAGGCTCGTTATGTGAAATCCAAGCTGGAAGCCCCAGCCGGGGTTTGCCTCTCCTATCTCAGCTGTCAGCGGGTGCTTGAATTGTTTAGATTTGTGCTGGGGGGAGACAGGAGGACCAAGGCCCAGGAAGGTCTGTTTGCAACCCCCCTCATCCTTTCCCTGTTGATGTTGGCCCCGTCGGAGTCTGCCCGAGAGCCGTGGTCCCGCCCTTTTGGTGCACCTGCTGCGGACCTGCCAGTGCTGCTGGGCTTGGGGGCAGAGCATTTGACTTGGGCCTGACCCTCCCATCGGGGGTGTGTGGGGTGTGGGGCAAAGCATCGGGAAAGAGCTGACAGCACAGTCACAGTACCAGAATTGAACTTGAAATGGGTCTGGACCTCCTTCTACCATTCCTTCCATTTTTCCTTTCATAAGGAGGGCTAAACGCCTCTTACAAACCCAGAGGCAGGTACTCTGGGGGCTTCGAAGAATTACCACACACAAATCCTGCCCATAAGGAAAGAACAATCTAGAAAGGGGTCAGAGAGAGTCATCCCTCCGTTCATTCTTTCATGTTCTGGGTCAGTAATCTGTCACCAAGTCCCTCTCCTTCTCTCGAGCTCTCAGGTAGAAATGGATGTTTGGGGGCGGATGTGGAAGGACTGAAGCTGAAGAGAGTCTGTTTTCATACTTGTACTCCCTTCCTGGGGGCTGGTGCAGACGGGAGATACTGAGATGGGAAGTACAGCCCCTTCCTGGGGTTGCACAAGGCCTAGTCATTACACAAACAACTATAACACAAGGCTGACTCCAGAAGTGCCTTCATGAGGCAGAGAAAGAGAACCTGGAGTTCCCAGGAGGGAAGGGTCACTCCCAACGAGGGCACCCAGGAAGGCTTTGAGGTGTGCCTGGAAGGATGAGGGGTTTCTACAGCTAAAGATGGAAAGGAGTGAATGACAGGTACTCGCAATGTGTGAGAAACCCACAGGAAGGCTGGAAAAAGCAGGATGTGCAAGTTCACTAGAAATTAACTAGGAGAGATTCCCCTTCTCTTTTTAATGGCTGTGTGGCCTTGGACAAGTCACCTAACCTCTCTGGGCTTTATTGCTTTGTGTACACAATACAGAGAAGGCAGAGAGCTCCTGTGAGCCCCTTTCTTCTCATCTTTCTTTCATAAAGCCATGAATAAGACCGACAAAGTCCCTGCCCTCATTGGGTGGAGAGAAAGAATAAACAGTAAATAGGAGAGATGGTGCTAAATGCCTTGGAGAACAATAAATTAGGGAAGGGCGTGGAGAATGGGGAGGGGTGGGATAACAGTTTGAAATAGGATGCTTAGAGAAAGCCGCACTGATAAAGTGACAATTGATCAAAGATCTGAAGGTGAAGGAGCCAACCATGTGGATATCTGGGGGAAGAGCTATCAGAACAGAAGGAACAGCTAGTGCAAAGGCCCTGGGGTGGTCACAAGCTTGGTGTGTTCAAGGCCCCGTAAGGAGGACAGTAAAGCTAGAAAGGAAAGGAAGAGCTGTAGGTTTCCATAGAAACTGGCTCTAGAAGGATGTGTATAGCTGGTCCTCTCTGCCAGGGGTAAGTACCATTGTGTAATCAGAATCAGCTTGATAGGGCTGGTTAGCAAGAAACACTCTGCAATGCTGGCATCAGCAGCTGGCAGAGTGCCCAGTGCACCTGGGAACAATCATTGGCTGGACCAAGTGGCTGTGCTGAGAACATGCTTCCTGACACACTGACTGTAGGGATGCTCAAGTGCTCCCACCTTTGACTTAAAGGGCTCTGCAGCTCTGTTTGGAGTGTATAGAGGTACAGCGTGGTCCCATAGCAGCAGGCCTCCAGCACTAACACCACTATTCCTACAACCAGGCACTAGCCCTGAGCAGAAGCCTCAGTAAGCTGACAACACATGTGGGGAGAAAATATTTGACATCTTTGTTGGGCCCTGTTTCCCCAACCCCCAACCTTTCCTTCCACCTCTTGGCCCTTCCCCTTTCCACCAGTCAAAGGATTCCTTCCCTGCTCCTTGTTGGAAGAGATGACATAGCAGAACCCCCAAAACAGTCTTTTTGACTATGAGTCACACACTCAAGCCAAATATTGCTGAGGTCCTGGCAATATTTATGGCACTAAGACATGAGGATGAGTGAGGAGAAACAAGTTTATGGTTGGGAGGTGGGAGGGGAGGCAGAGGAATATGAAGACTGCGGATACTGGAGGCTGGGTGGTGGCATTGAATGGGGTCTGTGCTCTGCCCTCTCCTAGATCAAGTGCCCAGTGTGGAACGGGGGCAGAAGGGGTGGCTGTGGGGTGTGTCCAGGCCAGCTGGGGTCAGAGAGAGTCTTCCCCAAGCTCTCTGTGTCCAGCTTGTTGCTGGTACCACATTTAGTCCTGTGTGATTAAAAATGGCCTGGGTGGGGTCCTGGGAACGCAGAGAGGCCAGGCCACTGGGCACAGGGGAAGATAACAATGTCAAACCCCCATATAAAGAGGAGTAAATATTCATTATATATAGCATTTATTCTAAAGCACGTCACATGCATTCACTCGTTTAGTCCTCACAACAATCCAGTAAGGTAGGCACTATTATTATCTCCATTTCACAGATGAAGAAACTGGGAGGATAAATAACTTGGCTAAGGTCCCAGGGCCAGTAAAAGAGACGACTAGGTTTTACACCCAGGCAGTCTGGCTCTGGCATCTGTTCCTTTAGCCACTCCACTACATTGCTGAGATCAGGCTGCCTTGGTGGATGAGGCCCACGTGGACCCTTGACCACACGGAGGATCAGGTTCCGTACCGAACCACCCACTCCCCTCCCCCCACCCCTGGTTCCCCATCAACCTCCCCAAAGCTTAGGCCCAATCCAAATAAAACAGGGAGAGAAACTTCCAAATTGACTGAGATTGAATTTCTACCACCTGCTAGAAGGGGGCTCACCAGTCAAATTTAGTTCCGTTATAGATTAATAAAGTGTTTGTGGACTAACACTCATTCCCATTTCAATAACCACCTAGTACCGTGCGCTACTCCCTGCTGTTGCTGCTTCTCCTGCCACTGTCACCACCATTAGGCCGCCTGCTCTGGAGCAGGAAAGGGTGCCACCACACCTAGGGTAAGAACAAAGATATACCTATTACTGGGAATACGGCTTCCTCTTCCCCGGTCAAGGGTTTCTCATTCTTAGGTTAAGCCATTCCAAGTGGGTTGGGTTGAGGCACTTCTCTTGTCTCCAGCAGAAAGCTCCCTCCGATTGGCTGGAGGCATCAATCACCCCACTCACTCATCCAGTTATGCCTGCAGTCATGAGGGCATGCATCCCCTCATCTGGAAAGAATGAAGGCAGCAAAGCACTATGGTCGCCTAATGCAAACCATTTGTGTAGTCAGAAGGAAAATGGAATGTGATTCCCATGGACTTTCCATCTTCTTTTTCAAGAAGCCAGTATGGAGAGGGCAGGGCATTTTGCAGAGAAGGGACGTTTCTGGTCAGGCTGGATTCATTCTCCGTAACCATCCCTGGACTTCTCTGGGAAGCTGGGTCTGATTCATTCTCGGTTCCTTGCAGATGAGCTAGGTGTGTGTGTAAGAGGTCAGGGGTTTTAGAAATTCCAAGTGGGCAAGTTTGACATCATCTTAATTTCTTACAGGCCATGGGCCAAGATGCAATAATGTCTTTGATACACCAAAGAACACTGAAAGGAAACTTTTAACAGTTATCATCCTGTTTTAATACATTGTAAGCTCCTTGAGGGCAGGCATGTTTATAATCGGCTTGACCTCCAAGACCTAGCATAGGGCCCTAGGAGGTAGATGCAGAGTTTTATCTCAACACCCTTTCCAGTCTCTCTTCCCTCCATGTGTCCTCTCACTCACTGATCCTTGGACAGCCAAGTACTCTCCTACCACAGGACCTTTGTACATATCTTCCCTAAGCCTAGAGTGTCCTTCCCCCCCCCCCCCCCCCCCCTTGCCTAGTTAACCTGTATAACTTTTGAGCTCTCAGTTCAGTCATCACATCCTCAGAGAAGTCAGCCTCCCTGACTAGGTCAGTTTCCCCAAGACAGATTCTCATTGCAGGTTGTTGCTCTCCTTGTTGCATCTGCCACAGTTGTCATTTTATGCTTTTCCATGTGCCTCTTTGATGAGTGTCTGTCTCCCTCTCCACACAATCAAGTCTATGAGGACAGGGGCTGTGTCACCATCATCTCCCGCACTGTCTTGCCTAGCACCTGGCACTTAGTAAGTATGGAATGGGTAGGTCAACCTTCACTGAGCACTTGGTCCTGGGTACCAAATGCTGAATAACCCCGAAAAATAGGTATTATCCTTCCTTTACAGAGAAGTAAACTGAGACCCAGAGAGGAAAGGAGAATTGCTCAAAATCCCACGTTTTGTAAGGGCCAGAGGCGGGCTTTGAATCCAGTTCTTCTGACTCAGGCACCAGCATTCTTTCTGCTATGTCTCTACTGGTTGGTTGAAGGATTAACCTGACTATTTGGGATGGATGGCATCAGCCTTACTTGTGAATCTATAGACATAAGGCTGCAGTTCCAATGCAAATTAGCAGAGTCCTTGCCCAAGGAAGGAGGCTGCTTAGGTTCAGCTCCAGGCCAGTCTTTCACTGCTTAGCTAGGGACAACAGTTCCCCAGGCAGACAGCAAGGCTGCCCCAGTCTCTGGTCCTTTCCAGCCCTGCTGGGCCGTGAACTCTGAGGGTGGTGAGGCAGGCATTTCTGGGGCCCCGAGTTATGCGCCTCTCGGGGTGATTGCTACAGCTGGCCACATGTTCACCAAATGCACTTTGGGCAATTGCCCCAGGTCTTGGTTCACAGAATTGCTGGGAAAATGACAGCTCTGGGTCCACATGAAAGGCATTCTTGGAAAATCTCTCCGCCCTCCCTCATTCCCCTGCTGGAGAATTTTGTGCTGTGAATTACTGCAGCAATTGGCGGCCCAGATCGGTTTGAGTGGAGGGGGTGGGGTCTCATTGCTTTATTGCTCCAATGTGTGTGGAATCAACTCAGTTCTCTGACATTCTCTTCTCCCCTCCTCTTCGTGGAATGAAGATGCTCAGAGAAGTGGAAGCAGTAGACAAAGGGCCTCAGTTTCTTTGCAGTTTGTGCTGTAAACTCCCCTCCACATTCCAGACCCTCTAGCAAATAAAGAGGGGAAGGGAGGTGGGGTGGGTGGGTGGGGGCAGGTTATAAGCCTTACCTCTGCACTGAATCACTGCTCCACGTCTCCCAGAAGTGACGGCCACGGTCTTGACTGACAAGATGCACCTACAGTGGTGGGCCTGGCCGTGAGGAAGAGGAAAAATGCAGTGTAAGACCGAGGACTTCATCTGGACAGAATGATACCCGTGCTTATGCATTTGATCTCAAGTAGATTTTGGTCTGTCCTTGGCCACTCTGGGGGTGTCAGGGAATGTCACATATCACACTTTGGGGGTTATATTTCCAACTCCTTCAGCTCTGGAGAGCACTGCTGTCCAATTGGGCTTCCTGCAATGATGGAAATGTTCAACATCTGTGTTGTCCAGGATGGTAGCACCTGGCCACATGTGGCCGTTGAGCCCTTGAAATATGGCTAGTGTGACGGAGGAACTAAATTTTGAATTGCATTTAATTTTAATTAGTTTTAATTTAAATAGCCACACATGACTAGTGGCTATCACATAGGAGAGGGCTTTTCCAGGGTTTTGCTGCTCGACGTGCGTTCCAGTGACCATCAACATCTGCATCACCTGAGAGCTTATTAGACCTAAGCCCCAGCCAGACCTATTGAATCAGACTTGCATTGTAACAAGATCCCAGGTGATGCATATTTACAATTGAGAAGCATTTCTCTGGAGCACAGTCAAGAACAAAGGAGGTTTTAGAAAAGAAAGAACGGAAAAAGGCTAGTGGACGGAAAGAACAGCTATCATGAAGTCTTTGTGTCTTTCACGTAGAATTCTCAGCTCTCATTTGGGGGGTCTTGATGCTTACTTAGGAGTCCATTCTAACATCGTTGGCTGCGGGATTTTATTTTTTCCAGCCTGCAGTAGATTGGAAGCAGCAGTAGATAGAAGCAGCTAGAGGCACCATGGGAGCATCTTTGCCGCCTCTAATGCCACATGTTAAATCAGCACAAAGTGCCCTGCGAATGTAAGAATCACGATGACCAGTGCCGTTTGGGAAGGTGAAGTCTGGGGCATCTCTCTAAGACCACACTGGAGTCTCTTTGCTAGAATTCTGCAAGCCAGGGCTGCATTTCAGAATTTTTAAGCACATGTTAATATCTGCTGTAATGAAACACATGCTGTAGACCGATGAAATTTAATGTTGAAGCTAAATAATAAAATCTTTTATTTATGGGCAAATTTTGCATCTCCCTGTGGGGAGATAAGTTAGTGTAGAAGTCTTTCCCACTTCTGGGTCTGATGTGAAGCCAGCTTGTTTCCCCTTGACATCACAGGGGAAATATGGGGAGAGAGGGAGAGGAAGGGTTGGGGGAGAGGAGGCTTTACACTTACAAGCCTGTGGCACGATGCAGCAAGATGCAGATTCTACTGGGTTTGTGGGTGTGAGGACAGTGGAGGAAGGAGTTAAATAGGACTACCTTTCTGACCTCTGCCAAGTCTCTGGTGGGGCTGATGGGGAGGGTTGCGCTGGAGAATTTTTTTTAACTCTAAAGAGACCACAGATGATCTGACAGTGCTCGGAAGGGCTCCCAGCCCCTACAGACCCTACCCGTCACTGATAAGCTTGCTCTTTCATTTTAGGAGTCAATCAGCAAACATGGATTGAGCTCCTTCCATGTGCCAGGCACTGTTGTTGAGGGATTAAAAAGTATGAAACAAATCACAGACCCCGTCCTCAAGGAGTTTGCATTCCAGTGGGGCATAGACATGTACACAAGTAATTTCAGGAACTGAGAAGGGTTGTAAAGAAGAAAAAAACAAGTAGAGAGGTGTGACAGTGGTCAGAGAGGGCTTCCTGGAGGAAGTGACATTTGAGTTGTGTCCTTAGAAGTAGTGAGAAAAGGCAGCCCCTGAAGGTCTGAGAGAAAGGCATTCCATGGAGAATGACAGGGGACAGGTGTGGAGGGTTGGTGGGGGGGAGAGTAGGGTGGATCATGCTAGGCCACAGTAAAGTGGTGGGATTTTATTCTAAGCAAAGCAGGAAACCATTAGAAGGCTTGTGTCTCAAGCAGAGGAGTGATATTTTCCAACTCACTCTGGCTGCCGTGTGGAGGAAGGACTGTAGCTTTGGGGGAAGAGCAGAAGCAGGGAGAACAGGGAAGAGGCTCTTGTGTTCCAGATGACAGAAGATGGGAACTTGGGTTGGGGGGGTCATAATGGAGGTGTAAGAAGAGGCTGGATTCAAGATATATCCTGAAAAGGGGGCAGACAGGTCTTCCGGTGAATTGGATGCTTGTGGGAAGGTCAAGCTCAGTTGTCTGAGCAAATGGGTGAATGACGCCATCACTTCCTGAAAGGAAAGTATTTGGAGCAGGAAATCAGTATTTCTCTAAGTCGGAGATGCCATTCAGATATACAAGGGGATTAATATTTAGGAGTCTGGAGCTCCAGATCTTGGGCTGGAGATTTTTAAAATGTGGTTGTTGTCAGCATATAGAAAAGACATGGAGCTACAGGGTCACCTGAGAACAAAGAATGCCTAGGGAGGGATAAGATTGAAGACTGAGACTCGGGGCACACCACAACTTAGAGAATGAAAAGAGTCGGAGGAGTTAGTGAAGGAGACTGGGAAAAAATGGCCAGAGAGAGGAGGAAAATACAGTAGAAATGGTGGACCATGTCAAATGCTGCGGAGAACTTGAGTAAGACGGAGACAGAGAACGGTCTCTGGCCTGAGAGAGGGCACTGGTGTGGGTGGAGATAAAAGGAGATTCAGAATGGATTGAGGTATTTACTTCTACATGGAATGAGAAACAAGGACTATCAGTTGCCTCTGGGGAGGGAAACTGTGTTGCTGGCAGCAGGGGAAGGGGATAACCTTCCTTTTCACTATATCTCATTTTGTGGGGTTTTTTTATACGCTGTTACAAGCACCTATTCAAAATGCCCCAATGGGTTGAGGAAAGAATGGGCAGTGGGCTTCCCTGGTGGCGCAGTGGTTGAGAGTCCGCCTGCCGATGCAGGGGACGCGGGTTCGTGCGCTGGTCCGGGAAGATCCCACACGCCGCGGAGCGGCTAAGCCCGTGAGCCATGGCCGCTGAGCCTGCGCATCTGGAGCCTGTGCTCCGCAACGGGAGAGGTCACAACAGTGAGAGGCCCACGTACCGCAAAACAAACAAACAAACAAACAAGCAAAACAAAAGAAAGAATGTGCAGTAAAACAAGAGGGGGATATCAAATAGAGACAACACTCGGGAGATGTTTTCCTGTGAAAAGGATGAGAGAAATGGGTTGCTGTGGCATCAGGAAATGTTTCTTTAAAGGATGTTTATACATTGATGAGAGTGGCTGGGCAGAGAGGGGGAAATGGGTAATACAGGAAGGGGAGGGGATGGCTGCAGGATCAAGATCCTGAAAGAGGCCACAGAGATGGGATGGGATCCAGAGCGAGGGGTGAGTGGGGGGTAGGGGCTGCCATTAGACTGACAGTTCATCTCATGTAATGGAAAGGAAGGTGGGGTATAGGCTTAAGTACAGTGGGATGGTGAATAGATGGTGGGATGATGAGACCATCAGTTAAGTGTGACTGGGTGTGGGAGAAGATATTGGAGATTCAAGAAGAGTGTCTGAAATGGTTATTCTAGGGAGTGGAAAAGTAAATTCCCTAGGGCAGCTGTGATAGGTTTGTTTAGCAGTACTGAGTGCCCACTTGAAGGCTGGGGTCATAAAATCGAAGTGCAGTAGTCGAGGGGAGGGTGCCTCTGAGAGCAAGGGGTGGAGTTACTTCCTTTTCATTTGGGTCCCTCTGCATTTGGAGGTCTGCCTTGATTCTTCTTTGGCAGAGAAGTCTTTCGTCTGTGCTCTTTTGGCTCCTTGGATACTTATTGGAGGTGAGGGACTGTCAGAAAGTGGGGTGGCATGGAAACACATGAGCGGGACAGAGGTGGCATTACCAGGCATTTAGAAGAGCACCTGGCGGCAAAGGACTGCCTAGTTCTTGGAAGAGCTGTTGGTGATGGGGCAGTGGGATGTATTGGTAATGGGATGGATGTGTGGATTTGGGGTGCTGGCTGTGAATATTGGCACTGGGTTGGTAATGATGGCATATGGGCAAAGGGATATTGGCATTGGGCTGTTGGCACTGAGGTGTTAAAGGGCCAAGGATTGGTATAAATGCCCTGAGCGACACCAAGAAGGGCTGCCATTGTGAGGTACAACCCAAATTGTGCAATTGAAGAGATCAGAATGAAGCTAAATCTATAGAGACAGAATCACTTAGCAGTTGCCTGGGGCTAGAGGTGGGAATAGAGACTAACTGTAAGTGGGCACAGGGATCTTATACATGTTCTAAAACTGGATTAAAGTGGTACTTATACAACTCATTAAATCTACTAAATATCATTGAATTGTATACTTGAAATGGATGAGTGTTACAATATGTAAATTATACCTAAATAAAGTTGAAAAAACAAAAAAAGAATGACCTGGCATCATGCCGGGCACATAGCAGGTCCTCAATAAATAATGACTCCTAGAGAAATGGAAGTAAAAACAAAACTAAACAAATGGGGCCTAATGAAACTTAAAAGCTTTTGCACAGCAAAGGAAACCATAAACAAAACAAAAAGACAACCCTCAGAATGGGGAAAATATGTGCAAATGAAGCAACTGACAAAGGATTCATCTCCAAAATTTACAAGCAGCTCATGCAGCTCAATATCAAAAAAACAAACAACCCAATCCAAAAATGGGCAGAAGTCCTAAATAGACATTTCTCCAAAGAAGATATACAGATTGCCAACAAACACATGAAAGAATGCTCAACATCACTAATCATGAGAGAAATGCAAATCAAAACTACAACGAGGTATCACCTCACACCAGTCAGAATGGCCATCATCAAAAAATCTAGAAACAATAAATGCTGGAGAGGGTGTGGAGAAAAGGGAACCCTCTTGCACTGTTGGTGGGAATGTAAATTGATACAGCCACTATGGAGAACAGTATGGAGGTTCCTTAAAAAACTAAAAATAGGGCTTCCCTGGTGGCACAGTGGTTGAGAGTCTGCCTACCGATGCAGGGGACACGGGTTCGTGCCCCAGTCCAGGAAGATCCCACATGCCGTGGAGCGGCTGGGCCCGTGAGCCATGGCCGCTGAGCCTGCGCGTCCGGAGCCTGTGGTCCACAACGGGAGAGACCACAACAGTGAGAGGCCCGCGTACCGCAAAAAAAAAAAAAAAAAAAAACTAAAAATAGAACTACCATGCGACCCAGCAATCGCACTACTGGGCATATACTCAGAGAAAACCATAATTCAAAAAGAGACATATACTACAATGTTCATTGCAGCTCTATTTACAATAGCCAGGACATGGAAGCAACCTAAGTGTCCATCAACAGATGAATAGATAAAGAAGATGTGGCACATATTTATACAATGGAATATTACTCAGCCATAAAGAGAAACGAAATTGAGTCATTTGTTGAGACGTGGATGGATCTAAAGACTGTCATACAGAGAGAAGTAAGTCAGAAAGAGAAAAACAAATATCGTATATTAACGCATGTATGTGGAACCTAGAAAAATGGTACAGATGAACCAGTTTGCAGGGCAGAAGTTGAGACACAGATGTAGAGAACAAACGTATAGACACCAAGGGGGGAAAACCGCGGTGGGGTGGGGATGGTGGTGTGCTGAATTGGGCGGTTGGGATTGACATGTATACACTGATGTGTATAAAATTGATGACTAGTAAGAACCTGCAGTATAAACAAACAAACAAACAGACAAAAAAACAACTAATACTAAACTTTCTTTTGGTTATTTGTATGGAAATATGTTAATATAAATGTTTCAGACATTACATGAAATTTCTGAAAATCTTATATGTTCTAGTATAATGTTATAAGTCATAATTCTAGTTATTACTTTAAAATGTATATCTCAGAAATAAGTAAATTTCCTTGTCAGCTGCATTATTATGAACTTTCATCAAATCTTTAACCATGGTCATTTTTAAGTGTTTTGTCATTTACAGACAGTTCTGGGTGTACTCTGATACTTTTGCAAAAATGTTCCTATGAAAGGGTTTCATCTTCAAGGAATTCATAGAAAAGACTGACAAGTACAGGTTTCTGATAACTGACTATAGTGCTGAACTGAATGAATAAGCATTTTCAGAACTCTAACGGAAAACTGATGAACTCATAAAAGTGCTAACAAAAGATCAAGATAAAAAAATTAATTACGTGGGACTGAGTGAACTGATGAGGATGATTATAATTTTTGTGACTTTCTGTTTAAATTAAAAAAAAATTCCCACAAGGACTCAGAGGCAAAAAATATACAAATCAATTTTCACTGCAAAGTAAAGGAGCTGTTACAGTGGAGGATTACTGGACTGAATGTCAATATTATGACATAGAAAAATATATACATATATGTGTCATCTTGGGCATGTTACTTAACTTGTCTCATATGTAAAATGGGATAGTAGTAGTATTGTTGGGAAATCACGTGAGATAGTATATGTAATGTAGAGCACTTAGAATGGTTTATGGTTCAACCCAAGACTATATATGTGTTTGCTTTCTTCATGGTATTTTATTGTATATATGCAATATAATTAATTTAGCTAGTTTCCCATTGATCAATGTATAGCATTTTCAATTCCTCTGCTATTCCAATGTTGTTGTCAATATCCTTACATATCCATTACCACTGGCAAAAAAAAAAAAAAAAAAAGATACTATTTGCCATTTAGTGTTACAATCTTCAATTCACTTTCCTCACTGCCATGTCCTTGATATTGGTTTGTAGAAATGCAATGACACAGGATAGCTCTTTTTGTAGCAGAATATCTTGCAGCTGTTGCTTACTGTAAAAAAATGTCTCTCAAACTTATTTCTGCTGACATTTACAGACCAGGTGCATCTTCTGACATACACCCAGAATTTGATGACGTACCTTCAAAATA
Organism: Aethalodelphis obliquidens; assembly: GCF_003676395.1. Lineage (NCBI taxonomy): Eukaryota > Metazoa > Chordata > Mammalia > Artiodactyla > Delphinidae > Aethalodelphis > Aethalodelphis obliquidens. The sequence goes on from NW_020837970.1 coordinate 23,753,577, forward strand.
CGAAGAAAATAGTACTTCAGATTTTATGTTTTGTGGTGGTATGAATGAACACATGTCTAACAATGAGTAATAAAATCAAAGATGAAAAAATTATTTTTATGACAAAGTAAATACACATGGTTAAGCTAAGTTTTAAAATATTATAATTTATTTTTTAATATGAGTAGTAACTTTATCCTGACATATTTCTTCGGTAAAAATATGATCAAATGTATTCTATTGGAAAGAAGTAAAAATAGACCATATTTACTGTCTAAATAATATAATAATTTAATGATATTTAGCATCTAAAAAAAAGAGAAACTAAATTGAGTTATTTGTAGTGAGGTGGATGGACGTAGAGTCTGTCATACAGAATGAAGTAAGTCAGAAAGAGAAAAACAAATACCATATACTAACACATATATATGGAATCTAAAAAAGAAAAAGAAGTTCTGAAGAACCTAGAGACGGGACAGGAATAAAGACACAGACGTAGAGAATGGACTTGAGGACACGGGGAGGGCGAAGGGTAAGCTGGGACGAAGTGAGAGAGTGGCATGGACATATATACACTACCAAATGTAAAATAGCTAGCTAGTGGGAAGCAGCCGCACAGCACAGGGAGATCAGCTCCGTGCTTTGTGACCATCTAGAGGGGTGGGATAGGGAATGTGGGAGGGAGGGAGATGCAAGAGGGAAGAGATATGGAGATGTATGTATATGTATAGCTGATTCACTTTGTTATACAGCAGAAACTAACACACAATTGTAAAGCAATTATACTCCAATAAAGATGTTAAAAAAACCAACCATATATTTTTAAATAAATAAATAAACAATGACTGAATGAATAAGCAATCTCTTCACAAACAAAGAGGGATGCCAAAACACTGGCCTCATTTTTTTTAATAATGAGAATGTATTACTCTTACAGTCAGAAGAAAATGGAGTGTTTTTAAAGTGGTGGTGGCCCCTGGTGCTCTGCCTCAGTCCTCTATTCTCATACAAGATGCCCTTCCTGTGCTGAGACCTTCACACCTGGGTTTCTACTAGCACCTGTCTGCTGTCGGCGCACACAGTACCCAGATGGGCCTCTGCTCCTGAGATCCTATGTTCCCAGGTACCATGTTTCAAATATATTCACCATCTTCAACCCTCCCACCCCCCACCTGCTCCTTTTCTTCTTCCCCACCTCAGTGACTAGCCTCTCCCTCCACCCTGTGGTCGAGCCAGCATGCTGGAGGCTTCCTGAACTCCCCCCAGCATGTCCAACCCACCGCCATGCCCTGACCTCCACCTCACGTCCCACTCCCCTCCCCACTGCCACCCTTGGTCTGGGGCCCCCACTGTCTCATCCTTTCTCCCTGCATCTGCCTCACCTGCCTCTGCCGCTATTCTTGCCTCGGCCAAGCCCTCCTCCACACTTCAACCAGAGTGAACATCCCAAAGTGTAAATATGGTCACCTGACACTCAAACTTCTCTGATCCTCAAAGTCCACAGGATAAAGTCCAAATTCCACTGCAGGGCCATTTCAGGGTTCTCCGCCTACCTCCCCGCTCTATTTACCACGCTCCAGACGCTCCCCTGCACGGAACGCCTCCAGGCCTTTGTGTCTGTGTTACCTCTGCCTGGAACTCCCTTCCCCCTCCCACTGGAAAACCACCCATTCTGCAGGGGTTCAGCTCTGGGAACCTTCTGCAGCCCATTCGAATGGAGGCGTGATTCTCTCCTCTGGGTTCCCTATCACTGTGCACCCTTGTATATGTACCCCCGAACCCCCTCCAACTGTGAGCCATCTTGAGGACAGGAGCCCTGCCTCATACGTGTGTAGCCTCAGCACCTGGTACTGGGCCTGGCACAGAGTTGAATCCCAATTTCCTGGGAACCTGCATTAGCTGCCCACGGCCAGGCTGCCCAGTGGCTGTGAAAAGGAGAGCACGGTAGCACCTTGGAGGGGGCTTTGGCTGGACCCTGTGGGTGAAGACCATATCCTCCTTGTTCTTGGCCATGTCCCCACAGGGCCTGGCCATAGTGGTGGCTCAATAACCAGTCGTTGAAGGGACAGAGGTTTGCAGACATGAATAAAACAAACCCCCGTGGCTGGAAAAACCCAGAGATTGTCTGGCCCAACCTGTACCACCCACATGTGTCCCAACATTTCACGAAGGAAGAAGCTGAGGTCCCCCATGGGGCAGGGACTTGCTCAAGGATGAACAGTGGCCTCTTCCCCCACAAAAAGCCTAAAACCCAGGTGTCCTTCGAGTCTAAGATGGTTTCCTCTCCAAAATTTATAAAAGTGAAGAAGGCTTCCAGGAGCAGGTAGGGCTTGTTACTAGCGCTCTCCACCATGCCTGAGCTCGTACTGTGTGCCAGCTTTGTGCTGGCTGTCTTCATACATTAACTAACTTAATCCCACATGAGCCCTGCAGGGGAGGCACTATTGTTATCCCCACTTTACAGCTGAGGAATTGAAGACTCAGGCAGCTGAAGTTGGCAAGAAAATGCTGGAGACAGAATTTGAATCCTGATTTATCTGCCCCCAAGACTGGTATTCTCAGAAACCATACCCTCAGGCACTGGAAAGGAGTGCCTGAGGAGTGGGGTTGTCTGAGCAGTGTGTCCTATGTGAGGGAAAAGGCCCAGCAGGGTGATGGCCTCTCGAAGACCTGGCCCCTGGCCCCCGGCTCCTGGGGGCAGAGTTGGGAGCAGGTAGCACTTAGAACCCGGGAGAAGAGGTCTCCCTTTCTGAAGTGCTAATTGCACAGGGTGCAGGCCCTTCTCCACTGTGGCCTCTGATGATCTTAAAACTGGGGTGGATTTCCAGCGGGTTGAACCTGAAGGACTTCCATTTGGGTGCAGAAAAGATAGATGCCAAATGAGAAGTCAGGTCATGCCCAGAGCTGACACCTCCAAACCATGACATTTAAAACCTTTGTCAGGGGCAGTGGGAGCTCTTCCCTCCATGCCCTGTACTCCCATCCAATTCCTTCTTCACAAGCTAAACTAGCCCACTTCTGGCCCCAAACCAGCCATGGCTGTTGGTTGTCAACTAGGTAAAGTCCAGATCCCTTAATTTGGCATTCATGCTGCTCTTTGGTCCCATCCTTGACTATTTGTCCTACCTTATCTCTCTCACTGACCTCCTAAGAAAACTCTTTGCAACATTACCCTGCTCACTCTTCCTCTAAACATTCCTGCTGTTTTCCTGCCTCTGGGCCTTTGCTCATGCTCTTCCCTCTGCCTGGAAGGCCTTTCATTCCCATCTTCTCCTATGGAAATCTTACCCACTCTTCAAAGTCCAGTTTTATTGGTACCGTCTCTTTCCATGGATTTTTCCTCCATCTCTCAAACCTGAAGGGCTATTTTTCTCTGTTAAATCCCAGGGCACTTTGTACAGACCTTAAGGCCCTTAACTTGCTGCCTCAAGTACGGATTATCTGTATGTATGCCTCTTTCTGTACAGTGTATGTGTGAGGGTCCTATCCATCTCCGTACCCCCAAAGGCCTTGCACGTGGCAAGTGCTCAATGAATGCATATTGGCCTAATAAAGGCCTGAATGGACTCCTAAAATCAGTGAGAAGTATTCCTGGCCCAGGGGCATTTGAATTTTAACAGGGACCACCACTTGCCCTAATGTAGAGAAATTACCCAAAACTTGGAAATAAGACAAAAATGTGCCCTTTTAAAGTCCCCCTAGAGCATTTTCTAAAGGTTGCCTAAGGGTTACTGGCTCTAGGGATGTAACTTTGTTTGACTTACTATTTATCATTAATTAGGGACCAGACTTCGTAAAAATTGATATTAACTTTAGAAAATTGATAAGCTACAAATGATTTCCAGACATTCAGAAAAGCATAACCCTAAAGGTTATGGTTTGATTGTCCTGTAGGACATAACCAGTTTCCTATCTAATTTAGCAATCTTATTCCAGCTTTTTTCTTTCAGTAACTATATATACTCCAGTGTCTTGTGCCCTCCTTTGAACAAGTTTTGCCATTCTTCTGGGTTCCCTCATTTATGAGTTAAACAAATCTTTGACATATGTTATAAGTTTTGTGTACATTGACACAATCTTTTGAGCGTATTAGAATCATCTGGGGGGCAGTTAAAACTTTTAGATACCCAGGCTGCACCTCAGTATTTTGATTCAGAAAGTCTTGGGTGAGGCCCTCATGCCTATTTTTTTTAAATTACTACCTCTCCTTGACTTTTTAATAAAAATTATTTATTTTCATTATTATTATTATTATTTTTGGCTGTGTTGGGTCTTATTTGCAGCACACGGTCTCTTTGTTGCTGCGCTCGGGCTTCTCTCTAGTTGTGGTGTGCGGGCTCCAGGGCACTTGGGCTCTGTAGTTTGCAGCAGGCCGGCTCTCATTGAAGTGCGTGAGCTAAGTAGTTGTGGCGCAGGCTTAGTTGCCCAGTGGCGTGTGGGTTCTTAGCTCCCCGATCAGGAATCGAACCTGCGTCCCCTGCATTGGAAGGTGGATTCTTTACCACTGGATCACCAGAGAAGCCCCTATTTTTTTTTTTTAATACTCTAAGGGAATTCTAATTAATATTCAGAGCTGAGGACCTCTCTACCAAAGGGAGACAGGCTTTATATTAAAGCACTTAACCACAAACCTGGCACGTAGTAAGCGCTCATTAAAGTTAGTCATTATTCCTGGTAGCCTTGATGATCAAATTTTAGACATTGAGAGTGAAGTTTTGACATAGGGCAACTCTGGGTGTTTCTGAAGCCATACCAGCTCCACGCTGGGCCTTTTAGATCATGTATACCAGGTTTATTACTGTATTTTTTTTTTTTTTCTTTGCGGTACGCGGGCCTCACTGTTGTGGCCTCTCCCGCTGCGGAGCACAGGCTCCGGACGCGCAGGCTCAGCGGCCATGGCTCACGGGCCCAGCCGCTCTGCGGCATGTGGGATCTTCCCGGACCGGGGCACGAACCCGTGCCCCCTGCATCGGCAGGCGGACTCTCAACCACTGCACCACCAGGGAAGTCCCTGTATTCATTTTTTTATTGCAGCTGTAATAAATTACCACAAATTTAATGTCTTAAAACACACAAATTTATTCTCTTACAGTTCTGAAGTTCAGAAGTTTAAAATGAGTCTTAGGAAGCTAAAATCAAGGTGTCAGCTGGGCTGGTTCTCCTGCAGGCCGAGGGAGAATCAGCTCCTGGCCTCTGCCCACTCCTGGTGGCATCCAGCATTCCTTGGCTCCGGGCCTTATCACTCTAGTCTCTGCTTCCGTGGTCACATGGCCTTCTCCTACAACCTCTGATCTCCTGCCTCTTCCTCCTATAAGGACCCTTAGGATTACACCGGGCCCTTTTGAATAATCCAGGTTAATTTTCCCTTCTCAAAATCCTTAATGTAACCACATCTTCAAATGCCTTTTGTCCTAAAAGGTAACATTCACAGGTTCCGGGGATTAGTATATGGACATCTGGGGGGACATCATTCAGTCCACCACAGTTCCCATTCCCCTCAGCCCCTGGGACCCGAGATATCACCCATTGCCGAGAGCTGGCTACCCTTTCCCCCAGCCACCACATCCCTTGTAACTATGGGGGACTGACCCTGTTCTGTGTTGGGGATCACAAAAAGCAAGGGAAAGTTTTGCAAACCTCCCAAACAAGGATTTTCATACTGAAAACAGTAATATGTTGGGGAATCAGGAAGCCAAGAGGGAGAATTTAAAGGCAGCTCTGATGATCCGGTTGCCTGTGGGTAGTCCACAAAGCAAGTGTGACATCTGCCTGCCACACAGCCAGGTCACAGCCACCTCTCTTCAGTACTGGACAGTCTGCCCTCTGAATTGCAGCTGCATTTACTATGTACTAAGCTGTAAAAAAAACACAAACAACCCCCCCCATCTACTGTTTTAAAAAATTATCTCTATAGATAGTAACAGAAACAAGTTGAGATTGTTGCGGTTACGTCTCCACTAAATAGTTATAGTCTAAGAGCGCCACAAAAGCCCATTAGAGAAAAGGCAGAGGTTCATTTCCCTCCCTCCAGCTGGATGTAGCCTGAGTTTGCAAGGGCAGGCAGGGACACTCTGTGTACCATAAAAAGGCATCCCTCCACGGTCCTGTGCCAGGGTGAATGGCTTGGCAAGCAGGGTAGGAGCTGGATGCCAGACTCTCTTGAACAGTCAACAACATGTAGATTCGGACACAGCGGCCCCGCTCACCCAGCTGTATCACCCCTGCCCCAATATATGAACTTATTTCACAGAAGTTCAGTGTTCACAAAATCTCAAAGTATTCCCCGACGTCCTCTCACTCAATCCTCACAACAACCCTGCGAGATTGGTCACGTTGGTATTACTGTCCCATTCTAGAGATGAGAAAACTGATGCTAAAAGATGTGAATGACTTGCCAATGTCAGCTGGCTAGTATGAGATGGGGCTGGATGTAGAACTGCCGCCTTTGTGACATCACTCAGTGCAAGGTGGCCCTGGAGCAGGGAGTGGGGCATGCATTGTAGCAGGCAAGCTTTCCATCTTGCTGCCAGAGGCCCAAACTTCAGGAGGCTCCTCTTTAGAAAGCTACCCACTTTCCCCACCCCTCCCTGCCCTCTTCAGCATTCTTGCTTTTTCCTCTTTTTCTGATGGATCACACCTCTAAGACACTCAGTCAATACCCCCACACACACCCCCCAGCATCATGACATTAGTTTCCACATTACAGGCTTCAGGGCAGATAAATCACAATTACTTATTCAAAGGAGTGAGGGAATTAACATGCCCTGAATGGATTTTGCCCTTAATTTAACAAGCCAGTGCATTTGCTGTGGGTCTAGGCTAAGGGCCGTCCCACCTGGGCAGGAGCTGGCTGGCCTTTCATGGGGCATCAGGGCCAAACCCCCCCCCCCCCCCCGCCACCCCGCACTGCGGAGCGATGATGCTCTAGGCTCAGCTTTCTCTGCCGGCTCAGCTTTCCCTGCCTGCTCCCTGCCAAAGGGCAGAGATTAGAGAGGCCCCCAGACATCCCACCCATCCTTTGTTTAAAAACCTTCTGCCCTCAGTTTGGCAGTAGATCCCACCTGGAGACTTACGGTGAGAACAGCCACTAGACCAAGGAACCCACTAGATCAAGGGACCCACTGGAGCAGGTCACCCACTGGAGCAGAGATTTGCAGATAGAATTCAGAGGGGTCTGTGGACTTAGACACACAAAAATGACACCTTTATTTTCCCTAACTTCTAAATGTAATTCAGCATTTTGTCCCATTGTGAATGCAAGCAACAAACCCCAGTAGTATTAGCAGCACTTGGAATTCTGTCCCCACAGAAATCACCGATATTTTCATATCACATTACAATTGTCATGGGTATCTTGAGATGTGGTTTATGCTCCTCACTACTTCAAAATTAGGGTAGTTGTTAGATGTGTTGCTGGATCCTAATTGAGGGGTTAATAAAGAAACAAACATGACTATATCAGAATGCAAAAAATATTTTGATTACCATATTTCAATATAATTGTTTTCATTTGCAATCCTATGTTTTTTGTTTTTTGGGTTTTTTTTTTGCAGTATGCGGGCCTCTCACTGTTGTGGCCTCTCCCGTTGTGGAGGCTCCGGATGCGCAGGCTCAGCGGCCATGGCTCACGGGCCCAGCCGCTCCGCGGCATGTGGGATCTTCCCGGACCGGGGCACGAACCCGTGCCCCCTGCATCGGCAGGCGGACTCTCAACCACTGCGCTACCAGGGAAGCCCAATCCTATGTATTTTATTTTTTGTATTTAAAAACATTATTCTGAGAAGGTGGTCTATGGCACCAAGGAAGTAAAACCATTAAGATCTCATGCATCCAAAGTAACCTTCACAGTGGGCAGAAGCTACAGGTCACATCACTGAGGGGGGAGGGGCTTAAGATACAGATGCCAGGGCCTTGTCACAGGTTGGGTTCTCTGGGAAGCTAACTCTGAGATGGGGTTTATTAGGAAGTGCCTTCGGGATCAGCATCTGTGGAAGGGAGAGGATGGAAACAGGATTGAGCAGAGGGAAAAGGTGTCGTCTCCACAGAAGCCTCAGCTGGCCCTGTGTACAGTTCTGAGGCTGGGATGACTCTTCAAATTTGTCATGAGTTGAAGTATCAGGGCCAGGCCTTTATATCCCCACGTTGACCAGTTATTAGATGCAGTTGCCCCGGAAAGGGATATGACCTTGGGCAAGGCTGCTCTTTCAGCCAAGACATTTTTCCAGAGAGAGCTGGCAGCTGAGGACTCCCTGCCGGCAGCACTCCCAGAAGCCGGGGGGAGAAAGCCATTCATTCCTGAGGGGGATCTGGGTGATGGTTCGCAATCCACCAGAGGCTCCACCCCAGGCCCATTGCAGCTGAATCCCTGCGTGGAGTCCAGGACCTTTCATTTTTAAAGCTCTCCCAATGATTCTGATGCGCTGCCAGGTTTGGAAGCCCTTGATCCCAGAGCTGGAGGGAGCTCTGATATCATGACGTCCAAGGGACTTGCTCAAGACCAGGAGGCTGCTGACCTGGCCTCATCCATTGCACCTTTCAATTTACCAACTTCACCCAAAAATATTTACTGAGAGTCTTTCGCCATGCTGCGCACTGGGGATGCACTAGTGAGCAAAACAGACACGGTCTCTGCCCTCAGGACACTTACAGTCCAGGGTTTCACAAGCCTCTCAGTGCAGGATGCTGCACAGGGGACTGAGTTGGCACAACTTCTCTGCAGGGCAAGTTGGCATCATTATCAAAATTGTAAAGGTACCTACTCAGCATGTCTACTTCTAGGCATTTATCCTGCAGCTAGATCTCCATATGAGTGAAGTCACATAAGGAAAGGATATTAACCAAGAAATTATCTATAATAGTAAACATCTGGAAAAGCCTCAGTGATCATCATAGGGACTGGTTGAATAAACTGTAGTGCACACAAAGGAATCCTATGCAGCTATTAAAAAAAAAAAGACGTAACTCTATATATGTTATATATATATAATATATATATAAACCCCAACAACAATCCTAAAAGGCATATCAGTAAACAATAAAAAGAGGGGGGGAAGATGCAGAACCATATATAACATGTCAAAATCTGGGTGAAAAAAGGGGAAATATTTACGTGAACCCATGAGTTTTCAGCTGCGCAAGAGTTTTAAAAAATGAGGGAATCGGTCTGTCCAGTTCGAAAAACAGAAACCACCCAAGGTGTTTTAGACAGAGAGAATTTAATTCAGGAATTTGATTAGACAAATGAGGCAAGAGCTGAGAAAGCAAATAGGGGAAGGCAAGGCAGCTCAGAAACTAGCGGCTCAAGGAAGCTGCTGGACCTGTCCACTGGAAGGACAAATGGATGAGGCTGTCCCTGGGGCTGAGAGGCTGGAGTTTCAGTGGGTCTGGAATCCTGGAAGACCCGTCCCCAATCCATGGAGGAGACACAGCTGCTGCCAAGAAACAACCCAAGGCAGAGAGGGAGGGGAAAAGAGGACTTTTTTCTTCCCCTTCTGCCCTTCATCTCCTGCCGGGTGCCTCCCCTTGACTTGTGCTCAACCTGAAGCCAGCTGACCCAGTACCTTGGAAACAGTAGCCTGCGAGGGGCAGCCTCTTCGGGTACAAAGAAGAGCAGGGGAGAGCGAGGCGTGGACCTGTGGGCTAGTGTAACAGTGATGAGCATAATGAGTACATGCTTATAAAATGCAGAGTATCTCCCAGAGGCCACATAAGAAGTAGTAATGGTATGGCCTCTAGGAGTTGGGGACTTGGGAGGGAGACCTAGTTTGTATTAAGTTCCCCCGGTACTTTTAAATTTTGTAGCATATTGCCTATTTGGAATAAGATGTCTGCCTGACATTCATATTTAGTTCATCAGAAAGGGCAAGGCTGTTAAATTTTTTCATTGGAAAACACCCTGGAAAAAAAGTGCCAGCAGGGCTTCCCTGGTGGCGCAGTGGTTGAGAGTCCGCCTGCCGATGCAGGGGACACGGGTTTGTGCCCCGGTCCGGGAGGATCCCACATGCCGCAGAGCGGCTGGGCCCGTCTGAGCCATGGCCGCTGAGCCTGCGCGTCCGGAGCCCGTGCTCCGCAACGGGAGAGGCCACAGCAGTGAGAGGCCCGCGTACCAAAAAAGAAAAAGAAAAAAAAAGTGTCAGCAAAATCTCCCCCCAAACCTCCTGTGATTACACAGCCCACCCCGAGACAGCACAGCAGTTTTTCTGTGGGTCTTTTTCACAAGTGTCTTCTTCCCATCCCTCCTTTCGCTGCCCCATCCTTGAGAGGTGGAAGTGCAGCCCTGAGTGGAGGCCTGCGAGCTGGAGGATCTTTTCCTCTCATCAGCAGCTGGCCTGCTGATGATCTCACGCCACATCTGTAGCCACTTAGAAAACTGCCTGCCGGAAGGCCTCAGCTCACAGCCCAGAGCGGCGCCTGCCTGTCAGAGCACAGGGCTTACCACCTCCGCGGAGAGGCGGCTGCTCGGACGTGGGGCTCTTACCCTTCCCCAGGGAACAGTGCACACTGTCTGCCACGGCCAAAGCCCCAGACGCCCACGGGGGGGATGGTGTGGGTCCCTGTACTCTTGGGCTCTGCCCTTGACTGATGCCATGTTCTACATTCAATACTCCATAAAGATGGGCAGTGGAAGAAGGGAGGGGCCCCCTCTTCTCTCTGAAAATTAACTCTTGTTGAACTCTGTGACGAGAAAGCAGAGGCACAGGAAGTGTGAGCGACTTGCCCAAGGTCGCACTGCTTGTGAGTGGCAGAGGTGGGATTCAACAGAGATCGGGGTGGAATCACAAGTCCAGCCCTCTCTCTGCGCAGACAGGAACTCCGAGGCCACCAAAGGGGTCACAGAGACATCGGCCCAGGGGTCTGTGCCCTTCTGTGCTTCCTCCCTTGTCCCTTAAGGGATCCCAGATCAGACTGCAGCAATTCCTCGCTGAAGCTCTCTGAATCTCAGTTTTCTTGGCTGTAAGGTGGGACCACAAATACACGTCTAAAAGGTTATGATGAGGATCGTTTGCCACGACTGCAATGCTTCTGGCACATATGTCTCAACAAACATGAATCCCTTTCTTCCTTCTCTTTAGTATCCTTGTTCTGAAACCTCACAGGTTGCCTGAGGCTCAAACAAGAACACTGCCCTCTCTCTAGAAGCCTTGGGCTATGCCAAAAGGTCCCATGGGCAGGCCTGGGAGCTGGGCTCTGCATCCTGGATCCTTCTACCCTGAAATCCACACCCAGATCCAGATTCACTTAGCATGCCGTCTCTCCTCCTAACTCAGGGCAGCGAGTGCAGGTTGCGTTAACTGTCCCTGCTATGAACATTTCCAGGACTGGGTTCCCAAGTAAATTCTGAACAATTTTCCTAAGGAAAAGAAATGAAAACGCTCTCTCAGCTTGAGCTCCCACTGCTCAAAGGCAGGGCTAAGTGGGTTCTCTGGCAGATGAACTTCTGTTAGCATATCTGGGGCTCTGCTTAGCTCCCTCATACCTGCCCCCTCCCCACCCCCTCCCCACTCCCAGATCATGATGATCTAAATAAGCAACCAGATCTATTATTGAACGGGGCTGGTTGTAACCTTTGTTTCTCAAATGAGTCTCCCTGGCTCCTGGCCCCAGAGCTCTCCTTTCTGTGTTGACGGGAGGCCACGTCACCCTCATGGTGGGCTCAGCCCCTCTCCAGCCTCTGAAACTGATTCTGTCAATGGCTGGTACCAATGGAAGGAGCCTGAGGCTGCCACTTAGCTCAGTGGCTTAATTTCAGGTCATCCTTGCTGTGGGTCTCACTGTGGCCCCCGCCTAGAGTGCTGCCTCTGCTGTGTCAGCTCCCACGGGATCCTGCAGCTGCTCACCTGGCTAGACTTCCCTTGTTGCCTGTAACAGCTGGACCTGCCGAGGGCTTCCCCAAGCCATCCTCATTCTCTCTCTCTCTCTCTCTTTCTCATCTGCTAAGGTCTGATAACTGCAGCTCCTGGACGTGGAAATATGGAGATGAAGGAGATACAGCCCCTGGTCCCCTACCTCCCCAGGACTTCATAGTTGAGCAGAAGAGACAGGCATGTAATGAGACAACTACAGCCCAGTAGGCCAGGGTTCTGTTGGAGCGATGCACGAGGAGCTCTGAAAAAACAATAAGGGAAGACGCACTGAAGTTTGCCCAGAGGAGTCAAGGGTGGTGTTCCAGTTATCTCTTGCTCCAAAACAAACCACCCCAAAACTTAGTGGCACAAAACAACCATGTGTGTTTGCAGATTCTGTAGATCAGGAATTTGGACAGGGCACTGTGGGGCTGTGTCTTCCCTGCTCTATGATGCCTGGGGCCTCAGTGGGGTTGACTCTAATGGCTGGAGGTGACTTGAAGATTGGGTGTCTGGGCTGGGCTGGCTGAAGAATGAGCTCAGCTGGGACTGTCGACCAAAGTGCCTACTTGTGGCCTCTCTAGAATGGTGGTCTCAAGGTAGTTGGACTTTTTACATGGTGTCTCAGGGGTTCAAGAGTGAGTGTTCCCAGTGAACAAGGCGGAAGCTGCATGGCCTTTTACGACTTAGCCTCAGAAGACATGCAATATTTCTTTCAACGCGCTCTATGAGTCAAGCAGTCATGGGACCAACCAGAGGGACTTCCTTGGTGGCACAGTGGTTAAGAATCTGCCTGCCAATGTGGGGGACATGGGTTTGAACACATGAAGAAGAAGAATCTTCCCATGTGGGAAGATCCCAAACGCCATGGAACAACTAAGCCTGTGTGCAACAACTACTGAGCCTGTGCTCTAGAGCCCACAAGCCACAACTACTGAGCCTGCGTGCCACAACTACTGAAGCCCACGCACCTAGAGCCCATGCTCCGCCACAAGAGAAACCACCACAATGAGAAGCCCACGCACCATAACAAAGAGTAGTCCCCACTCACCACAACTAGAGAAAGCCCACGCACAGCAACGAAGACCCAACGCAGCCATAAATAAATAAATAAATAAATTTATTTAAAAAAAAAAAAAAAAAAAAGACCAACCAGATTCAAGGGATGGGGTTGTAGAATCTACCTCTTGATGGGAGGAGAAGCAAAAAAACAAACAAAAAAAAAACCCCATTGCAGCCAAGTTTTCAAACTGTCACAGAAGTTTCTTGGAAGAGATACTCTCTGAGCTAAATTTTGAAGGCAAACTAGAAATTTACCAGATGGACAAAGTGTGGAGGGTGTCCCAGGCTGAGGGATCAGCATATGCAAAAGCCCAGGGACACAAGAGTGGATTGTATTACATGAAATAAATCCTATCAGATTTCCTAGGAGCTCAGCAAAGTTATCCTTCCCGCCTCTCACCAGGCAGCCATCCTCTGCTGGTCCTCCCCAGCCTGCTGGGGCCCAGAGCTCAGACACCAGCTCCGCAACAGGGGGCTCATCCGGATCAGGGTTTAAGTGGCAAACCCACGTCCCAGCGGTCCCACTTGGCTCCCCAAGCCATAGTGAGCACACAGGGAGATGCCACCTGGGAGAGGCTTGAAGAGAGTCTAGCCCTTGCCCACATCCATGTTCTCAGCTCTTGACTTAGAAGCCGCTGAGGCCCAGCCAAAATTTCCTTGGTTTGGTTTTTCAAAGCACTGAAGGCTCTGTGTCTGTTGGCTTGAATCCCAGCAATCTTTCCATAAGGATTAGTTCTTTTGATTCCAGGCATAAAAACTCAGACTAGATTAAACAAAAAAGGGAAATTATTGGTTCTTGTAACTAGAATGTTCTAGAAACGAATCATGGAGTTTAAACAATACCAGAATTCTATCTCTTCCTCTCAGTTTCTCAGCTGTGCATTTTTTCTGTGTTGACTTCATTGTCAAGTAGCATCTCCTCAAAAGTAACGACCAGGAGCTTGGAAAACTCTAGGCTTAACTATTTAATACTGAGAGGCAGCAAACGGCTTGTCTTCCCCAAATGCTCGAGCTTCCTTCCCAAAGAGGGTTCTGATTGGCCCAGCTCTGATCATATGCCCTTCCCAGATCCAATCACCAGGGCCACAAACGTGTAGGATTCTGACTGGCTATGACTGAATCAAGCTAACCCCAAGTAGGGGTTAAGGGTTAGTTTTTAGCCCTGCAGTAACCACATAGAATCACTTCATTTCAAGAAATAAGGGTTCTAGGGACTTCCCTGGTGGCTCAGTGGTTAAGAATCTGCCTGCCAAGGCAGGGAACACGGGTTCGAGCCCTGGTCTGGGAAAATCCCACATGCCACGGAGCAACAAAGCCCTTGTGCCACAACTATGGAGCCTGTGCTCTAGAGCCTGCAAACCACAACTACTGAGCCCGTGTGCTGCAACTACCGAAGCCCATGCACCCTACAGCCTGTGTTCTGCAGCAAGAGAAGCCACTGCAATGGGAAGTGCGCGCACCACAATGAAGAGTAGCCCCTGCTCGCCGCAACTACAGAAAGCCTGCACACAGCAATGAAGACCCAACGCAGCCAAAAATAAATAAAATAAATAAGGGTTCTAGATTTTAAAATATTTTGTGTCATTTTTTAGTCATTTTCAGGGTGTTTATTGTTTAAAACTACCTGCTCCTTCACCATTCTTAGAAGTTGAACTCATGGCCTCTGTGTTCACTTTTGAAAATGGTGTCTTTGGCTGAATAACTGCATTAAATTTTTCTTATAACCTAAAAAAAAAAAAAGAAAGAAAGAAATAGGGGTTCTGTAACTAGAATAGACAAGGAAAATGTGAAGGGCAGACAAAAGTTAGTTGCCATGGTCCCAGGGCCACTAGAACAGTTGCACAGTTTGTACACTGTGCAAGGGAGGATGGGGTGCCTTCCGTATTTTCCCAGAGAGCGTTCCTTTTTCTAATTCACACAAAGGTGGCCATGTGGACTACTGCTGGGCTTTACAAAGTCGACCATGCTTTCCTTTCCCCAGTGCTTCAGTACTGCCTGGAAAACCCCTCCTCATTCTTCATGTCCTTGTTCGAATGCCTACTCCTCCATGAACTGGCTGGGATGAGCCATGAGTTCCCCATAAGCCCTCAGAATTATGACTTCTGCCTCAGTCATGATCTTACAATTGAACAGTTGTGATTCCTCATCTGTGTCTCCTCATCTGGCTGAAGACAGGCTCCACGAGGACATGGAGTGGGTCTGAGCTCCCCTTCCTGGCTGGCAGGAGGGATGCACAGGTGGGAAATGTTCAGTGGATGGGAAGAGAACAGAATTGTCCTCCTTGCTGCCACAGCCTCTCTCCTAGCTGTGGCTGCCCAAGTCAGTTGCAGCGGAGCATGAGCCCTGCACTTCGGTCACAAAAGACTGTTGCCTGATCCGTGCATCCTCTGTCTGTCTCCCCTCACCCAGCCTCTGGAGATATTCCCCAAAGAAGGGGCCTTGAAAGGTGCATCCACAGGGCCACCACCAAAGGTGGAGGCTCCAGAAATCAAGCACCCTTCTCCAGGAAACCTCTGGGGAAGAGAAGGTGGTTGGCCTCCATCGGGGCCTCACCGAGGACTGCCAGGCAACTGCTCTAGGGCTCAGCTCTAGCTCCTGATTAAAACCAGATCCAGGAGCTTGGAGCCTTTAGTGAAACTGGATACCTATCAATGTAGGCAAAGGAAATATACTGCGGGAGGGAGGGAGGCTGGCCGGCAGCCCGGCAGTGCTGGACTGGGCAGTAGGTTGAGGCTTCCTTCTGAAAGGTCCCCAGGAGCCCTTGCTATGTGGGATGATGACAGCTTTGAGAAACTGGAGACCAGAACACACCCATTGCTCTGTCACTTTCTTCCCACTTCCTCTCTCGTTGTCTGCTTCTTTTCTTCAGATAGGAGACTTGGGTTCAATCCCACTACCAACTTTTATCCATTTGGGTTAGTTATTTAACCTCTCTGAGCCTCAGTTTTATCATCTATAAAATGGGGGTGAAAATAGTACCTACTTGATTGGCTTATTTTAGGATTAACAGTGATACTGTGTGAAAAGTGCTTAGCACAGGACCTGGAACAGAGTATAAGCCCTTATTAAATGTCAGTTATTGTTATGCTTTCTGTCTCCCTTTTTTTCTATGAAAAGCTATTTGGTACCATTAAACTATAAACATATTCTTTGATGATCACAGTAAGGAAAACATTTCATGTCCCCAGTAGCAGAAAAAACATTGGCTGTGGGGTCAGACAGCCCAGGACTGTAATCCCAGCTCTGCCATTTACAAACTGAGTAAGTCATTCCAAGGACTTAACCTCTCTGAACCTCAGTGCCCCCATCTGTAAAATGGGATACTGATAATACCTGACCTGCCTACACCCCAGGATTGCTGTGCATGTCACATGGGATACATGTGTGAAGGGGCACTGGAAACTGTACAGAGCGATATACCTTGGTAATCATTATTTATGCTTCCATTACTGTGTCTTCCTTTTGGCTGTCTTATTTTCTCTTCTTTGGTCCTTCTCTTCTTTTTCCCAAAGTCTTGAGTCAAAAAGACTTTGTGGGACTGTAGAGTGTTAGAGCTGGGAGAACTTTGTGACCATGGGTTCAGTTGTTCTATTAGAAATCACGGGACTTCCCTGGTGGTCCAGTGGTAAAGAATCTGCCTTCCAACGCAGGAGATGTGGATTCGATCCCTAGTCAGGGAACTGAGATCCCACATGCCGCAGGGCAACTAAGTCCACGTGCCACAACTACTGAGCTCACGCACCTCAACTAAAGAGACCGTGTGCCACAAACTACAGAGCCCATGGACTCTGGAGCCCACGCGCCACAACTACAGAGCCCACATGCCCTGGAGCCTGCGTGCCACAACTAGAGAGATAAAACTCGTTCGCCACGACTAGAGAGAAGCCCACGTGCCTCAATGAAAGATCCCGTGTGCCACAACTAAAGACCCGACGCAGCCAAAAATCACTTGGAGAAACACAAAGAAATTCAGATTCCTGGGCTCTAACCCAAACCTCAAGAATCAGAATCTCTTCCTTTTTTTTAAAATTAATTTTTATTGGAGGATGGTTGCTTTTCAATGTTGTGTTAGCCTCCACTGCACAACAAAATGAGTCAGCCATACACATACAGACATCCCCTCCCTTTTGGAATTCCATTCCATTTAGGTTGCCACAGTGCACTAGGTGAGTTTCCTGTGCTGTACAGCATGTTCCCATCAGTTGTCCGTCTTATACACAGTATCAGTAATGTATGTGTGCCAATCCCAGTCTCCCAATTCCTCCCACCCCACCCCTTTCCCCCTTGGTATCCATACATTTGTTCTCTACGTCTGTGTCTCTATTTCTGCTTTGCAACTAAGATCATCTATACCGTTTTTCTAAATTCCACATATATGTGTTATTATACGATATTTGCTTTTCTCTTTCTGACTTACGTTATTTATTTATTTTTTTTCTCTCAACCACTGCGCCACCAGGGAAGCCCTGACTTACTTAATTCTGTATGACACTCTCTAAGTCCAACCACATCTCCACAAATGACCCAATTTCATTCCTTTTTATGGCTGAGTAATATTCCATTATATATATGTACCACATCTTCTTTATCCATTCGTCTGTCGATGGGCATTTAGGTTGCTTCCATGTCCTGGCTATTGTAAATAGTGCTGCAGTGAACATTGGGGTGCATGTGTCGTCTTGAATTATGGTTTTCTCTGGGTATATCCCAGTAGTGGGATTGCTGGGTCATATGGTAGTTCTATTTTTAGTTTTTTAAAGAACCTCCATAGTGTTCTGCATAGTGGCTGTACCAATTTACATTCCCACCAACAGCAATATGAGGGTTCCCTTTTCTCCACACCCTCTCCAGCATTTGTTTTTAGATTTTCTCATGATGCCCATTCTAACTGGTGTGACGTGACATCTCATTGTAGTTTTGATTTGCATTTCTCTAGTAATTAGTGATGTTGAGCAGCTTTTCGTGTGCTTCTTGGCGATCTGTATGTCTTCTTTGGAGAAATGTTTATTTAGGTCTTCTGCCCACTTTTTTTTTTTTTTTTTTGCGGTACGCAGGCCTCTCACCGTTGTGGCCTCTCCCGTTGAGGAGCCCAGGCTCCAGACGCACAGGCTCAGCGGCCGTGGCTCACGGGCCTAGCCGCTCCGCGACATGTGGGATCTTCCCGGACCGGGGCACGAACCCGTGTCCCCTGCATCGGCAGGGGAACTCTCCACCACCGCGCCACCAGGGAAGCCCCTGCCCACTTTTTGATTGGGTTGTTTGTTTTTTTGATATTGAGCTGTATGAGCTGCCTGTATATTTTGGAGATTAATCCATTGTCAGTTACATCATTTGCAAATATTTTCTCCCATTCTGAGGGTTGTCTTTTCATCTTGCTTATGGTCTCCTTTGCTGTGCAAAAGTTTTTAAGTTTAATTTGGTCCCATTTGTTTATTTTTGTTTTAATTTTCATTACTGTAGGAGGTGGGTCGAAAAAGATGTTGCTGTGGTTTATGTCAAAGAGTGTTTGAGGGACTTCCCTGGTGGTGCAGTGGTTAAGAATCCGCCTGCCAAAGCAGGGGACATGAGTTCGAGCCCTGGTCCGGGAAGATCCCACATGCCAAGGAGCAACTAAGCCTGCGTGCCACACTACTGAGCCTGCAAGCCACAACTACTGAGCCTGCAAGCTACAACTACTGAGCCTGCCTGTCACAACTACTGAAGCCCATGAGCCTAGAGCCAGTGCTCCGCAACAAGAGAAGCCACTGCAATGAGAAGTCTGCGCATCACAATGAAGAGCAGCCCCTGCTCAACGCAACTAGAGAAAGCCCGCACATAGCAATGAAGACCCAGTGCAGCCAAAAATAAATAAATAAATAGAGTGTTCTGCCTATGTTTCCTCTAAGAGTTTTATAGTGTCTGGTCTTACATTTAGGTCTTTAATCCATTTTGAGTTTATTTTTGTGTATGGTGTTAGGGAGTGTTCTAATTCCATTCTTTTACATGTAGCTGTCCAGTTTTCCCAGCACCACTTATTGAAGAGACTGTCTTTTCTCCATTATATATTTTTGCCTCCTTTGTCATAGACTAGGTGACCATAGGTGTGTGGGTTTATCTCTGGACTTTCTCTCCTGTTCCATTGATCTATATTTCTGTTTTTGTGCCAGTATCATACTGTCTTGATTACTGTAGCTTTGTAATATAGTCTGAAGTCAGGGAGCCTGATTCCTCTAGCTCCGTTTTTCTTTCTCAAGATTGCTTTGGCTATTCGGGGTCTTTTGTATTTCCCCACAAATTGTAAAATTTTTTGTTCTAGTTCTGTGAAAAATGCCATTGGCAATTTGATAGGGCTTGCATTGAATCTGTAGGTTGCTTTGGGTGGTATAGTCATTTTCACAACATTGATTCTTCCAATCCAAGAACATGGTAGGTATATCTCTCCATCTGTTTATGTCATCTTTGATTTCTTTCATCAGTGTTTTATAGTTTTCTCAGTAGAGGTCTTTGCCTCCTTAGGTAGGTTTATTCCTAGGTATTTAATTTTTTTGTTGCAATGGTAAGTGGGATTGTTTCTTAATTTCTCTTTTTGCCCTTTAATTGTTAGCGTATAGGAATACATGAGATTTCTGTGTATTAATTTTGTATCCTGAAACTTTACCAAATTCATTGATTAGCTCTAGTAGTTTTCTGGTGGCATCTATAGGATTCTCTATGTATAGTATCATGTCATCTGCAAATGGTGACAGTTTTTTGTTTTTGTTTGTTTGTTTGTTTCTTGCGGTACGCGGGCCTCTCACTGTTGTGGCCTCTCCCGTTGCGGAGCACGGGCTCTGGGCGTGCAGGCTCAGTGGCCATGGCTCATGGGCCCAGCTGCTCTGTGGCACGTGGGATCTTCCTGGACGAGGGCGCGAACCCGTGTCCCCTGCATCGGCAGGCGGACTCTCAACCACTGCGCCACCAGGGAAGCCCTGTTTGCTAGTATTTTGCTGAGGATTTTGTGTCTATGTTCATCAGTGATATTGGCCTGTAATTTTCATTTTTTGTGATACCTTTGTCTGGCTTTGGCATCAGGGTGATGGTAGCCTCGTAGAATGAGTTTGGGAGTGTTCCACCCTCTGCAATTTTTTGGAAGAGTTTGAGAAGGATAGGTGTTAGCTCTTTTCTAAATGTTTGGTAGAATTCACCTGTGAAGCCATCTGGTCGTGGGCTTTCATTTGTTGGAAGATTTTTAATCACAGGTTTAATTTCATTACTTGTGATTCGTCTGTTCATATTTTATATTTCTTTTTGGTTCAGTCTCGGAAGGTTGTACTTTTCTAAGAATTTTTCCATTTCATCCAGGCTGTCCATTTTATTGCCATACAGTTGCTTGTAGTACTCTCTTATGATCCTTTGTATTTCTATGGTGTCAGTTGTAACTTCTCCTTTTTTGTTTCTAATTTTACTGATTTGAATCCTCTCACATTTTTTCTTGATGAGTCTGGCTAAAGGTTTATCATTTTTGTTTATCTTGGGCTTCCCTGGTGGTGCAGTGGTTGAGAGTCCGTCTGCCGATGCAGGGGACACGGGTTCGTGCCCCAGTCCGGGAAGATCCCTCATGCTGCAGAGCGGCTGGGCCTGTGAGCCATGGCCGCTGGGCCTGTGCGTCTGGAGCCTGTGCGTCAAGAGCCTGTCCTCCGCAACAGGAGAGGCCACAACAGTGAGAGGCCCGCGTACCGCAAAAAAAAAAAAAAAAAAAATTTTGTTTATCTTCTCAAAGAACCAGCTTTTAGCTTTATTGATCTTTGCTATTGTTTTCTTCTTTTCTACTTCATTTATTTCCTCTCTGATCTTTATTTCTTTCCTTCTACTAACTTTGAGTTTTGTTTGTTCTTCTTTCTCTAGTTGCTTTAGGTATAAGGTTAGGTTGTTTATTTGAGATTTTTCTTGTTTCTTGAAGTAGGATAATATTGCTATAAACTTCCCTCTTAGAACTGCTTTTGCTGCATTCCATAGGTTTTGGGTTGTCATGTTTTCATTGTCATTTATTTCTAGTATTTTTTTTATTTCCTCTTTAATTGCTTCAGTGATCTCTTGGTTATTTAGTAGTATATTGTTTAGCCTCCATGTGTTTGTATTTTTTACAGTTTTTTTTCCTGTAATTGATTTCTAATCTCATAGTGTTGTGGTCGGGAAAGATGCTTGATACAATTTCAATTTTCTTAAATTTACCAAGGCTTGATTTGTGACCCAAGATGTGATCTATCCTGGAGAATGTTCTGTGAGCACTTGAGAAGAAAGTGTATTTTGCCACTTTCGGGTGGAATGTCCTATAAATGTCAATTAAGTCTATTTGGTCTATTGTGTCATTTAAAGCAGGGGTCCCTGACCCCTGGGCCACAGTCCTGTACCAGTACTAGTCCATGGTCTGTTAGGAACCAGGCCACTCAGCAGGAGGTGAGCAGCAGGTGAGCGAGTGAACTTCATCTGCCGCTCCCCATTGCTCCCCATCACTCACATTACCACCTGAACCTCCCCCCACCCCCCATCCACGGAAAAATTGTCTTCTACGAAACCAGTCCCTGGTGCCAAAAATGTTGGGGACCACTGATTTAAAGCTTGTGTTTCCTTATTTATTTTCTGTTTGGATGATCTGTCCATTGGTGTAAGTGGGGTGTTTAAGTCCCCCACTACAATTGTGTTACTGTCTATTTCTCCTTTTAAGGCTGCTTGCATTTGCCTTATGTATTGAGGTGCTCCTATGTTGGGTGCATAGATATTTACAATTGTTATATTCTTGGATTAATCCTTTGATCGTTATGTAGTGTCCTTCCTTGTCTCTTGTAATAGTCTTTATTTTAAAGTCTACCTTGTCTGATATGAGTATTGCTACTCCAGCTTTCTTTTGCAGAATCTCTCACTTTTTAAATGAAAATTTGTTTTAAATTACAAAAGTAATACATGCTCATTCTAAATGAGTTCCAGCAATACAGCAATAATAAGAGTAAAAATGGCCAATCCTCAGAGGTAACTGCTATTAACAGTTTGGTGTGTGTCCTTGAGGGTTTTGTGTTTTTCCTGGAAAGAGCTGACCATTTTTTTTTCCCCATTAAACAAGGTCATCACTCATTCTTTAAAAAATGTAATACAGCTTGGACATCTTTCCACATCAGTACACATATGTCTGCCTTATTCTGCTTGACAGCTGCAGCGAATTCCATGATGTTGCTTATTGTGGTTGATTTAACCACTTCCTTGTCGTGGACATTTTGGATTCTCCCTGGTGATTCATATGCAGCCAGTCAGCCTCTGTCCACATTTGGCAACCTTTGCTTTGCAGAGATGGGGATCCAGAGGCCCAGGGAGGGGTTGCAAGCAGGCCAGTGTCACAGAGCAAGTTAGTGGCAGAGACAGGCTTACAATTCTGGTCTCCTGACGTGCTCTTAGCATTGAACTATATCATTACAATTATTTTTTTAATGGCCAAGGGAACTTAATATTTTTCTGAACATACTCCTGATAGGAAGAGAAAAAAACCTCAGCGTTAATTTCATCTTGTGTATTTCTGAGAATTGGATTTTCCCCCAAACTTTCTTGCAGCTTTCAGTTTTCATTATGTTCTTTGTAAGAGTTCATGATTCAATATTTTTTTCCTGCACATTGTTTCTGAAGCCAACGTTTTTAATGCTAGAAGTCCCAAATCCCACTTCCCCTGAGTATGACTATTCTTGGAGACCCTGATCAAATTCCACTTTAGGGACCCAAACCCTTCCCCATCATTCACCATAACTGATGAGCCTTCCTCTCAAGGAAACAAATGGAATTATAAAATTGTGACTGTGATCTATGTTCTTATTAAGTTAATTTCTCCAAGTCCTGTAGCTAACTTTCTGAGAAAGATAAATTACCCAATTGTAACAAGTATGACATATAATGTTTGCAGAACCCTTGTGAGAATTTGCTCTTTGCCCAGAAATTATGCTTAATTTTCCTACTAAAGGAAAGAACATTAAGCCTGCCTCCCATGGGGTAAGAGAAGTTTGATTGTAAGTGACAACTGCCCATCAAGTCATGTCCTCTTTAAAGCAGATGCTCTCAGAGCTTGGTGCTGAGTTGCAGACAAATGTTTCCAAGTCTACTGCCTCTACCACAAAGGGGTTGGTCAGAAACTGCTCAGATTTGTGAGTAAGAAGGAAGAGATGTCATTCTCAGAAAACTGACCGCAGTGTTGGCAACATCTGAATGTTGTTTATCATTGTCTTGGGCAAAAGATAAAGGGATCACAGGACTACAGAGTAACTCTTTTGTCTGATACCTGCTTCTTGGGCCAGATAGAACTCTGGCTCCTATCTTAGAATCAGAAGTGGACCCCTCTCCTGGCTCCTAGATCGTGGCTTATAAATATCATTGCCTCCTATAAGGACTGGACTCCTTGGAGAAAAGGCTGATTCCAGGTCTGGAGCAGGAAATGTACAAAATGAGCCTGGAGCATCTTGTCATACCAAATGGCAAGGAATTTATCAAAGATGACTAGGATCCTACCGAAAGACTCAAGAGGGAAATTGAAGAGGCTCCCACGGGCCAAAGACAGGACACTTTTAGCATCTATAAGGATAGCAACTGCAATGAATTAAAACACATCAAATATGTTTCGATCCACAAATTCATAGTGACTTTCAAAAAGAAAAAAAAAACAAAAACAAAAATACAATTGTCATCTTTAAAGGATGCCAGGAGGACCAATTCATTAGTTTGAAAACTAGTAAATACATGGAAAGAATAATTCATTCTGCTTTTCCTATATAAACTATACCTCATGATAACCACATAGTAGATGAGAGAAATTATCTTTTAATGGAAATATTCCAGCTCATAAGTGAAGAAAGAGTGATAAATTTAGAATAGGCCCATGTTTCAACCTCTAGTGAAACCATGGATCTAGGCAATGGTCACCAATGGCTGCTAAGATCACAGAAAGAGAGGCAAACAGACACCACGAGTCCTCTAAGGGAAGTACAGCAGACCCACCACCGCTGCAGTATTCTGGCCAAGAAAATCAAACCTGAATGTGAATGAGCTTTTAGATCTACCAATTTGCAAGGAGACAGAAAACATGTTAAACAACACCCTGGAAATGTAATCATCAAAATTCAGACTATGGGAAACTTTACAAGACAAACAACCTGTTCCTCCAACAAATATACCATAAAAAAATAAAATGATGTAGTGGGGAACTTATAGAGTCAAAGAGACTTAAGAGATGTATCAACCAGTCACAGAGTATGGGTATTTCAATCCTGATTTGAACAAATAGGAAAAAAAAAGTTATGAGACAGTCAGGAAGATTTGAACACTCACAGGATATTTGATGATATTAGGAATTATTTTTAAATTTCCTTGAAATTCTCTATAATAAAGAGTTAAAAAAAAACCCAAACAAAACAAACCTCAATCCAGAGAAGGAAGTCTCCCTGATCTTGATGAGCACCTAAAGTGATGACCCTGGGCAAATCATTTCCCCTCTCTGAGTTCCATCTCTTCACGGTTGAGTATGCTTACAAGTGATGGGGCTCTGATGGGTTGGGATAAGCACAACTGTCCATCCAATTTAAGGGTTTTCAGTCAGAGAAGATTTCAACTCTACTCTGACCTACATTTATCTGACCCTCGTGGAACTTTGTGAAGATTAATTTTTCACCCAGTGACATACTGCATTTCTTTTATCTTAGTGCAGAGTGTTTGCTGGACATTGGGGAGGACAGATATAGAGGCAAGGGATGTTTTTGACAAGATCCAAGGACTTTCCTGACACAAATGGGCAGTTACAGTAAAGAAGGGGAGAGCCCTGGAGTGTATTCTTAGAGGACAGATGTCTGTGAAAGTGGTGGGAGGTGTTAGGTTGGTGGCGCGAAGGTTGCATCTGTAGGTTGGCTGCCCTACATTTTCTTGGATAACATCCGCTGTTTACTTGTGGAAATGTTGGCTGTCATGAGGAGGAGAAGGGACTGAAGTAAAAGGGACTTGAGAAAGATGTTATAATATGCATGGGGTCTTAACTTCCATAGAATTTTTAAAAATTTATTTATATTTTGGCTGCGTTGGGTCTTCGCTGCTGCGTGGGCTTTCTCTAGTTGCGGTGAGCGGGGGCCACTATTCGTCACGGTGCGCGGGCTTCTCATTGTGGTGGCTTCTCTTGTTGCAGAGCACGGGCTCTAGGCGCTCGGGCTTCAGTAGTTGTAGCACGCGGGCTCAGTAGTTGTGGCTCGCGGGCTCTAGAGTGCAGGCTCAGGGGTTGTGGCGCACGGGCTTAGTTGCTCTGTGGCATGTGGGATCTTCCTGAACCAAGGCTCAAACCTGTGTCCCTTGCATTGGCAGGCGGATTCTTAACCACTGTGCCACCAGGGAAGCCCCCATAGAATATTTTGACATTATTTATTCCTTTGAGCAAGATGACACATTGTCCAGTTCCACAGCACTGGTGGTCATCATCAAGACAAGGCTTCCTAGAAATCTGCAAGTCAGACAGACCCCTGTCCTTCTTTCCATGTATCAGTTAGCAATGCTTTTACTTGCAAGTATGGAAGCCACTGAATAACGGGCTTGAGCAAACAGGGGCTTTTTTTTTTTTTTTTTAATCACATAGCAGTACATCCAAATTAGGGGCTGTATTATCTCAGTGACTCTGAGCTGGCATCTCTTTTCCTCGTGGTTGTAAAATGGTTACACCAGCTCCAGGCATCACAATTTCACACCATATTAGAGGCAGTAAAGAGAAGTTACCTCCTCAGTCTCTCCTCTTTTATCAGGAAGAAAAAGTCTTTCTCAGAAGCCCCCTAGAAGACTTCCATTTATGTTTCATTGGCCAGAACTGGGTCACATACTCAACTCAATGCAAGCTGGGAGAATAAGCATTGACTTTCCCAGTCTATACTGTGGGAGGTGGGCAAGGGAGAGAGGGGTTTGGGACAGCTGTTGGGACAGGCAATCAGTAAGTTTGCTTCTTCCAAGTTTTCCTGCTCCTGAGCAGGGTTTCCTGCACTATTCACCCTTTTCTTTTAAATGGGTCTTGTAATCTCTGCCCCCCTGCCTCTGAGATATAATATGGTATGTGTATTACACCATCTACCTGAGGGTAGAGACAACTCTTGCTGTTGGTGTTGGATGGTGTTTGAGTTGAGCACTGCTGTTTACTCCCTACGTCTGCCTTTCCTTGTGGACATCCATTCAGGAAGGCTTGGATCTTGTAAAAAAAATGTTGGGCCTCCATCAGTCAGATAATCAGCACATGTTTACAGAGTAATCTCCATTTGCCAAGCCCTGTGGAGGGCTGGGGTAGAGTCGGCGGTGGGCGGGGGGGGGGCGGCGGGGGGAAGCAGGGATGTTTAAGCAACCATTCCTGGACTCTGGGACCACACAGGCTGGTTGGCGGAAAATGTCAGAAACGAAGGAGATGTGGAATGACAACACAGGACCACAATAGAAGCCCTGCCTGCACAAAGCAGTCTGTAATTGTGAGCCTAATGTGGGGGCAAGAGACAGGGAGAGAAGATGCCCTAAAGGAGGTGGGTGCTGGCCTTCAAAATAAAAAAGATCCACTCAGAGGAGTGGGATCAGGGTCTGGACCCATGTGGCTGGATGGCAAGGATTATGTAGGACTCTATAAAGCTCTTGGTACTTTACAAACCTTAACTCCTTTCATCTCCACACCAACCAGGCCAAGTGGGTTTTATTGTCCTCATTTTACAATAGCAAGGGGCCAAGGCTCAAAGTGGTTGAATAATTTACCCAAGGTTTGCTAGTCAGCATGGAGGATAGCTTAATCACAGTTCCTGCCTACCAGTTCATTTTCCCCTCTTCTCCCTTTTCTAACAGTTTTGCCCACTAGCCCAGGAGAGGTCATATGACTCAGGCCTGGCCAATCACTGTACCCTATTCCCCTCAGTTGTGATTGGTCCAGGGGTGGTCATGTGACCTGAACCAGTTCTGTAAGGAAATCAAAATGGAGTAAGAGATGGAGGGAGAGGTATGGAAGGGGCTCTGCCTCAGATTCTAGGCCCTAAGGCCCAGCTCCTGCAGCTTTTGCTTGAGTCCTGAGAGCTTCCCTAGCATTCCTCACAACCAGGGAGGTCAGCACATTCCTTAAAAAAAAAAAAAAAGCTTTGTTAAGATATAATTCACATTACACACAATTCATCTATTTAAAATGTGGTTTTTAGTGTATTTGTACAGTTGTGCAACTATTACCACATCAATTTTAGAACATTTTCTTCACCCCCCAAAGAAACTCTTTACTCCCTTTTTCCCCCAACACTCCCAGCCTCAGGCAACCACCAATCTACTTTCTGTCTCTATGCATTTATCTGTTCTGGACATTTCATATAAATGGAATCATACACTATGTGGTCCTTTGTGACTGGCTTCTTACACTTAGCACAATATTTCCAAGGTCCAGCCGTTGTAGCAGCGTACCTTCTTCTTTGTTGGGGCTGGTTGGGGTTGGGTTTCTAGCACTTGTAAACTAAAGGTGCGGCCAGGAGTTGGAGCCAGGTCTGACAGACACCAAAGCCCTCATTCTTTCTGTTTTACCTGGTGAGGCCAAGTCCTGGAGGGCTTGAAGTCCAGGCCAGGGTTTGACCTTTCTATTTCTGACCATGGGGATTACTGAGCAGGGGAGTGACATGTTTAGAGCAGCATTCTAGTGAGACTATTCTGATGACAGTGATATTTTGTGTAGGTGTTCATCCTACATGTATGTGTATATTATATATCATATGCAATGTGCGTACACACAAATATTTTAAGGTTGAAGTTTATAGCAGCGATTCCCATACTGGGTTCCATGGAACGTGAAGGTCCCATGAGCAGTGTTCCAAGAGGGAATGAGAAACACTGTGCCTTTTCCTCTGGAAAATGAAGAAGGAACGGGATTCAAGAGAAACAGGCTACGGACTATGTTCTGAGTCTAAGTGAACCAGTGGTGCTGCATAGCGGCCCAGGTCCTCCCCTTCCAGCCCCTTTCCTCCAAGAAGTCATCAGACAACTCCTCTTAGATGTAAGCAATAGAGTCTTTGAGAGGAGGCTGAGGTCCCCCATGAGCAAAGTAGGGTTCTGGGCTGCAGAGGTGTGAGAAGTCAGGTAAAGGTGTCCTCATTTACACTCAGGTGGTGGCACCTGGGCCTTAGGTGTCGGCTCCATCAGCTTAGGTGTGAGCTCTTTAAGGGTCCCTGTCTTCTGGCTTCATCCATGCCCAAACACTGTTGATCAGCCAACTCTGGCCTGGCTTTGCCAAGAACCCTTGTGCCTAGGATGGCAAGGAGAAACGCCCAAGAAGCCGGGCAGTCAACGTAAAGGAGGGCAGGGGCCATGGTGGGGCCCATGGGGAGGCAGAGGGTGTAAGTTCCACTTAAAAAGGGGGACGCTGCCAAGCCACCTGTGGCCCCATGAGAGATGCCAGATTTTCCCAATTTTTCTCCTAAGGAAAGAGAAGTCCAGATTTTCATGTAAAATCTAATTTTCAAATGCTAAAGTTGGCGACTGTGGATCATTGTCCTGTTGCATGTTGGGATCCATTCTTCTCCTGGCTATGTCCTGGGAGGGTGACTCTTGTGGGCAGCACCCTCGCCCTCCCTCCCCCTCCCCACTCTCTTGCCCTCTAGATTCCAGATGGGTTTGGCCAGTGGTTAGAACAGATAGATCAGAGATTGAAAATTGGGAGGTCAGGATATTTAACGCCCTTGTTGCAAGCCAGAGACTCTCCCCCGACCCTCTGAACCTCCATCTACCCACATACTGGGGCCATTGTTTTGGCAGTGATCACATTCCTCTGTGTACTGCCACAGCTCCTACAGGGTGGTGGTCTCTTTCCCAGGCTATAGCTCTTGTGGTCTGGTGACCCCTCTATTCCTCTGTCTAGGGGAGTACCGGTTCCCTGCTGCTTGTCTCTGAGTGTCTCACCATCCTTTGTTGGTTCTCTTCATCCCGTCCATGTAAATGCCTGTGCAAATAGTCCCTTCATTCTGAGCTCTCCTCAGTTAACCCTTCTGAATATGCCCTCCCTTTCCTGCTGGGAGCCACCAATATATCAGCTAATTCAATTAAAAAACAACACTGTGAGATCCAGACACACCTGGATCTGCAGTGTGAATCCTGTCAGAGGAAGCCCAGCTCACAACCCCTGCCGTATGCTCCAAGCACTGCACCTGGGCAGCAGGCAGAAGCAGAAATCACTACACAGACCAATGCAGTGCTGGGGTCAACAGGTACACCATGACCTCGTGTGGAAACCGAAGAGTCAGTTCAAAGAAGGAGAAAGCCTTGAGGTGTGTACAACCAGTTTAATGGCTGATGAAACCATAGAGATGCCAAACTATGGAGCACCAGGGACACAGAGGCACGAAGCCTTGGGGGGAAACACTACAGCATTATCGTGGGGAAAACAGGATCACCTAATGTTGATACTGGGGAAGAGGAGGTCCACTGGCAGCTCAGAACTATGACATTCCTCGGGGGAACATGAATCCACCCCCAAAGCCGGAGCAAGCCAGCCGCCTTCACTCCCGAACATAAATCCTCGTGCAGACCACATCATCGGCGCCGAACGTCTGCAGAGAAGGAAAACCAATCAGTGCAGATGTCTGTGCAAAAATGTTTAAAGCAGATCGCTAATAAGGCCACTTACTGCCCTGTTAAAAACTCTGTAACAGACATTCAATTTCCTGTGCGGTGCACTCATGTTCAGCCCTAAGGGTTTTCTTTCTTTCTTTCTTTCTTTTTTCTTTTTTTTTTTCCTCCCTTACACTCTGTATTGGCAGAGAGGCAACAGGGGTATAGAATTATGTTGTATGCAATTTTCCACTACTTCTGGAACCTGGGAATGCTGACATAAAAAATGCAAGTTTCCTGGCTTTGGTTTTTTAAATTAAACTGAAGTGGGTGGCGGGGAGTATGCCATATTGGACATTTCTGAAGTGGTTCTGTCTCTTTTCAAGTGACTTCAAGAGAGCAAGGGGCTTGGGCAGCTGGAGCCCTGGGGTTCAGCACTGACCAGCCAGGTGGGATAGCTTCAGGGAGGGTGTAGAAGTACCTTCCAGGAAGCAACTGTCAAGCCTGGGAGACGCCTGAGATGTTGTATAAGTAATACTCAGGTTACCTGCAAGCTAGAAACATGGTCTCAACTGCAAAAGCACAGTGTCATTGGCATCCAGACCCAGCTCTGCAACTCACAGCTGGGTGAGCTGGGGCACTGCTCTGGTCTCTTGGACAGTTTGGGGATGGAGGGGGGAGGGAGTTGAGGGGAGGGGTGCAATTGAACAAGATCCCACAGCTCTTTTCAGCTACTATTCTGTGACTGTTTGTTTGTTTGCTGTGGGGAGGACACAGATCATTCCACGAATGGAGGAGCACGGCTTTCTCCTGGCCTCTGAAATGATATCACTGTAAGTAAGCTGTCTCAACTCTTCCAAAAACTAGCAATTATTTATAGGCCTGCTCTCCTAGGTCTCTCACAGGCAATTGGAACAGAGAAAGCAATATGTATGTTAAAAAAACCACAAAATTAAAACAAAAAACCAAACAGAATTTCCCCACTCTGTAGACTGACGTAGATATGTTTGTTTGCAGACGTACATTTTTCTGTGGGAGGGTCCCTATCTTTCAGATTGTCAAAGGGGCCTGAAGTTAAGAGCCCTGAACTCAGAGCTTGAATATACTTGGATTTTCCCCAGGTCCCTCAGTTGACCATGAGATGCTCTCAGGGAACATGAGTTGGGACGTTATTCAAACATGTGTGTTTCAGGGAAATACTAGTCATTAGTGATTATGAAGGAAGCAAATGCTCATCACCACCCTCTTTTCTAAGTAGGGAACTTCTGATCACACCGGCACAGCTGTACCTGCTCTGGACACCTTCTCTGTCCTATTCCCTTTCCTTATTAGTGAGGAATGCAGATGATGCTGGGTGCTGGGGCAGGGTGAAGCGGGGGTTCCCATGGAAATTCACCTATCAGATGTCCAGACCGCTCAGAACCTTGTCAGTTTTCTGAAACTCTTCCAGCTCTATGGCCATGGAGTGTCACGTGGAAGGCCAGAGTTTGGGGATTGGACTCTATACCTGTGCTGGAATGACCGACACCTCCCCCAGGCCAACAAATGGCTTCACGCAACGAGAAGAAATCGCTACATTTCCAATCCCATTTGAAATGTCCTTCTCAGCCTGCAGACTATGCTCAGAGGTTCCTGAAAGAAACTCTCGTATAATGTGCCCGAGTCGTTTAAGGGACTACACTCAATTTTCAAAGGAAGGCAATTTACAGCTGGGGGTGCTGGGAGAGCTTATTTAAGTGAACTAGAATAAATTTCCTCTTGTTATACAGAGACAGCATCTCCCTACATTTGGATTTATTAATGATAATAACCCTTGGAACAAAAGCCCACATTTTAGAACCCAAATGCCAAGAATGAATCCGCCCTTTGAGGCTCATATGTGCGTCTGCTGAGCCAGGGAAGGATGCACGGGTGGAGCTGTAGTGGGAGACTTGGAAGTGGTGGAGCTCTCCTAGCAGAATTGGGCCCATGCGCTGGCTGCTCAGATACTACTGAGATTAATAAAATCACACTTTCTCACGGACCACACGGAGCCTACTTAACCCTTAGCTACACTCAAGAGCTCTAAAATCATCTCCCTATTTTCTATCCCTGGACCAATGAACGCTATGTGCCTTTTCCTCCTAAATTTCCATGTCTCAGCCTCAAATTGCTTCCCCAACCCCATCAACTATTCCTGTCCTTGAAACAACATGAACCAGATTGCAAATGAAGCCAGTCCCTTCTCATGAAAGAAAGTATGTGAAATCATCTCAGGGAAGGACAAGGGGAGAGAGCGAGTGAGATCAAGCAGCCTCCGTTAAAGTAATAGAGACAGTTCAATTTAGGGTCCTCTTGCAGAATAAACACGTAATTTCAGGGCTGAGAGAGACCTCAGGGATCAAACTTTAGTCCAACCCCTCATTTTACAGCTCAGGGAGGGAAGGGCCATGCCCAGGTCACACAGCGAGTCCTGTCCTAGCATTCCTTGCCACCTCCTTTTCCGACATTTCAGGGTGACACTTGCTAGGGTGGGGCAGGCAGGCAGTCTTTGAGTGGAGATGTTAACAACAGGTCTGACGGAGAACAAAGGATATCATTTCCTGGTTACCTACAACAGCGTTCCCCTTTTCTAGTGGGGGCGTTGGGGGGACGGGGAAGGGTATTACAAGGAAAGCTTGGTCTGTTCTGAAACACAAAGGGAGAGTGGCAGGGAGGTGTCCTTTCCTCTGTCCTCTTTGCCCCTGTACCTAAATAAAGGGGGAGGAGGTGTGTGATTAAACTACAGGGGTTTCTAACTTGGCCTCACCAGGTATATTTTGTGTGGCCAGGGATGTTTAAAATGTTTCGATCTGATTACCTTTAAGGTAGAGTCCACCCTCCTCGGTTCTAAAGGCCCCACCCTCCACATTGTGTTAACACTGTGACTGCCCCAAATTAGCATCACTATACTTGTCTGGCTCCCGAAGTCCATTGGAGTTTATAAGTCCGGGGGTAAAAATGTTCTTTAAGGCTCTCAGTGCAGGCATACTAAAATTTCTGAAATCTTTCCCAGGCAGCAAAATGGGGAATGAGGAGGGGGTGGGGCAGTGGGGGGAATCCCTTCTGCAGAGTGAACGCTGGGACCTCCCAGAGCCCAAGCATTCGGAGCCCGGCTGGAGGGGAGGCCGGCTTAAGCAAGTCAGCGAGTCACCACAGGGATGCATGGGTTTGTATAGAGGCCGGCAAGGCAGCCTGTCTCTAGGCCCTGCTCTGCCCTCTGAGCCACTCCTCTCTCCTGCCAACCATCTAACAATGATTTCCTCTGACCTAAACTGTCATCTCAAGCTTTCTGCTCACATTTTAACCCAGGGCAAAGAGTGTCTCTCCCTGAATGGATGAGTGAAGATGATGATCTTGGGGCCCCCCACAGGCAACATCTGGAGAACTGAGGGCTTGTTTCAGGGTCAAGGGGCCTCGCTCACCAGGATGAGCTCGTCGTTGGCCAGCTCGCGGGTCCAGTAGGTTTTGGGGCCGTCCCCCTCGAGGAGAGTTTGTGTGCAGTGGATCTTGTTCTCATTCTCCCAAGTGGCTAAACTCTGCGGGCAGGAAAACCATTAGTGACGTTAATTACACTCTTGGCAGTGGGAGCAGAGACAACAATGAGCATGGGAGAATAATTGCTGTGCAGAGAAGCAACACATGGTCCCTGTCAGCAGGGCTCAGAACCTTCTGTGCTGTGCTGTATCTAGCCTAAATTCAGAGGGCTGACTGCGGATTTTATGGGGTATAAATACACCTTGTATTACACAAGTACACACACACACACTCACCGAAGCAGCAAAGCCTCAGGCACATTTTACACCTCCAGGAGTAAAACTGAGGGCACACAATGATTCATTTATGTCAAAATGGACGATCCCTTCAAGCAATTTGGCTATTCAAGGCAAGAAGCTCCTCATATCAGAAGTACAAAATTTTAGAATGGTAAAGACACCATATTTGTAACCACATCTGTAGTCCGCAGATCAGGAGATCTGTTCCTTGCATGGATTTGGGGATAATGCCTTCCTTTCTGTTTGCACTCATCAAACGCAGCACACAGCCTGCTCTGATAAACCTGAGTGTCTCTGACTCTGAGGATAAAAACACAGCCACTTCCCAGGTTACATGTCTCTAGAAAAAAAAATTGTTAAGTCTGAAGGGTCTTCATTCTGTTGTAGGTGGGAGGCAAAAGGAGGGATTCCCTGCAGTTTTCCCCAGCGTCTGCACAAAGCAAAATGCTGAACAGCTGGGTTCCGAGGCTGTACTGAATGTGCACATACTTGCTTTTTAACTAACACATGGGACACATTCACTAGGCAGGGCAGGATAAAGCCCCACTCTCCAGGCTGTCGCTTGAACCTTTGATTTTTCTTTTTTAACCAGAATTACTGTCTCTGGCAGTAGTCACCATTGGATGTCCCCAAATTGAGTCCTGCCTATCGCCAGGGCTTCTACCTTAAGACTCCCAGACCTTCCCTCTAAGCTGTCCTGCTCTTTTGTTTTTATAAACGGTGCAGTGGCTGGGGCTCCAATCCTGCCAGCTCTGAGCCCGGACATCATTTTCAGGCTGTGCTAATCTGGGGGCCAAATATTGCTTTGTGGGACAGCGTGCTCCTGGGGGTCTGTGACTCTGTGTCCTCCCAAACCCCATGCCCAGAGAGTCCCACTCTAGATCAGACAGGCACCACTCAGGAAAGGTGAAAAACAATTTCTCACTCTCTGGAATGTTATTCGTTCTTTCTTTAAACCTTGGGGAGAGGAGGGAGACATTTTGTCACTTTTAAACTAAGTGGTAGCAGCAGCGAATTGTTTTTCCATCTGTCCTCAAAATCCATGAGGAGCCAACCCACCATTCTACTCCAGAGACCAACCAAATGCAATTTTTGCCCATCTAAAAAAGGAATTTACAACCCCTTGCTTCAGTCCACCCGTTCATCCACCCTGGGACCTATTTACAAAGAAATACAGAATTCTTGCCCTGGAGGACTAAGAGAGAGCACTTAGTCCATTTTCCAGGCAGAATCTGCCTTGCTTTTGGAAAGATTCCGTCGTTTCCTTTAAGAAACCAAACTGAGGGCGGGCGGGAGAGGTCCCGGGGCCATTGAGACCGCTGAAACTGGATCCAGAGCATTCTCAGGGCGCCCAGGGACCCGGGCGGGCGGGACTCGAGAGCTGCCGCTCCACCTGCGGCAGGAAACGTGGCAGCCTCGCGGCCACGGAACCTGGTGGCCCTGAAACCTCCTCCTCCTCCCCGCCTCCTGCGCTCGCGCTGAGGATCGCAGCAAAACGCTGCTGCGGAAGCCCCTGAAAGGAACGCGGTGCAACCCAGAGCCCGCACTTTAGGCGCGGCTGTTAGCACCTCGGAAGGCGACTTAGGGATGAAGTTGGGGAGGGGTTGGGGTAGGCCTTTCTCTTGAGCCCAGGGCAACGCGGTGCACAGATCCTCTCTTCAAACAGCCGGTGCACACGCCCCGCAAGGAAAGGGCGCCACTGGCTGCAAAAGGAGCCGGGGGTTCGTCTGGCTGCAGCGGTTCACTAGGGAGCGGGGACGTGGGAACGCTGCCCAGACTCTGGGGCCTCACCCTGCACTTGCGTCCGTCCACTGTCTCCTC
Source organism: Aethalodelphis obliquidens (assembly GCF_003676395.1). Lineage (NCBI taxonomy): Eukaryota > Metazoa > Chordata > Mammalia > Artiodactyla > Delphinidae > Aethalodelphis > Aethalodelphis obliquidens. The sequence continues at coordinate 23,788,636 of NW_020837970.1, forward strand.
CTCAAAGCCTTCTCCGACCTTGAAGTTGATCTCAGTCGTGCGCACCGTGGTAGATGTCTTGATGTAGAACTGATCCCCGTCCTGGCGGATCTCCACGTGCGGCTTGGACGCAGCCGCCACGGCCACTTTCCTCAGCATGGCGTTCACACCTGCGCCGGGAAGAATGGGTGCGACTCACGGGGACTCGCCACCCACCAGTCGTCCCAGGACTGGCCCGGCACTTCTCAAACCCTCTGACTATATATAGATGGGGGCCTTAAAACTGATTCATTCCTCCCCCTGCCCTCGCCCTGATTTTTTTTTTTCCGAGGTGAGCAACTGAGGCTCAGAGAGGGTAAGCGGCCTTCCCTGAGCAGCACAGTGTATTTCGTGGTAGGGCCTGGTCTCAAACTGAGTCGCCAGTTTTAAAGTCCCTGACCCACCTAGGACTTCAGTAATAACCTCTCCTCGCGATTAGCTAGCACGAGATAAAGGCCGAACCGTCGGGGAAAGCGCCAAGCATCCAGCAAACGCTCTCTGGATGCGCGGATCCCGGGCTCTACTCGCCACTTCTAGATGGGGTGTGCCTTGGAATTCGCCCCCAAACTATCGCACCGGGGACTCCCTCTTGCCTGGTGTTGGTCCCTAAAGCCCACCCTCTGCGGGTCGGGGGCACCGCTGGCTGCTACTCCCTGTCGGGGCACGCCATCCGCGCCAGCTTACCCAGAGCCTTGAGCAGCTCGTCGAAATTCTCGCTGCTGCGCATCTTCCAGGTGCCGGCGAAATTGGGCATCTTGGCAGTGGCGGCGGCGGCGGGAAGGTGGCGGCAGGCACGGACAGCTGCGGCGCAGCGGGCACACTCCAAGCTGCAAGGCGGAGACTGCGGCTCTGCGCCCAGCCCCACGCGCCTTGAGTCTCCGGGAGAGCGCCCCCAACCCCCGCGCTGCTCCAAGCACCGCCCCGCCAGCACCGCCCCCGCCCCCCGCGGCCCCTACCCAGCGTGAGCCCTGCTCCCAGCCCTACCGTGCCCCCCACTCTGCCCCTTGGCGTTCCAGTCTCCAGTGGTGCAGGCTTGGCACCAGCTCTCCTACAACTCTGGGTGTGGGGGGGCGCCTCTGCCACCCCCAGGCTACTCACATCCTTCTTTAAAGTGGGTGGTGGGAGAGGGTTAGCTGAAACAAGATTGGCCAAGAGGGGCAAATTGTTGAAGCTAGGCGGTGGGGACTTGAGAAAATCATTATACCATTCCCTCTACTTTTGCATTTGTTTGAGAATATACATAATATAAAGTTAAAATAAGCGGGTAGTGGGTCCACCAGGGGCTGAGAGCCTTTCCCCACTCCCAGTCGCCTCCACTCCCAGTCCGGGATCCTATTCCGCACCCCTCTTACCCCCCTAACCCCCCAACCTCCATAACACCATCACAACCACCACCACCACCACCACCACCACCACAAACAGGACCATGGGAGCAAGTGGCGAAAAAACCTCAAACCACTCCAGCACCGTCTGGGCGCTGCTGCTCAGAACCCAGGATCGCGCGAGATTGTGGGTCCTCCACGTTGGTAGGGCGGGAGGGAGCCCAGGCTGCTGTACCCTTACGGGTAGCTCAGACATACTGCGGTTCGAGAGGGGTGGACTGAATAAGCTCCAGAACCCTGGGTAGGAGCGGCCTGTTTTGCAGAAAAGTGAGGCTTTGTGCCCGCAGGCAGGCTGGGAGGGCCAAGTGGAGGAAGTCTTCTCTCTTCTCCCTTTGATCCCAAATACACACCATAGCTAAAGCCCCCTCAGTGTCTCCTCTACGGAAGTACAGGAGTACAGACACTTCACCGCAGCTCTTAGAGCTGTCCACAGCAGACCCTAAAATTCCCTTCCAGTCTCTTTCCACTATTCGGCCATCAGTATGCCTTGGCAAACTACATAACTCAAGATTCTAGAACCTGCCATGCATCTTCCCACCTCCAAGCCTTTGCCCCTGCTGTGCCCTCTCCCTGGAATGCCCTTTTACTCCTCGGATTAATAAAATCTTGCCCACTCATGAAAGTCCATCTTTATGCTGTCTCTTTTGAAAATTCGTTTCCTAATCAAATATGATTATTTTTCTCTGAACCCACAGAATCCGTGTTTGGTCCTGCTCTTTTTTCAGTTTTAATCGTGCTATAAACTGAACTCCTGGAGGGCAGGGACTGAGCGTTTATCAACTTGTCCTCTCTTCCACAGGCTTAGCCAGGTGGGGCTCAATCAATAAGCACTGATTTGAGAAGGGTGTATGTGTCCTGCAGCCCAGAGGTAGTGTAGGTGTGAAGATTTCCGGAGGGACTGCAGGAATCTGTGCTGAGTGCCTGCTGAACAGGGCTCTGGACCTTTGGAGGTGTCTGGGGCTGGGCTCCTTCCCTGAGGCCCTGAGGAGCTGTCCTAGAAAGCAGCTGAGGACAGTAGAAGGGAGAGGAGCCATCACCAGCTGGAAAGGGATGTGGGCAGAGCCAGCTCTATGGACGTGAGACCTATGTAGTCACACGGGGCCATGCACTTGGAAGGGCCCAGTGGTTGGTTCAATGATCTGCTACTGCCATCTTGAAATTCTTAATCATTTTGGGGCAAGGGGTCCTGTATTTTCATTTTGCACCGGATCCACAGATTATGTACCTGATCTTGAGTGTGGGAGGCAGAGGATAGGGCTGCCACAGAATCCAACCCACTTTAGAGAGCGTCTGGTATCTGTACAGTGAGGAGGCAAAACAGGGGTGCCATCCATCTAACACAAGCCTCTGCCCCCATCCAATTCTCCCCCGCAACATGGCCTCCACCATCTTCAGACCAGGCAGGGGAGGGGCTGGAGCTGGACAGTGGAGGGCAGCAATGCTATGAGTCAAGACCATAGGGGAAGCTGTAAGGGTGACTGGCAGGTGTGCAAAGGGGGAAAGAGGAAAAGAGGCAGGAGGGGAAGTCATGGTAAAGGAATAGAGAAGATGGGGCCAGAGGGGTCAGATGAAGGGGCCCACCCCCAGGGTGGGGCTGGTATGATGGAGGACATTGGTGCATTGTACAGGCACAGAGCAAGGGTGGGAGAAGGATCGAGGAAGGGGAGGGCACGGCCAGATCAGACTGTGAGATTGTCCTGGGGTCCTGTGAACCCACTGTCCTTGTTAATGAAGTTCAGAGCTGGCCAGGGCAGACAGGAGGGGCTAAGACTTCTCAGATGCCCCAAACGTTATGAATGGTCACATGGAGTGGGGGAGGGCAGCTCCTATCACTGGCCTGGCTACTAGGGGAACCCGAGAGCCAAAGGGCAGCACAAACCCTACCACTGTGTTATTTCTGCGGACCCAGCCTGAGGATCCAGAGCAAGGCTCCTGCCAGGGGGGAAGATCTAACTCTTGGCCTGGGACTCAGGACAGATCGGCAGAATCACCCCAAATCCTCCGCGCCTCCCTGCCCTCTCTCATTCTTTCTCTCGTTTCCCCCTTCCATTCATTAATCTTGCCAGCCCCCTTTCTGAGCTGGGAACTGGGTTGGGCCCTGGAAATAGTGACCAATCAAAATCCAGGTCCTATCTTGAGGGTCCAACATTTAACTGGGGGAAAAAACCTAGAAAATCTGCAATCTCCATGTGGGCTAATAGTGCCTATGAGGCAGGCTTTTAGCCCAGCCTGTTTTGAGCCTTAAGAGTCTATCAAGGGAATTCCCTGGCCGTCCAGTGGTTAGGATTCCACGCTTGCACTGCAGGGGGCCTGGGTTTGATCCCTGGTGGGGAAACTAAGATCTCACAAGCTGCACACACAGCTAAAAAAAAAAAGAAGAAGAAGATTCCATCCAGAGAGGCTAAGGGAGTGAGGGGGTGTGATCAGAAAGAACATGTGCAAAGCCAGGAGCTGTAGAACAGGGCTGCGTGTTTGAGGACCACGTGTCCTTTGGCATGGCTGGAGTGCCTTGTCTGAGGAGCGTGAGGCCGGAGGTGACATAGGTGAGCAGAAGTCACTCCACTAAGTGCACACGGCCACGAAGCAGTGCTCCTGGGGGGCACATAGAAGGGTTTTAGCGGAGGTGAGCCATGGTCCCATGGCATTTTGGGGAAAGTAAATTTGCCACTGCTTCATTGTGGAGGATCGGTCAGATGGAGCAAACATTGCCGGACGCCCAGGGAGGAAGCTGTGCCCTGCATGGGCGAGCAGAAGTGCTATTGGCAGTGGAGCCTGGAATGGGACGGGTTAGAGAATGGTGGTTCCTGAACACCAGTCTGTGACGTGAGCCAGGCATCCCAGCAACGTGGAGGTGCTTTCTCGGAATCAGATTCCCAGGCCTGGCCCTGGAGCTTTGGATTCAGTAAGTCAGGGAAGGGCCCAGGGAGCTCTGTTTGACAAGTCTTCAGGGTGATTCTCCTTGTACAGCCAGGTTGGCCTCACCATATTGTATGACCAGCTACGCCTGGCAGGGAAGGGGAAGGGGAAGTAGATGGAAGGGACCAGGGTGACTCCCTGGTGTCCGGATTGTACACTTGGTGGTCTGACTTGCTGCTAGGGGAGCACACAGGCAGGAGATCAGTCCTGTTTGGGATGTGTTGGGTGTGAGTTGTCTGGGGCATCCAGGACGCAGCAGGCAGCGGGCAGTGTGGTCCTAGAGTTCTGGAGAGAGATCTGAGATGAAGACAGTGGTGTGGGTGTTGCATGCGGGGGGCAGTTGAAGCCATGAGTGTGGGTGAGATGTCCCGGGACAGGGCACAGATAGGGAAGAGCAGACGGCTGAGGTGGAGCTTGGAAACTCTCAGCGTGTAGGGGGCAGGTGAGCAGGGGAGAGCCAAAGGAAGCAGGAGGAAAAGCAGAGGGGGATGTCTTACCAGCTAGGAGCACAGCGTTGTACAAAAGGAGGGATGGGGGCTTCCCTGGTGGCGCAGTGGTTGAGAGTCCGCCTGCTGATGCAGGAAACACGGGTTCGTGCCTCGGTCTGGGAGGATCCCACATGCCGCGGAGCGGCTGGGCCCGTGAGCCATGGCCGCTGAGCCTGCGCGTCTGGAGCCTGTGCTCCGCAGCGGGAGAGGCCACAGTAGTGAGAGGCCCGCGTACCACACACACAAAAAAAAAACAAAAACAAAAACAAAAGGAGGGATGGGCCAACAGTACCAGCTGCTCCAGAGAGGTTCATGGAGGCAGGGGAGGGAACAGGTGACTCAGGTGACTGCAACCAGAGCAGTGTCAGAAGGTGGTGGAGTCTGAAAGCAGGCTGCAACGGGTTGAGTTTGGAATGGAAAGAGTGAAATGGAAGCAGAGAACGTAGACTCTTCTTTAGAAAAGCAAGGCTATATGGGGGAGAGGAGAGAGAGCGAGATTAGCAGTTATGAGAGGAGGTGGCATCCAAAGGACTACTGGGGGGTGTTTGCATTTTGGGTGGAGGAGGTTTGATATTTATAGGCTGAAGGCAGAAACTAAAGGAAAGGTAGAAGATGCAGGAGAAAGAGAAGATGGATACAGGTGGTAAAGGGGAGAGAAGATGAGACCCAGAGTGCAGGTGCAGGTGTGTACCTTCAGGGGGAGGCAAGAGGAAAGGGGGCTAGAAGTGAAGGGAGCTCCTCAGTTCTCTCCTTTCCCCATTAAGTAGGAGATGGTCTTCTGTAAAGAGTGAGAGGAAGGTTGCAAGGTTGGGCTCTTGGCCTTGGAATAGCCCCTTCTGGAAATGGGAGAGGTGAGTCAGGCTGCACAGAAGGGATGCTGGGCACGAAGCAGGTTCCAGGGAGGTCTGACAGGACTGGGGCGGGGAGAAAATGGAGGGGCTCGAGTTCCGGATGTCCCGTGAAGTTGAAGAACGTGTATCCTGGGGGCTGGCAGGAAGGTGGGCGTGGTTAGAGAGCAAGATGCTGGAGTTTAGGATGATGAAACCATCTTTAAGATGCTGATGTATGTTATGAATCTTAAAGAAGGGCATTTGGTATGCAGCATTTCCGGAATCTCATACCTGTGAAATGTCCTGCAAGACTGGTGTGGCACCAAACCCACTTTGATCGATTCCACTGAAAGACAATGGGGGCCGCGGAAGATTTTTAAGGAGAAAAGTGACTTCGTCAGATTGCATTGTAAACAGATCCCTCCGGTGACCTGTATGGAGGATGAATTGAAGGAGGTTGAACGCTAATGCATGGAAACCAATGAGGAGTCTACTGCCACAGTCCAGGCAGGAGATAAAGAGGGCTCAAGCCTGAGAAAGGAGCAGATTGAGAAATATTTAGAAACTAAAATCAGTAGGGCAAGGAGACTGAAGGAGGAAACTATATATGTGTGTGTTAGGGGGTCCTAGCTTAGAGGTGGCATGGAAGGTGAGAGACCCAACCCAGATAGATAATTTCATGAGAAGAACGTTGAGGTCCACCTTGGATGATATAATAACTTTGAGGTTCATGGGGACATACAGATGGAACTATTAGGAGGTGAAATTCCATAAAACAACAGGTGGGAGCATTCAGGAAGGCCTCTGCGATGAGGAATTCAGTCTGCCATAGTGTGGGGCTCTGGGGGTAGAGAAACAGCCTGCTCTGGGATGAAGGTCTGGGTTAATACGCATCACAACATTTGAATTTCAGGCTTCAGAGTGGGTCTCTGCTGTGGCAGTGGGAGGCTGGGTGACAGGGGCCTAGAGTTCCAAATGGAATTCTGGTGACAAATGGTCTGGGAGCAGGGCAGTGCCCTGCCTGGGCAGCCAAGACACGGTGTCAAACTCTGGCCCCTTACTCCTTAGTCCAAGGAGATTCAACTGGCACTGGCAGGTGGGCAAAGGTGACTTCTTGCCTGAACACAGCTATACACTGTCAATCAATTCTACACCTACGGGATTCTAGCACATTCCCAGGGTGCCCTGTGTATTTGTTGCATGCTCACACACACATGTGCTTACAGTCAGGATCCTCTTTTTGTGTTGATCTTTGAATCTCTAGAGCAAAAAGACTCTTTTGGAACCTAAGATGCATGGGTAGATTCATCCACTCAGCATTTTTGGAGGGGATACTGTGGGCCAGACACGGGGTTAAGAGGTGAAGGGACATCGTTCCAGAGCTCACAGCCTGGTGGGGAAGACAGATGCACCAAATAAAGTTTGAGATAATGTGGTAAGTGCTACGAAGGGGGAAGGGGAGGCACTTTGGGAGCCCAGGGGAGGGTGTCTCACTTCCAGGGCCTCTGAACTTCCCAGAGAAGGTGACATTAAGCTTAAGCAGGGCTCTGAAGGGTGAATAGGATTTCAACAGGCAGACAAAGGGGAAAGGACAGAGGAAACAGCAGAGGCAAAGGGCTGGAGCCAAGCAGGGCTCTGAGGCCCCTTACAGCCCCAATAGGGAACCGGTCTTTCTCTCTCTCAGAATCAGATGGCCTCACTTTAGGATCCAGGGATCCCGGAATCCAGGCCAAATGTGGGTGTCATTAGCTGCCTGCAGTTGCCTATGGGATGTGGCCAATTCCTGGCATTTCCTCCCTGACGTAGATTCCTCAGGGGCCTGGGTCGTCTCTCCAAGACCCCTTTGTTCTCTGGCTGGCAGCTCTTGCCTTCGCAGACCCCATGTTGCCAGCTCCTCCCAGGCCACTGACCTGCATCCCTGTCGGGGTATTTCTGCTGAGCTTTGCTACTTTTGCCTGGAGGCACGCCAGGGCCTCAGCCTCCCAGGGGCTCTGCTGGTCTGGCCCCATGCCCTTAGGCGGGCGGAATTCATGCTGGAAGAATGGAGGTCAGAGTTCAGTCCCGAAAGCTGGGGGCTACGAGAGTCCCAGTGGGGGTCTTCAGGACAGCTCTCTGTAGTGGGGGCTGGGGACACTGAGCCGGGACATTCTGGAAGTCAGCAGAACAGGACAAAGAAGAACTGGATTCCCGGGGAAGGCTGGGGATGGAGCTGCACTTGCCCTGCTGGGTGGATTTCTTCTAGGTTAATGGAGTGGAAGGAGCACTGGACTGGGAGTCAAGGAGCAGAGGCAGCACCAGGGCTGAAGGGGTCCTGGGGATCATGGAGACCCACAGTAGAATTAAGGCAGGTGGCTAACATTTATTGAGCTTTTACTATGTGCCAGGCACTGTAGTAAGTGTTTCATGAGCATTCATTCTTTTTTTTTTTTTTTTTTTTGCTGTACGTGGGCCTCTCACTGTTGTGGCCTCTCCCGTTGCGGAGCACAGGCTCCAGACGCGCAGGCTCAGCGGCCATGGCTCACGGGCCCAGCCGCTCCGCGGCATGTGGGATCTTCCCAGACCGGGGCATGAACCCGCGTCCCCTGCATCGGCAGGCGGACTCCCAACCACTGCGCCACCATGGAAGCCCCATTCATTTCTTACCACTGTCCTGTGAGTGGTACTCATTTATAGATGAGGGAACTGAAACACAGGAGATGAAGTACCAGTTCAATGTCACTCAGCTAGCTAAGAGAGATTTGAGAGGTGAACCCAGGTGGGCTAGCTCTTATCACCCCACTCCACTGGTTTATTGTACAGATGGGGACCTAGAAGCCCAGAGACGGGTGCCTGGCCCCAGGTCAAACAGTGGAGCAGGGTGGAGCCCTCATCCTTGCCCGCCAGCCCCAGCGATCTTGGGCTTGTGGAGGTCTCTGGGGCCTGGGATGTCTGATCACATGATTGCTAATGAGGACAACTCTGCCCAAAACCAGAACCAGGAGAAAGAGGTGTGGCAGGTCCATGTCTCTGTGGACAAGGACTTCAGTCCTGGATTGCCACTGAGTGGCCGTACAACATGGAGTAACACAGCAGCTGCTGTGAACCTGTGTGTCCTCCTCTGTAAAGTAAAAATGAGAATACCAACCATGCCTGCCCTAAAACATAAAATGAATTAATACATGTGAAAACAAAGGATCGAACCGTTGTCAGCCATTAGAATCTATACTCAACTCACTCCTAGCCTGTTCACCAACAGGCTATTGGGAGCTCTGGCTTCCCAACTGGGAGCTCTGGTTTCTCCTTTAAGTGATCGTTTCACTCATTCATCAAATATTTATTAAGCACCTATTATGTACCAGGCTCTGAAATTCTCAAAATAACTCTGTGGCTTTTGTTATACCCATTTTATAGATTCAAAAACTGAGGTGAGAGGTTGGGTGACTTGTTCAAGGTCACAGAAGTCAGGCAGAGCCAGGAATTGAATCCGTGATTGTCCGAGCCTCCTAGGAGCTGATGAGTGAGGCTGGTTCCCAACTCCCATGGTGCCACAGAATAGCGGGGAAGGGGGAAGACAGAGCAGAAAGCAAACCTAATAACTTCCCTGTAGCAGGTACAGTGACAGAAGGGGGTTTTAAGAGGTTTAGGAGGAGGAAGAATGGATGGTGCCAAGGGCAGTCCCGGAAGGCTTCAGAGAAACGACGACCCTTGAGCTGAAGCTTGAAACTTCATTTGCCAGGTGAACCTTTCAGACAGAGGGAACAGCAAGAGCACAAATCTGGTAGCTTGAAAGGCAGGGAAACGAAGGAAAGGAAGGGAGAGGAAGGTAAGCGGAGGAGGGGATCTCTCAGGTGCGGCGGGGGAGTGGGTGGAGTTGAGAGCTGGGAGACAGACTATGAGGGGAGCAGGGAGGTGCTGGGGGGAGGCTGCCACACCTGCCGGAGGATGCTGCAGCCTGTCCTGGGGCATTGCTGCTACGGGACAGGGAAGGTGAGCAGCCCAGGTACAGAGGTTGCATGCAGATGTATAGCATGAGGTCCCCACAGTGTTAGTCTAAAATGGAAGACATTGCCAACATTAAAAATCAGAAGATTTCACACGTAACTCCAGATTTCTGGCTCCTCTTGAAAACTCAAATGATTGAGTAACTGTATAAGAAGCTGTTATGGGTTACATTGTGTCCCCCCAAAATCATATGTTGAAGTCCAAAATGAGGTCATTAGGGTGGACCCTGATCCGATATGACTGGTGTTCTTATAAAAGGGGAAAATGTGGACAGAGACACACATAGAGGGAAGATGATGCAAGGAGACACTGGGGGAGGATGGCCATCTACCAGCCAAGGAGAGAGACCTGGAACAGATTCTCCCACACAGCCCTCAGAAGGAACCAGCCCTGCCGACACCTGATTCTGGACTCCTGCAGAACCGTGGACAGCAAATTCCTGTTGTCGAAGCCCGCTGGCTGTAGTACATTGTTACAGCAGCCGGAGAGTGAAGGCTAGCTGAGCCTCCCCTTGGCCCTGCCCCCATTCCCCGCCCCTGCCTGGTCCATGCAGTGGTGGAGGTGGAGACTCTGTCATTTCACCCCATGTCTCTGCCCCACTGTGATGCAGGGGCTCTGAGGACACCCCAGCATAACCTGCTTCACTGAGGAGCAGCAGAAGGGACGGAAGGACTTGGTGGGCCTGGTCGGTAGGCTAGCGGCCCATCTTGTCTGTGAGGTTTGAACTCAGGAGAACCACAGTCAGTACTTGGAAGGAAGGGAACAGTCTCTTTAGATCCTCTGAGCTTCAAGGGACTTCCTGATTGACTGGGCTCTGTGGTCAAGCGTCAGAGTCACCTGGGAGCTTTTGGGAAATGCAGAATCCCAGGTCCCAGCATAACCTGCTGAAGCAGATCCTGCATTTGAACAAGATCCCCAGGTATCATATTCAAATTTGACAAGCCCTAGTTCTTAAACTTGGCTGTGCATTGGAAACTGGGGACTCCAAGTGAACACTGATGCCTGGGTACCTCCCCAAGAGATGCTGATATAATTGTTTCAGGATGTGGTTTGGACATCAGATTTTAATATTTTTATTTATTTGTTTGTTTGTTCATTGTCTGCAAGTAAAGGCATGCAAATATTACTAGTGCCTATAACAGAAGTTCTGAGAACTGAGTACAAATATTGAGTTCTCACTGTTAGCTCTTTATTCACCAAACTCACCGGCATCACAAATAAACTTCTTCCATCCTCGTTATTGTCCAACATTCAGAGGATGCTCTTCCTAATACAGATGCCTTCCCTTCCCCTGTCATAGCTGTCCTGGGATTCTATTTAAGTGCTAACTTTCGTGCCCTCCTGGACATATTCTGGGGATATTTCATCATGTGCTTGTCTAGTGCCATTTTTAAAGTACAGTAAATAAACTAGCTCAGCTAGGGTAAAAAAGATTAAGTAACAATAGAAAATTAAAAGAAAAGAAAAACATATTGATCAGAGGGCCTCTCACATGCAAAACAAATTAAAAAGGACCTGTAAATAAGAGAATGATTTCTACACCTATAATGGAAGAGAAACTGTACCACATACAGTTTGTAAGAATTAAATGAATATTTATTAAGTGAATGAATAAAACTTGGCTGCACATGGCAATCACTGGGGTCTCCAAGTGACCACAAATGCCCGAGTGCCTCCCGCAGAGGCTCTGACGCAATCATTCTAGGGTGTGGCTTGACATCAGAGTTTTAATAGCTTCCCAGGTTATTATAATGTGCAGCCAAATTAGGGAACTGCTGGTCTATTGTAGGTATTTTTATTTTATTTATTTTAAATATTTATTTATTTATTTTATTTTTTTGGCTGCATCGGGTCTTAGCTGCGGCACGTGGGATCTTCATGGAGGCATCTGGGATCTTTCATGGGGGCACAGGCTTTTCGTTGTGATGCACTGGCTTCTCTCTCACTGTGGTGTGCGGATTTTCTTTCTCTAGTTGTGGCACGTGGACTCCAGGGTGCATGGGCTCTGCAGTTTGCAGCACTCAGGCTCTGGTTGAGTCACACGAGCTCAGTAGTTGTGGCGCGTGTGCTTAGTTGCCCTGTGGCATGTGGGATCTTAGTTCCCCAACCAGGGTTTGAACCCGCGTCCCCTGCATTGGATGGTGGATTCTTTACCACTGGACCACCAGGGAAGTCCCTATTGTAGGTATTTACACCAACTCCCCTTCCCATTCAAAAACTTTTATAGCAAGTAACAAAACTAGAGCTGGGAGGTCCAGCTAGAGAACCCAAAGATGACCCTGGCTGTCTGGGGAGGGGTCCCTGCAGATGGCCCCCTGACCAGTGAAAGGCCTGCTCAGGGCACCGTTTGGGTGAGTTGAGAAGGCTCTAGTCCTTGGACTGTAGCATTTAAGTCCTGGGAGGGACTTGGAAATATTGTCTAAAGCCCAAAGATGTTAAGTGATTTACCCAAGATCCCATGACTATTCTTGGTAGAGCTGGGACCTGCGGGTGGGTGTCTGAGTCCCTGTTGGAAAACTTTGTTGCTCAAAGTCAGTGGTATAGTCTCTCCCCTGGGACCTGGAAACCACTGTCGTGTGTGCTGTCATAAAAGGGTCATGGCCTGAAGCACTGGGTCAACTCTGGGCCCCTGCTGTGAAATCCAAGATATGTCCAACTCTGATGAACTTCAGGAAAGGAAAACAGGCTGCAGCTGACTCTGAAGACCAGATGGTTCTAATGAAGGTAGAAGGGAAACCATTTCTTCTTGGAAACCATCAAGGGACCAGCAGAGGTAATGGAGGCAGGACCCTGCTCCCAAATTTGCAGGGGGTCCCAGTCCACCCCCTGTACTGTGGACATTAGTCAATGTGATAGGCAGCTGGGGCTTTCAGGGTGCAAATATTGGACTTGAGGTTGAAATTACTTTTCATTTGCTTCCATTCATGCCCATCAATGTTTTTCACTAAGTAGCTGAGACAGTTGGGGGTAAGAGAGTATAAGGGAAAGAACATGGGGTCTGGAGTCCTGAGGACCAAGGTTTGAGACCCGTGCCTCTTTAACTAGCTGTGTGAACTTGGGCCAGTCACTCAGCCTCTCTGAGGTTGGTTCGTGTCTGTGAACTGGAGGTATAATAATGCTGATACTCGTAGACCTCCCCTGGTTCTGGGAGGATCACATGAGATAATGTATGTGAGCATATACTGTTAAGGGCAATGCCTGTTAGACAGATGCCCGTGCTTTGTACACTGTTAAGGGTGATGACTATGCTAGGCAGTGCATGCATGCACACGTAATGACAAGCCATCTATCTGTATTCGAATGTGTACATATATGCACAGGTCCAAGATCCCTTATTTGAATCCCTTGGGACCGGATGGGTTTCAGATGTTGAACTATGCAGATTTTCAAAATTAATATGATTCCCCATAATCAAGCACCTTAAAATTACCACAGAGAAACATGCATAGTCTCACGAAATTGGATAAAGAATAAACGACCCCATGTCAGTTTGGATCTGGTTATGCCTCCTAATAAGTTAGGAAGAAGTGTTCTGTTTTCAGAATGTTTGGGGTTTCAGAATTTCGAAAAAGGGCTTGCAGACCTGTGTCACAACAGCTGTGATGTATTGCGCATAATGTCTCGTGTGCCTGGCACTATGCCTGGTGCTTCACACACTTTTTCTCCTTAATCCTGCCCATGTCCTGTGAGGATGGAAGGTGTTGTCAGCTTCATGGGGTGAGCTGTGTGCAGGACTCCCCCATGGGCTTGGCTGTGAATGGCCGCATCGGCCAGTTGAGTCAGGTTGGAGAAGATGGCCTTGCTAGGAAGACATCCTGGCATGGGGCCCTGCCATGGTCCACTCACTCCTGTTCCTCCGTTCCCTAAAGTATATCTTTAACACTAAAGCAAGGCCCATGTCCTGTTAGCCCACTGATTCAATTGTTGCTTTTGTTCTTTCTTAAATTCTCTTGGCCTTTGCTTCAGTGGTTTAAGTTTGGGCATTTCTTTTGTTCTGTAGGTGTGTGTGTGTGTGCGTGCGCACATGTGCCAGCCCTTGTGTGTTTGTATCTGGGTGTGTGTTTGTGTGCACTTGGTCTCTGGGGTGGGCTGGGGCGTGTCTGCCTGCCTTGTGTCTCTATGCTCTGTGTGTGACTTGGTGTGCCTGCCCAGGTGTGTCTATGTCTCCGTGTGTTCAGACACCTGTGTGTCTTGCGTGTCTCCGTGTTAGGGTGACAAACTGTCCCGGTTTGCCTGGGGCTGAGAGGGTTTCCAGGACATAGGACTTTTTTTTTTTTTTTTGCGGTACACGGGCCTCTTACTGTTGTGGCCTCTCCCATTGCAGAGCACAGGCTCCAGACGCGCAGGCTCAGCGGCCATGGCTCACGGGCCCAGCCGCTCCACGGCATGTGGGATCTTCCCGGACCAGGGCACGAACCCGTGTCCCCCGCATCGGCAGGCGGACTCTCAACCACTGCGCCACCAGGGAAGCCCAGACATAGGACTTTGAGTGGTAAAATGGGAAAGTCTTGCACAAGCCGGGCTGAGTTGGTCACCCTATTTCCAGTGGAGTTCTATCTGGATATTCATGCTCCGTGATTGTGCTAATGTGTACGCTTCCTCTGCGAGTCTGCAAACTGTGTGTCTGCAAACAGATACACCTCTGTGTGTCCAACTCTGTGTGCTCAGTCTCTGCGAGTTTGTATCTGCATGCTCTGGGGGTTTCTCTCTGTGTGGGTTGTCTCTGTATATGTCTGTGAATCTCCCTGCCTGGAAGCCTGTGTCTGAGGGGCATGTGAGACTGGGCCCTCTCTGGGGGGCCCTGTCCAGTCATGTGTGTCCCTGCTGTGGGATTGTTGCCAAGATGTCCCCTCCTGTGGCTCAGCTGCCCTCTCTTCTCATCCCCACTTCCCAATGATTCTCTCTTTGAATCCATCCCCTCTCCATCCTCAGGCCTGGGCCCAGCCCAGAACCATCACAACAGATGATTCACTCTCCCATTCCATTCTCCATGCTGCCAGTGCAAATCCGAGGTTCCGCTGTGACTCTGCCAGTCTCTCAGGCACCTCTCAGTCTTCTGCCTACTTCCCAGCTCTTCCCAGCACCCTCCATCCTGCATGAGATCTTTCCTGGTATCCCTGTCTCTCCTCCATACCCCATGTCCCTACACCCTCCACTTTCCCCTAATGCCTCTTCTTGAAGTCTTACCTCAGTGTCCTCCTGCTCTGTGAATACTTCCCTGTCCATACCAGTCAGAGTCAATCATTCCTTCCTCTGCCCTCTTACAGGCAGAGGAAGGAAGCTGGGTCAGTTTCCCACAGGTGGAGGGAGCAGAGGAGAAAGGAAGGGAACTCACCATTTATTGAGCACCCCCAGGTGCCAGGGACCAGGCTAGGCCCCTGCCACATTGTCATTTCATTCTTACAACCATCCTGTGAGGTAGCTGTCCTTATGGCTGCTTTTCATGTCAAGCAACCAAAGCTCAGAGAGGCTGAGGTACTGGCCCAAAGCCACACAGCTAGGAGGTGGTGGAGCTGGTCCCAAAGTCCAGACTCCTTCCACCAGGCCACCTTGTCGATGACATTTGTAAATGCAGGTGTACATCTGCCTGCCCCGTTGGCCCGTGGGCCTTTTGTAGGCTGAGACCAAGTCCAATTTGTCTCTATGGCCCCAGCGTTCAGTGCAGGCGCAGGCACTCAGCGGGCACTTCATAAACGTTTACTGAATGAGTGCCTGCTCTCGAAGATGACAACCTCAGCTTTCATTAGTCTGATTTATACAAGTGCTGGGATCCTCTGGGCTGCAAGCCTGGGGAAAAGTTGGCTATAATTTATCAGAAAACACAGCAACTGTCCCAGCTTCCCTTTCAGTGCAAAGAGAAGGTAAATTGATGGCTAACAGCCCTGCACCGGGAAGGGCCCCCATCCTGGCTAACAGTGTGTGCAGCAGGTGATAGAGCTGGTCCCCAACCATCCCCCATGTGGGCCCATCCACCTGCTGCCTGGAGGTAGCCACAGGGGGGTCAGCTGCCTCTCATCAATCACCCTGCTCAGGATGCCAAATGGTGCCTTTGAAAGTCCATAAAGGGAGAGACACCCGTTCATCCCTGATCAATCACCTCTTGCCGCCCCTTGCGCGGCACGTGCGGGCGCGGCACAAAGCCTGCTCGTCACGGGTGCTCGATCACCATGGCGGGATTAATGGATTTTCAGATGAGAGCAACACCCACCTCCTTCTCCCTCATCCCCCAGCCAGGCGTCTCCAGGACAATGCTGCAGTAGCCGGAGCAGCTCCCAGCTCCCTGCGGCCCTCCTTGATGGAGATTGACGGATGTGGGGTGTGTGGGTCTATAGAGGCCCCTAGGCTCCTGCAGGAGCCTGAGTCAGCTCCTCCTGGGAGCGGGTGGGCAGGACAGCTGCCTCAGCCTTCCCAGATGTCCAGGAGAATCCATTCTCTTCTCCCCAACAATGAGGCAGCTGGGTGAGCCCTGGGAGCCCCATCTGAGGGGCCTGGGACCTCAGGCCTCCACTGGACCGAGGGATCAGGCCTTCGAGCCTGAGAGCTGGGGCACTGTCTTGCTTCTCTCTCTTCACCCGGGTGACAAGCTCAGTGCCCCCCCCCCACTGCCTCCCAAGTCTGCCCCAGCCTGGGCTTTGAGTGATGAAGAGGGTTTTCCTGGCGTATGAGGGTGATTGCATTACTGCTGATAACTTGAAAATTAATCATCATAATAAGACCTGCTGGGCTGCTGAAGGAGACTGATGGCTGCCCGCATTCCGGCAGCACCGCACTTCCTGTCCTCATCCTCAGGGCTCCCCAGGGCCCTGCAGGATGCGAATATTTAATTAATGTCCCTCCGCCCGCTCACTGGAGCGTTTGTAAATATGATTCATGGGCTTATTGTTACCTCAGCTGAATCGCCCCTCCGCCTACAGCATTTCTCGGGCAAAGCCAGGCGCCTGGCAGCTTAACTCTTCCCATGTACCCCCGGGGCTGCCCACGCCCTGTGCCCCTGCAGGATTCAGCAGCATCTGGGGGCCCCAGGGCTGCATGCAGCCAGCCTTCCCTTCCACAAAACCCAGGGTGGAAATCAGAGGCCATGATTCACGTGGCGTCTGGACCGCAGTGAGTTAATGGGATTTTGAGGAGGGCCCCCCGGGAGCAGAGGCCTGACTCAGGCCAGTTATTCTAGGGAGCCGGGGATGACCCCAAGGGGAGGCACGCCTCCTCCCCAGCCCCACTCAGAAGCAAACACACACAAGAAAACTGGACGACAGTTACCAGACATCTTCCCACCAGTGTGAACGAGGCAGATGGCATTGCTTTGAGGGGAAGGCGTCAGATGGGAGAGCAGCAGACCAGGGCTCTTTTGTGGGCTCTGCCACCATGCGCTTCCTGACTTTCAGTAGGTCATCAGGCCTCAGTCTAAACATATACATTGTGCATTCATTAATACCTATTCTATTAAACTCACCGGATAATGGGATGCTGGGGAAACCATAAAGTTCTGTGTGCATTTGAGGAATGCAACACAGTCAGGGCTGGGAGAGCTCACCTTCTCACCATACAGATGAGGAAACTGAGGCCCCGAGAGGGAAAGGGACTTGCCTAGAACACAGTCAAAGCTGGGACTAACTGTGGATCTGCTGACTCTCAGCTAGAGGGTTTTTTTGGAACAGAGTTTAGAAATGAACAATTTCATTCTTTCACCTCAGTTCCCAGATTTGCTCAGTGGTTATCACCCTAGGGGACCAAGGAAGGGCACTTCTCTTAAGACACAGTGCAGGCCAGGAAACGTCAGTGGGTTTGCCCGGGGTGGGGGTGGGGCGTTGCAGCCTGGGGGTTGGTGGTCACATGGTGGGGACCAAAGGCAGCTGGCTGTCTGGGCACATCCTCAGTTTTGGGGTCTATCGTGGAGGACTGTCTCAAGCTGCCCTTGCACCTCCCTTAGAACCCAGACAGGGCTGACCTTGTGGGGTATCCATCCAACACATGGGAACATGCCCTGGGGACACTGCTGTGGACGGGCCTTTCCTGTCCTCACACCTCCCTGTGTGACCTCAGCCGCTGCTCCTGCCGGGCCTTGTCCCCATTCTCTAGGAGCAGTCTCCAGCATCTGCCAGTCTTCAAGTCAGTCTTCACTCAGCAGCTCACAGATTTGACTGTGGCCTCCCCTGCCTGAAACCCTTCTGCAGTAGTCCCCATCTTCCAAATCGAGTCCTCGGCCTGGCCTCAATGGCCTTTGTGATCTGGGTCCCTCCATCCCACTTTGCCTCATTTCCCCCATGGCCTCCTCCTTTTCACTTAGTTTGCTTTGCACTGCTCTCCCTTCTATCTGCCTGGCAAGACTCCCTTCTCACAATTCAAAACGCAGCTCACATCTCCCCAACTCTGGAAGCTTCCCAGACCCTTGCCTCTGGAACCGGCAGCCCCCATCATACCACTCTCAGAGCGCTGTCCTATATATTTATACACCTGTCTTCTCCCCCGGTCTGAGAGCAGCTCTGGTCCAGTGCCCAGCCCAGGGCACGGTACAGAGTGGACTTTGGTGATGCCCAATGAGTAGATAACATGGTGTTTGAATGAGAGGATTTTTCTAGCTTGGTTCTCAGCTGACTCCACAAGTATACACGTCATGCACATATAGCAGCTCTTCGGGGTGTGGGAGGGTGCTGCATACTTCCCTCCCTTCCCAGGCCTTTGTCTGCCCTGCTCCTCAGGGCCAGGAGCCAAGAGGCCCTGGAGAAGGGATTGGATAGGACAGAGGAGGAGAAGAGAGAGGGGGAGGCTAGAGCCCCATGCATCTGGGGCCCGGTTCCAATCAATGCCACTTCTTGGGCATCCGGTGGGAGGCCCTGGGATCTGAAGAGCTTATCAGGCTCCTAATCTGTGTCCGTCCCCTGGGAGGTGGGGCAGGTGGTAGTGGTGGTGAGGGGCTTTTGTCTGAGCCCTTTGATCAGTCTCTGTGTCCTACTTTCCCCATGGTAAAGAGAAGCAAAACTATTGATACGATCCCAGGAAGTAGGGCAGTACCTGGCTTTACGAGGTGAGTGAGACCCTTGGGACGGAGCTCCTGCTTTCACCCAAACTGGAGGTTCTTCTGGGCCCAGGTGACCTGGTACCTAGGCTGGTACCTGCCTCCTGCCCTTCCCCCTCCAGATGCCTCTGTTCCTATTTGGCATGGATGCCTCAGAGATGGGGAGAGTGGATCTTACAAGAGGTGGGGGCTCCCTGCCACAGGCATTTTGGGGGGCACAGATGAAGGATAGCAGTGATTGGGCTACTGGTCTTCAGAGAGGCCAGGGCCAGCACTCATTAGAGCCATCCGCCCAGCCCATGAAGGGAGTATCAGACGCACTAACTCATTAACAATGGCCCATACATCTTCTTTCTCTGACCTGACACATCCATTGCCCCTGACAGCTGACACGACTGCCCTGGAGGCATCACCCTCTGTGTGGGGATGGGGGACGGGGTTGTTGAGTGGGAGAATAAAAAGTCTGCTTGGGAAGTTTATTGTTTCGACCACTTCAAAACCTTAGAATTCTGTGGGGTCAGCGGGAAGCCTGTGGGTGGACTTGTGCGGCAGACTCGGGTTTGATGTAGGCTGTATCCCTCTCTTGCCGTGGGGCTTGGGGCAAGTCACTTCCCCTCTCAAGGAACCCTAGCATCCTCCTCTATAAAATTTGGCGACCAACCCGTCCCTCGATGGGTTGTTTGTGAAGTTAGGTAAGACAATGGATGGGAACACGGGCACTGCCCACTTTTTAGACTGGATTGTTAACCTGAAAATGACAACACCGTCCTGCCGTTCCCATGCTGGGCTCACTTTGAAAAGCAGGTCAGGCTAGCCTGCCCTGAGAGGTTCACATCCTGGGCAGCAAGTCCTCGTGCATAACTTATGAAGAGCCTTTGGAAACCGCGTCTAGGCATTGCCAACTTTTTGGAGGGCGACAGATGCAATCAGTAATTGATGGGCTGTTTCATGTTGCCCAGTTGCATTGTGGTTCAGTCACTGGGATGGGATTCTGCTGGCCCTTGTGTAGATGTGGCTTTGGTTTGTCAAGCTGTTTTCTGAGTTTACTTGCCCTGGACCTCTTCTCCCCAACCCACAGCAGCCCTTAGCACTGCTCAAAGAGACCCTCCAATGGGCAAGTCCACTCCCAGGTATGAAGTGGCGTGGGCACAGAGGGGCTTCTCAGCTCCACGTCTGGAGCCTCACAGATCCCCAGGCTGGACTAGGCCTCAGGCACCTAAGGCAGATCCTCCCCATTACATGTGCATTTTGCCTGCATCTAGGGGTGTCCCCGCAAGACAGCCCAAGCCACTGAGGGTCAATGGCACAGCCTGTGAGATGCCCCTGCTCATCCACCTTTCCCTGTTCAGCTGGCTCTGCCTTTGGTGGCCTTGGGCCTCAGCCCATGGCAGCAATGCAGAAATTTCAGCCAGAGGCTGTGACTGGACCATGCCATCTCCTCCCCAAGATTTCTGTCCCCAGCACCTGCAACATCTTCTGATGGTATGCATTTGAGTTTCTTCCTCACCCTGGTCTTCCTTTGGGGGATATGTTCTACTTTGTCAACGTCCTTTTTTTAAAAAATATGTGCACATATTTTAAAAATTAAAATATTTTATAGAAAAATTAGAAAATGGAGAAAAGAAAAAAATAACCTGCTGTTTGCATTTTTGTATTTCCTTCCAGTTTTCCCCTCACACCTGTTACGGTGTGATCACATAGTACATACAATTATGAACCATATTTGTTTTCTTACTTGTATAACATAAACAGTTTCCATGTTGCAGTATGGTGTTCGCTTTACTTTTTTTTTAATTTTCAAAAATAATACAATGGGATGACTCAATATTATAAAGCTTTCTATCCCAAGATATTCTATAAATTCAAGTCTAAACAAAATACTAATAGGATTTTTTTTTTTTTTTTTTTTTTTTGCGGTACGCGGGCCTCTCACTGTTGTGGCCTCTCCCGTTGCAGAGCACAGGCTCCGGACGTGCAAGCTCAGCGGCTATGGCTCACGGGCCCAGCCGCTCCGCGACATGCGGGATCTTCCCGGACCGGGGCACGAACCCGTGTCCCCTGCATCGGCAGGCGGACTCTCAACCACTGCGCCACCAGGGAAGCCCTAATAGGATTTTTTATATTTGGCAGGCTGGCTCTAAAATTTCTGTGAAAGAATAAATATATTAGGATCACCAAAATAGCTTTGAAAAGGAAGAGCAAAGAGGAGGAACTTATCTCACCAGACATAAAATATTATCTTAAAGCTTTAGTATTTTAAAACCCTAGGAATTGGCATGGGAGTAAACAAACAGATCAGTAGAACAGAATTGATAATCCAGAAAAGTATCATCCGTGCATGTGTAGAAAAGCCATAGATTAAAAGGCGGCACTTCAAACATAACGCACTTATACAATATTCAAACGGTCCAGAATGAAATACCTGTCTCCTCCTCCCTTTTCCTCCCAGTTTCAGAATCTCCAGTGTGGATAATTCCATCATATGGACTTACATTAATTTACTTAACAATCAAATCCCCTTCTATTGGACAATTAGGACTTGCCCATTTTTTAACACCACGAGGAGCACTGCAATGAACATCTGTGTCCCTGAAGGTTTTTTTCCCTTCTGTTTTCGGATTATTTCCTTAAGAAACTGTTCCAGGAGTGGGATTGCTGAGGCAGAGGTAGGGCCATGCGAAGGCTCTTGGCAAGTATCCCCGAAATGCTTTCCCGAAGGGTTGGGCCTTTTGTCGCTTCATTCCTTCCTCATTCATTGAGCTCCTATGCTGATTTTGGGAACTGGGGACCCAGGCCAGGCACAGAATATATATAATTCAGTTGAAGGAGAGGCATGGAAACGATCTTCAAAACCAGGCAGTATGTCAGCGCTTGGAGCAGAGCACTGTGAGTCTAGAGGAAGGTTCTTCAGGGCCAGTGGCATTGAGACTGGATGCCTTCCTGAGATGGGCACAGGAGGTGGGCAGAGGTAGATCACAGAGGGCCTTCAGTGCCAGGCCAAGGAGTTAGGACTGTGCCCTGGGTCCATGGGGAGCCATGGGAGATGGACAAGTTGGAGCATGCTGACGGAGGCAGCCTAGAAGCAGCTCCCCCGGCTTCAGGTCCTCCATTCCCATCTCTGCTGGTCTGCTGGCCCTGCCTAAACCTCTGAAACAAGACAGCCTCCTACAGCCAGAGGCCAGCCCAGCCTCAGGCTCAACCCCTAAAAGCCCCCAAATGCACAAAAGCTCCATTCTGCCCTCTGTTGCCCTTGGGAACGTGAACTTGTCTCAGGGTCATCAAGGGTGTGTTGAGCTGGATTGGTGCCGAATGGGGTGGGGGTATCTATGGAAGTTCATCACAGTAGTTCTTGTCTTGGTCCTGCTGCTGATTCCTGAAGTGACCCTGGGCAAGTCCCTGGCTTTCTCAGGCCTCAGTTCCCCCACCATAGAGTGGGGAGTTTGAATCAACTGGTCTGAGAACTTTGTCAGCCTGGACTTAATTCACATGATGCAAATGGAACCCCAGCTCCATCAGATCGAGCATCAGCTGTAATGGAGGAAGCACTGACATAGGTCAAGCAGAAACCCCACCTGACTCGGATGGCTTTTCTGGGGCCCCTCTTCACTATTGCCTCCTTCCAGCTGTCTCTGTTCAAGCCTGATCGATCTGGTTCTGTCCGCGGAGGTGAGCACAGGCCACTTTCCCCTTAGTACCCAGCCCAAGGTCTGTCCCAGGTCCCTGACGTCCCCCAGGCAGCAGAGGCTTAGCGACAGGCCTCATTCATCTTCCCCACCACATCCAGAGACAAAGGGCCGAATGTGTGTGCAGATGGGCCTGCCCTCCATCATCCCTCACAACCAACTGCCGATAATGGGCCTCCAACGAGGCCCCTGTGGCCACCAGCTGACCGAAGTGTGGCTGGGCAATGATGTGTGCAAATCCAGGGACGGGATGACAAAGCAAGCCTGTCGGGGGAGGGAATGGAGCGGGGAGGAGTGATCGTGGCCCCATGGTAAATCCCATAGCTCATTCTGACACGCGTACATTATGCCTCTCAAAGACCGCTTGCTCCTGGACAGTGAGCTGCCAGATTAATTGACAAGGGGTCTGCGGAGGCAGCCACTACAGAGCAGGAACCCCATCCTGGCGCCCAAGGAGCCATCACTTTCTGTGAGGACAGAATTATCCCCTGCCAGTCCAGAGCTCAGTACCCTTCTGGGCTGACTAAGACCTTGGCCACTGCAGAGGGCCCATGTTTGTGTGACTAAGAAAACTGGATCTCAGGGAGAGCTGTGATGTGCTCCAAGCACACAGCAGGTTGGTGGCGGAGCTGAGGTCAGAACCCAGATCTCCTGACCACCCTCCCAAACCCTTCCCTTCACTCCTTGGACAAGTCCCAGAGGAGGCTGTGTAGGGTTCTGGGGCACAGTTGGGCTTCCCCATCCTCTGAAGGGCAGGGCCAGCATCACCCTCCCACAGAGCCAGCAAAGGACCTGGACCTTCCCTAAAGCCCAGGGCCTGGCCTCCGTCCCTGGTGAAGCCCCCGAAGGCCAGGTCCTTCTTAAAAGCAGATACAGAGCAGATGGGGAGGATGGGAGACAGGGTGGAGGGAGTGCCAGCAACCTTGAAGTCATAGCTGGCCCCTCACTGAAAGCCAAAGGACTTGCCCTAGAGGGACAGAGGTCTGCAAACGGAGTAGGCATCAGGGGCTCAGCTCTCATCCCGCTCATCTCAGTCAGTCCTGCCCTCTCTTTAGACCTCAGTTTGCCTTTCAGCAAATTGAAAGATTATAACAAAAACTAATGACTCAACCACTAATAGCTCCTATGTATGGAGCACTTTCTGGGAACCAAGCACTGTGCTAAGTGTGGCATGGTTATCTCATTAACTGAATCTTCGTAACAACCCCAAGAAGTTCTCATCTCTTTTACAGATGAGAAAACTGAGACGCAAATAGCTGAAGGCACTTCTCCCAGTAGTGGCCAAGCCCAGGTTAGAACCCAGCCTGACACCAAAGTGCGTGTCATGACATCGGGCTGCCTGGGGACGCTCCTCTGGCTTAGGGACAGAGAGGGGCCAGGAAACAGGGAGGGATGGATTTCTAGAGGCCCAGATCCAGCCAGCAGGGCAGGTCAGCGTGGGTTCCAGAGTGAGGAGGCCCTGGGCCCCGGAGAGAGGCACAGTGCGGAGGGGAACAGTGTGGCTTCACCATTCTGAGCTGCCCGGCCCACCTCCCAGCAGGACTTGCTGAAGCCCTTCCGTTCCCCTGCTGAACCTCTGCCTCCAGCCCCCTTTCCCACCGCAGGGATCCCTTACCCGTCCCCCTCCACAGGGTTAGCCACACCCTGGTAGTCTCAGCCTCGTTGTCACGGAGACTTCAACAGCCCCAGGCCTGAGCCCTGCTCCCCACTCTACCTTTCTGGTTCCCTGTCCTGAGGCTAGGTCATGCAGCGAGGTCACCTCGTGGGGCAGAGCTCCCCCAGCACCCAGAAACCCCACTGGTCCATCACCTGAGCACATCTAATCCTATTACTGCCCTCCCTCCACCTTCCCCTCAGAGTGGCTTTGTCTCTCTTCACTCCTTGGCCTGCAGGAAAAGACACAAAAAGAGCCCCTGCGGGGGCCTCAGAGAAGGATTCCTGCATGGGCCGGGCCGGGCAGGGCATTGAGTGGCCAGCTGGATTTGGAGAGTGGGACAGGAGGAGCCAGTGAGCGAAGAGAGAGGGGTCTGATTGTAAGGGGAGCCAGCACTGAGGCCAGAGAGGTAGGCCACGTCCCAGACTGAGGGCCCCAAACGCAGTGGGTGGGGACTTTGCCTGGACCTTACAGGTCTGCACAGCAAAAGGCCCCAAGATCTGGGTGCCGACTTGGCTGGGGTGCCCGGGGAGATCCTGGTGTGGATTTGATGATCTACGGGGGATGGAGGAGTGCCAGGCTTAGAGCCTGTCCTGGTTCTAACATTCTTTCAGCCTTCTGCGGCGCTGCTGTCCGCAGCTCAGAAACGGGAGCAATTCCAGAGTGACTGCGGAGGAGGCGGCAGTACATACAGAGCAGGGAGAGCCTGGAGGCTGCACTGTGACCCTGGGGTCTGCTCCGCCAGCCCTGCATCTGGCAGTTCGCTACGAAGGCTTATACATCCCCCGGAACAGGAGGCTCACCCCTCCTAGGCAGTACCCGTCCTGCGGAATCGTTGTGCTTGTGACAAAGAGCCTTCTGGCTGTGGGTCCAGACATGTCTTCGGGGCCCCACCTCGAGGTCAGAGCCCGCATTCACTCCTCTGACCAGCACTGCCCTGCAGAAGTCTGCGGAGGAGGCTCAGGCACCCACCCCTGCCACCCCCATCCCGGCTCTCCGCAGGTCAAAGATGCTATTATGTTTTAGCTATTCCAGGGAGTACAGCCTCCTCACCCCACCTGAACACTGCCTCTCCCCTGGAGACCTCAGCTGGGCAGGACCTGTGCTCTCGTGACTGAGGGCTCACAGCTGATATCTACTGGCTGGGGGCCTCGTTTACCTGAGCCCCTTCCCCAGCCTTGGTCTCCCTGATTCTGGAATTGAGGTCCATGGAGGACCTGGGTCAATTCCTCTCCATCTAGGCCTTTGTGCAGAGAAGAACTCAGCTCTGCAGGCACAGGACACCCCCAGGAGCAACTACCCACACCCCCGCACCAGTGTGATGGGTTTTGGTCGACACCCCCACCTACCAGCACAGGCTTCTCACTTATCTCCCCCAGCTACAGACCTTCTTCTAATACCCCCTCCCTGGGGCTGAGCAAGACTCCTCAGAGCTTCCCCCATTCCACAGGCCTTCTTCTTCTTTTCAAAAAAATATTTATTTTGATTTATTTTGTTGTGTCAGGTCTTAGTTGCGGCAGGCGGGCTCCTTAGTTGCGGCTTGCCGGCTCCTTAGTTGCAGCACATGGGATCTAGTTTCCTGACTAGGGATCGAACCTGGACCCCTGCATTGGGAGCGCAGAGTCTTATCCACTGCGCCACCAAGGAAGTCCCTCCACAGGCTTTCTTACCCCTCCAGAAAGCATCTCTGAATGCAGGGGAGTGAGAACTTCACACAGGAGTTACTCTGCTTTATCAAAACAGTAGATTATTCTCAGCTATGGGCCTTTGGAAACTCAGCCTGGATTCCCCCCAGAGCAGAGCCTGAGGCAGACTCCCAACTGGGGAGCTGATTTAGGAACGTGATCCCCGGGAGCAGGAGGGAGAGACAGGTGAAATGGGGAAGAAGAAAAAGCCAAATCGAGGATGCATTATTGAGTCGGCCCCCAGTGCGGCTGGCGTTTGACCCCGGGGCCTTCTGAAGAACCATGTAACAGGTGTCTCAGAACTCTCCCTCAGGGGAAAATGGGAGAACATTTACCCCTCAGCTTCCACCCCCCATTGGTCAGGGCTGCCCCACCAACCATAATTCCCCCACCCTTCCTGGTGAATGTGGAGCAGCGCCCCCAGGCAGGAGGGTAGAGGTGGAGAGTCGGGGGGAGGGGAGGTGCCATCAGCTTACACAGAGGCCAAGCTGGTTGAAACCTGGGGTTAATAGGACCTGGGCGGGCTGTGCAGAAAGCATCCAGCACAGCAAAGAATACAGTTTAATTGTGTGCAACGCAGGCAGCTCACAGCTAGCATGGCAAACCAATGGGCAGAACACCTCAATTACGACAGCTGAGGTGGAACCAAACGTTAAGACTGGAAGGTGCCCCAGAGCCTATGGTCTCCCTGGACAGACAGATGAGGAAACTAAGGCCCAGAGAGGGCGCTGGCAGAGGCCAGCCAGAAACTTTCCCTTCCAGAACCTCCAGTGGTTAAGGAGACAATTTGGGTGAAGTGCCAGCTTCCTGCCTGTCATGCAGTAAGTGCTCAGAAATAGGAATTATAACAATAACCAGGGCAATAATAATAACAGCTCCTAATGTGAGGTTCCGTGTTCTGGCTGCCACGCCACACAGCCTCTTGGGGCACTTTTGACATAACCGCACAGCAAGTTCTCCACATGCTTTAAGGCTTCTGCTCTTAATTTTGGTTCAGTGGCAGACAAGGAAAAAAGTTGGTGCTTTCAGCTGGAAACGCAGCATCACAGGAATGCTCTTGAAACTCATCTCAGGTGTGCGGCTTGGACCTTAGCTGCCTCTCCGAGTTAGGGCTCTAGGAGGGAGGAGCTTTGTGGTGAGGCTGTTCTAAAGTTCCCTTTGTTTTTCAATTCTCTTTGTCCTTCAGAAGTGCATTCAATACAGGATACCTGGTGCTTTCCCAAGCTTTCCGCCTTAGTGCTAGCACCTTTCTGTCCTGGCAAGAGACTTTGGGCTTAAGCTGTGGAGGGGAAGGGATTCTCAAGTTCTACTGGCAGTGAGCTCTCTTCCCAGGGCTTGGTTTGCCCCCTTGGCTCCCAAGTCCAGGCCCCTCTGCTCAGCATTGCCTTGCAATCCTGCCTTTCCCACCCTGCTCTCAATCCTTATTTCCCCTAAATTTGCAAATACAAGTCTCCATATTTTCAACTCTTTCACAGTCCCTTACTCCAACCCTGCTTTTCCCAGAGGATACTCCTTCCCAGCAGCCTCTGAAGCGGACACCGTAAGGTATTCGCACCCCTTGCACACCCTGGGTCACGAATCGCTAGGGGTGTGCTGGAGCCACGCATACCAGCTTACTGCAGCAGATTCTGTGCATTGGTCAGTGACATCAGGTCTGTAACTGAAATCGTCCGCAGGAGCTATATTTACACCACAGCAATTGGCCTATGCTATGAACCAGGGTTAGATTCCTTCCCCGAAGACCCTGTTGTTGTTGTTGTTGTTGTTTTTTAAAAGAAGATGTTGGGGGTAGGAGTTTATTAATTAATTTATTTATTTTGCTGCATTGGGTCTTCGTTTCTGTGCGAGGGCTTTCTCTAGTTATGGCAAGCGGGGGCTGCTCTTCATTGCAGTACGCGGGCCTCGCACTATTGCGGCCTCTATTGTTGCGGGGCACAGGCTCCAGACGCGCAGGTTCAGTAGTTGTGGCTCACGGGCCTAGTTGCTCCACAGCACGTGGGATCTTCCCAGACCAGGGCTCGAACCCGTGTCCCCTGCATTAGCAGGCAGACTCTCAACCACTGCGCCACCAGGGAAGCCCGACCCTGTTGTTAAACGTTGACCAGCACACCACGGGTCCTCCTCCTTCTGCTGCTCTGAAGCTCTCATAATCCAGGTAGACCCCTCTCCACCTTCCTCCTCACCCTCACCTACCAACCTGTCCCGTCTCATTCTCTGCAGGCTGTGGCTCACAGCTTCCCCACCCAACTCCCACCACCCTCTGGGGGCATGCAGCCTCCTCCTGGCAGGCCCACCACTCTGGCCTCCCTGGCTCACTTTCCAACACTCTCCATTTCTTCAGCAGCCTGTTTTTACAGCCTGACTTTGCTGCTTTCTGGGTCAGTCGGTAGATGCCAACAATGCCCGGAAGGTTGCGGTGTGGGGGCAGAATTCTATGTCCTGCTGGGCTTGCCCGGCCCCTGCCCCTCCCCCAGCACAGCTGCACTCCCCTGGGTGTGTGACCCAGTCTCCCAGTCTAGGGTGAGTCCACTCCTGGCTTCTGCCCCTTCTTGAGGGGTGTGGGCACTGCAGGCAGTTAGAGGTGGGGCTCCAGCCCTCAAGGTCGGAGAGGCAGCCTGCACAGGGCCTCAGGGAGCCTGGGTTCTAGTTCCCATTTTGCCACGGCTTTTCAGGTGCTCTAGATTAACCTTGTTCTCTGTGCCAACTTTTCTCTTCTATAAAATGGGGATATGTGATTCCTAGACATCTGGCATAGGGAGAAGCCGGCGGGCTACAGCTTTTCTGATTCGAAGGCTGATCCCTGTGGAGGATGGTTTAGAGGCCTGGCAAGAATCACTGGGAGCTCCTTGGCAGCAGGAGCTCCATCTGATGCCTTTGTATGTTCCCAACCTGACCCCACACAAGCCAGGATGGTGACACTGGTATAGAAGCCCTGGGCAAGAAATGAGAGTCAACCCCTGGCCAGCAGCTGCTGAATCAAACAGAACAGAACCACCCTGATCAGTGCTTGGGCACAAGGCCATTCAGTTCCCAGGCTGTGCCCGCAGGCTGCAGCCTTAGGTCAGGTGTGTGTGGAGGGTGAGAGGGCCTCAGCTGCCTCTCCCCAGGCTCTCTCTCCCCTGCTTCTACCATCTGCTCTCACTCGCTTGGGGGATCTCCCTAGCCAGCACCTGCAGGGATTACCAAGGGGAATCCCATAGCTCGGTCTCCAGGCCTCCAAAGCATATGGCGTTTCCATCCTCCTCACCCCAGGTTTTGTGGGAACCGCTGCGCCATTCCAAGGAGCTTAACAATAATCCTTGGTACCCAGCTTCCTCTTCCATCTTCTCATTTGGTTGAGATCAGTGGTTCTCACATGTTAGCCTCATCATAGTCACCTTGGAGGGCTTCTTTAAACAGATGGCGAGGCCCAGCTCCAGGTCTGGTCTGGAGCCTGAGAATTTTGCATTTTGAACAAGTTTCCAGGTGATGCTGATGCGACTGGTCTGGGAACCACACTTTGAAAACCACTAGCAGTTTAGGCCATGGTATTATGACTTCCATTATGTAGGTAAGGAATTTGAGGCCTAAGAGGCCCCTTTGCTTGGGGTCCCATAGTGACCGAACAGTAGGCAGTTTCTGCCTCTGGGGTCTGGAGGAGCCCAAGAGAGCAGATATCAGCTGCTCCATCCCTGTCCGCAGAACCGGTCACGTTACCGTGGGCAGGCAGTGACTGCCGCCCTGTGGCCAACGTCGGTAATGCCCCGAGCTGGTGGCCTGCAGCTTTGGACTGTGTTCAGCAGACTGGGTGGGGCCTACCCAGGGACCCTGGTTGCAGAGTAGGAAGCCAGTTCCAGAAGGTTCCCTGGCTCAGCCTCCCCAGACCACCTGGAGAAGGAGCAATGAGTTCCCTATGGGTTTGGATATGAACCGAGACTCCTGCCTCTGGCCAGATAAGAACTCTGTCCCCACCCTCTCAGCCACCCCTGTCCTTCTTGTGACCTCCTGTGCCCCACCTTTCCCTCTCCTAAAACTGTGGAATTGGGAATAAAAAAAGAAATAACCATCTCCCAATTCGACCTGGGTTTCAACCTTACTCTGCAATTTGCCAGCTGAGTGACCCTGGAGAAGTCACTTTACCTTTCTTAGGGTCAGTTTCCTTCTCTGTATAATCCCTATGCAGCATGATCACAAGTATCCAGTTGTGCAGTTGTGTTTCTCAGTGCGTGGCTCCATCCATACGCTCACCAGTGCAGCTCTCCAAATGTTTGAAACCAAAACAAAAATTTGGAGATGTTAGGATCTCCAAAGTGGGATTTGTGCACCCCAGAGAGTGGGCAAGACCATCCACTGGGATATGGGAAGAAAATATTAGACCTTCTGACTATATATTTTTTCATCTTTTTAAAATTCTATTTTTGTATTTGGTCCATAAGATATGCAAATGTATTAGCAGAGTAGTACATACACATCATTTATAAATAATATACACATATGGGGGGGTGCATGGTAAAAGTTTTTAAATGGTGAGTATGTGAGGACACTGCTTTAGAGGAGGAAAGGTTCCCATAGCTTTCTAGAAGTTTCCTTGTGAGGAAATGCACAGAGTAGATCATTTCTGGGTGATGTCTAGGGGTTGCCCTGGCTATTAGCTTCAGAGATGCAAATGCCCTTAGCTGTCCAGGGAACCAGTGAAGGAAGGAGACCTTGGGACTTTCAGGGCCTTCCTAAAGGTGAACTGTGTGTTTATGACTTTGCAGAAAATAATTGTAAGAGTAATAATAGCGGACATTTATTGAGTGTTTACTATGTGCCAGGCACTGTTCTAAGCACTTTACATATGTTAACTCTTTTAATCATCATTATCAACCTAAAAGGAAGGTACCATGATTATCCCCAATTTAGAGATAAAGGAATGAAGCCCAGTGAGGTTACATAATTTACCCAGAGCTGCAGAGTGGAGCAGACAAGATTGAACCCAGGCATTCTGACCCTAGAGCCCGAGTTGTTTAACCCCTATGTGCCCAACCTGAAAACAAGAAGGGCCAGGGAGACTGTTGGTGGGAGCAAGGAAGACAGAAGGAGGTGCAAGTTGATCCTAGAGTGGCAGGGTCTTTGGGGTTGGAGTGAGGGGAGTGGCCATAGACGGAGAGGGCACCATGTGACGAGCTGCAGCCTGCAGAACGCACAGGAGAAGAGAGAACAGCAAGGGGGAGAGTTGGGGTCAGCTGTGGGAGCCAGTGGGGAGCCTGGGATGAACCGCAGAAAGGTGGGGTGGGGGTCCTGCCATCAGGCTTTGCCAGACGGGGTTCAGAGGAGGACCGCAGGGAGCCCATGTGGAGTTCCTTGAGAGCCCCACACGGGGCAGACACAGCCCGCAGACGCCTACCCCTCTGCCTGTGCTGAGGAGAAAGCAGGACCTACACCTGCGCCCCACTCCACACCCACTGACTCTCGTGTTTTCTAGGAAGTCAACGAAGGCTTCCTGGAACTGGAGCAGAAGTAGCCCTTCCTCTCAAGGAGATGGTGAGCTCCCTGTCTTTGAAAGTGTGCAACCAGAGGCCGGATGACTCCATGATGGGTTTTCTAGAGGAAGATAGGTGTGGGGTAGACCCTAAAGGCTCCTTCCCTTCTGAAATGCTCAGACCTGTGACTCTGAGTGAAGGGAAGAGGTATAGAGTGGAGAGGAGAGGAGTCAAGGGTAAGTCCTTGGACACTGTGATCTTGTATCACTCTACTTATCTCAGCCTCTCTCTGGGTCTGACTGGCTGGAAAAACAGTGAGCCACTCTCTGGGAACAGCTCTATCCCTGCAGGGCTGCTGCCCTGCAGGGTGGGCCTCCTTGTGCTCTGCAGAGCTTTTCAGGGCAGGCTATACACCTGAGTTATTTCACAGTGAGCTTGGATTTTTCACTTGATTTTATGCTAAAATTCTTTCCATCCCTCCTGATCTGTAGGATCACAACTTACAGATATTTAAATGCCATGCAGTTGCATTGGCAATTCTCTCTAGATTTGCTTTGCAACAGGCTTTTGAGGGATCTGTGATTTTTGGTAGAAAATAATTATATCTTTATTTTCTTTAACCTCTAACTAGAATTTAATATTTCCTTTAATAATGAATGTAGGCAATAAACCCTGAAAGTATAAGCAGTAGCAGTGGCTTTGTCGCCAAGACAAATCACAGATATTTTCCTATCACATTACAGCTGTTGCAGATCACTTGAAATATTGTTTATGCATATTGCCACTTTGAAATTACAGAAGTTATTAGACCTGCTGCGTTCATAAAGAAGCACATATACTACTATTTCACAAATATTTTGATAACTATTTTGATATAATTGGTTTCCTCTGTAATCCTATGTGTTTTGTTTTGATGCATTTAAAAACATTATGCTGAGACTTCATGCGATGCCAAAGATGTTCACGGCACAAAAAAGGCCAGTTATCCTTGCTTCACAGTCCTGATACTAAGGCCAATGACCTCATGTGCCTGGCACTCTAGGGGTGCTTTAGAGGTGAAAGCAGGTGCACAATACATCCTTTTTGAATGAATGATTTGGAGTTCCTATCACAATTATAGAACTATGGAGCTGGAAAGTCTTTAGAAAGTCTTTACTGCAATGATTTTCAAACTTCTTGGTCACAACCCACAGCAGGAAATACATTTTCCTTTGTGATCCATTACCTGCCTATGTGAAACAAGTTTTTTAATAAAATATGACGTATCTTTAAGTGCACGATACACTCTTACAACTTCTATTTTTTTAATCTATTATATTTCTCTTTTGAGAGATGATTGAATTTTCATTCAGAACAACTATAATGGCTGACAAAAATTGAATTAATACCCAGAACAATTTGCTTCAATTGGAAATTAATAGTAGCAGATTTGGAAGCAAGCAAACAGAGGCAGAAAGCCTTAGTATTCTGACAACAGATAAAAGGCATAAAAGTGATCAGTGTGCTCTCAGAATAATTTAGAGGTGGAATATTTACAGTTAATGTGCAGGGAAAAAAATAACCCACATAAGCCCAAATCACACAAATTAAAATTCATTTAACTATATAGTTGTAAGCATTTTTTTAGACAAAATTTCACCATTCTTAAAGTAGGAGTATTCAAGAATACTTCTTTATATAAGCTAAAAGTAAAGATGGCCCGATTATCCTGGTTAGGGAGAGATCACATAATAATCAGTCTATATTCAAAATCCAGAGAAACCCACAAACTCTGCCAACAAAAATAAAGGGGTAAAAACTAAGACTGGCCAAAACTGGCAATCAGTTGCACAGGGAGGCAGTGGATCACTCTTCACTTCACTGCTAAAAGCCATTGCACTGGGGACCGACGTTAAGTCCTTTCTACACTTTAGGAACCTGGATGCCAGCCATTACAGGGCCCGATTTCTGTGAACCAAGTTCTGTGGAATTTGCCTGAACACTGGGGTCCACTCAGCACTTAGGTCAATGTGATAGGAATTACCTCCGGTTTCAACACAAGCTTCCTGGTCTGAGGATATAATTTGTACATTCTTCCTTAGCTTCAGAGGCAAATGCCCTGTGGTCAAATAGATCCAGAATGGTTGCAGGGATAACTTGACTTTTACGAGACGCCATGTAAGACTCTTGACAATTCAAGGTAAGTCTTGAAGCCTGCTCACTTTGACCCAAATTTACTAAACCCATGACATGCAGGGGATCCACTGGGGCTGGATGAAGTTTCCATGGACAGAGGTGTCACTGAAGGGATGACTGAGGACCAGAGAATGGGCCCTGGGAGACTCGTGAGTGTATTCAGCAAATTTCTGGGCCACACAGCCTCCTCAGAAAGACCTCAAAGATGAACTTTATCCAGTTGTATGGACAACAGATATACGGTTTAACAGTTTCCTGAAATCATCATAGAACTCAAGATGGTCCTAATAAACTAGATACTGGGAAACTCTAACTTGGGGTGGGGGTGGAGATAGGGTAAGAGTACGTGGATACTTCAGAGGTTTGCATTCACCGTGACTATACTATCATCACGTCCTACTAGATCTTTTTGGACTTCTAAACCAGTTTTAATCAGGAGAGACTGTACTCTCTCCCACGACTAGCTGAAAGAAGGCTTAACCCTTCAGGGGCCGCCCCCAGACATTCCGCTCCTCCAAACATCTGTTCCCTCCTGCCCAGAGAGCCTTGGGCAGTGACCAGCAGCCAGGAGCAGCCGGGCAGCTTTGCGAGGATAGGGTGCGTGCCTCCACCCTTCCATCGCCTTGTTTTAAAATGCTGGTCGCGACCTAATAAACTGATATCCGTCACAGTAACAGGTTGTGACTTGCAGTTTGAAAAACAAAGCTGTATTTCACTGAAAAATTTTTGAAGCAACAGAACTCTTGCAGTCATCATGTGTAGTTTAATCTCAAACTACAAATGAAGAGACTGGAACCCAAACGGCCAAGAGGTCAGCTGCTGAAACCTAAAACTGCGCTTCCGGAAGCATGTTCCCAGGGGCCCCGCCCCCCGGGGGAAACCAGCGTGACCGGGGCGTAGCCTCTTTCCCCCTCTACCCTCCTACCCTCCTACCCTCCTACCCTCCTACCCTCATCCTCGTCCGCCCCGTGCGCGGCGTAGCAACAGCAGGGGCCGCTGCGGCATGCGCCGCTGCGGCATGCGCCGGCGCCCTGGGGACCAGCGAGATGCCCCGCCCCTTCGTGAGCTCATCGCCGCGCGTCGCGGTCGCGCGGAGACTGGCGTCAGACGAGCCGCAGGGCCGTGCAGCCGGGCAGTGAAGCGGTGAGTTGGTCCGCGCAGCGGTGGGGATGGCAGTCGCTAACCGCCCAGGCTGGAGGGCGGGTGAACGAGGGTGGGCCCGAGGCTGCCTCTAAGACGGTTTGCTCAGGAATGCTCTAGGCTGCGGGGCCCGAGGGTAGTGGCTTCCGTGACTCCATTTATCCTGGCCTCTCGACGTGCGGGGCCTAAGGGGAGAGGGTAGATGGCCTCATCTTGCATCCTGAGGGTGTTCTCTGCAGCCTCGAGATTAGGGCTGCTTTCTCTGCAGTAAAGGTCTCAGTGTCCGTAGACGGAACGACTGTCTTAACCGAAGTTTTCCAGTGGTGGGCCACGCTGTCTTCTTAGGTAGCGAGCTGCACAGGTACAAGCACAGGCTGAGTTATCTTTATTTCAAGTACCATGTAGTGTTATGGGTTGCTGACCTGCCTGAGTACTTTAATAGGGACATGTGTAAAGTTCTTTAGAAACACTGAGGAGGGAGCAATGAATTCTGCCTAGGAAGTTGGGAGGAAAGTTCTCTTAAGAGAGAAGGTAGCAAGAGAGGGCTTTGGGGTCCTCTTAGCTCTTAAATTATTAGAGGATAAGAAACTGATGTAAGAGGTAGTGTAGCTTGGTGGCCTATACTATAGCTTGTATCCACCTTCTACTGTCAGACTAACCTTAGGAAGCTTCCTTAACCTCTGTTGAGTCTCACTTTCCTTATCAGGAAGGTAGAGGTGATAATAAGAATATCTACTAAGTGGGGTGAGAGGGTTCAGTGAGCTAACCTATGTGTAGAACGTAAAACAGAGCCTGACTCATGGTATATCCTCAAACGTGCATTCATTGATAGAAGCACACCTCTGTCTTGAGGAGGCTGGCTTCATGGAGTTGGCTTCCTGCAAACCTTCCTACTCTTTTGTTTCTCTCTGTTGCAGGGATGTGAGGCAGGATTTGGAAGGGGAGAGGGTAGGCCTCTGCTTCACTGGGCAGAGGGCTGGTGCCCAAGCAGAGTTGTAATACTGTTCATTTCAGCAAAACTGGCTTGAGCTCCTGCCTGTCTTTCCTACCCTGGCCAAGATCCTGTTCTTGGGTCACAAATTAAGCACTACCAACTTGATTGAGATCTTCACAGGCAAAGATTATTTACAAATCGTTTGTTTGTTTTTTCTGTTATCCTTGGAAAACCTTCACGGTAGCCTTTTTGGGTTTACAAATTTAAAGCAAGTAACCTGGATGCCTTAGCTGTATGGTCTCCTCTGTCAATGGATAGAATTGAGGGAGCCATGAACTTGGATGAGAAGAAAAATTGCATCCTTATGTTCTCTAACCTCTAACTGAAATTTAGCGTTTCTTTCGATTAGGAATGTTGTCAGCAAACCACAGTATTGACAGGTTGACTTTGTCACCAATAGAAATTACAGATATTTTCATATCTTAGCATACTGTGTAAGCTCATGACAACTTTGATATTACGGTAGTTATTAGACTTGCTGCTAGATATTGTTATGTAATGTGTAAATTAAGAATCACATGTTATGCTATCACAAATTTAATTTTTGTATTTGGTAAAATTTTTTTTTTTTTTTTTGTATTTGGTAAAATTTTATTTCGGTATACAGTTGATCTTTATTCTCAGCTTCTGTATTTGCAAATTCATCTACATGTTAAAATTTATTTGTAGGCCCCAAGTCAGTACTTGCAGTGCTTTTGCGGTCTTTCTTGGACATGTGTGAGGTGGTGAAAATTTTGAGTCAACTGACACACATTCTCAGCTGCAGTTGAACAAGGAAACATTCTGCCTTCTTGCTTCAGTTCTCATGCTGTAAACAAGTGTCTTGTTTTCAGTCTGTTAGTGCCATGATTTTTGGATTTTTGTGCTTTTATTGGTAATTTCAGTGTTTAAAATGGCCCCCCCAAGCACAGTGCTAAAGTACTCTTAGTGTTCCTAAGTGCAGGAAGACTGTGATGTGCCTTATGGAGAAAACACACGTGTAGATAAACTTCATATAGGCAAGCATTTTGGTGCTGTTAGCCATAAGTTCAGTATTAATGAATTACCAACGTAAAATAAGGTGTCTTTATTATTTTAATAGACCTTTATTGGAGTATAATTGCTTCACAATATTGTGTTAGTTTCTGTTGTACACCAGAGTGAATCAGCCATATGCGTACAAGTGTCCCCATATCCCCTCCCTCTTGAGCCTCCCTCCCACCCTCCCTATCCCACCCCTCTAGGTCATCGCAAAGCGCTGAGCTGATCTCCCTGTGCTATGCTGCTGCTTCCCACTAGCTATTTTACATTCAGTAGTGTATATATTTCGATGCTACTCTCACTTTGCCCCAGCTTCCCCCTCCCACCCCGTGTCCTCAAGTCCATTCTCTGTGTCGACATCTTTATTCCTGCCCTGCAACTAGGTTCATCAGTACCTTTTTTTTTCTTAGATTCCATATATATGTGTTAGCATATGGTATTTGTTTTTCTCTGTATGACTTACTTCATTCTGTATGACAGACTCTAGGTCCATCCACCTCACTACAAATAACTCAGTTTCATTTCTTTTTATGGCTGAGTAATATTCCATTGTATATATGTGCCACATCTTCTTTATCCATTCATCATCATCAAGTGTCGATGGACACTTAGGTCGCTTCCATGTCCTGGCTATTGTAAATAGTGCTGCAGTGAACATTGTGGTACATGTCTCTTTTTGAATTATGGTTTTCTCAGGGTATATGCCCAGTAGTGGGATTGCTGGGTCATATGGTAGTTCTGTTTTTAATTTTTTAAGGAACCTCCATACTGTTTTCCATAATGGTGGTGTCAGTTTACATTCCCACCAACAGTACAGGAGGGTTCCCTTTTCACCACACCCTTTCCAGCAGTTATTGTTTCTAGATGTTTTGATAATATCTATTCTGACCATCGTGAGGTGATACCTCATTGTAGTTTTGAGAAACATGCATAAAACAAAGTTACATATTGTTTGGTTACCAAAAATATTATCAGAGTCTTGCAGGAACCTAATGCAGTGTCTCCCTTAGGAGCAGTGGATCAGTCAGTGTTCACTAATTCGGTGTTCAGTGATGTTATAGAACATAACTGCCTGGAATAACAAGAATGGCCCATACTTGGTTTCCTTTCTAATCCTATGTATTTTATTTTATGTATTTAAAAACATCCTGAGAAGGGGTTTATAGGCTTTACAAGGCTGCTAGAGGGTCTATAGCACACACAAAAAAGATCGAGAACTCTTATTATAGCCTGAGAAATTAAATCTATTCCTATGGTTAAGTTTGTGTTTAGCTGAGCTAAGTCCTTAAAGACTTCAGCACCTTTTGGGAGACATGTGTCTCCCTCTAGCTCATGTCCTCATTTACATGCCTACTGGCTCTTATAGGCATTTTTGGCTGAGATCCCCGCATGAACTCTAAGAACTTTGCTCCCCCATATTTGCTTGTTGAGTTTTGAATAAATAAAATTTTAAATTAAAAGGTCCTGTGGTTTTTATCTCTCTGAAGAGCAGCAAAGGAGGGAGACTGGTCCCTCTCTGTAGTCAACTTGAGGAGAAGAAAACATGAGAGGTGATAGATACTAGTTGAGAAAGAAGTCCGTGCCACCTGGTAGGGCTTGTGAAGGGGGCCCCTGGGACTGATCCACAGAAAAGTGTCCGGGCAACTCTGCCAAAGAGTTGCCTTATTTTCTTGATCAAGGGGAACCTTCTGTAGCCCCCTCTGTCCTGATGACACCCCCTTACTGAAACCCTGGTATTGTTTCCACAGAGCTGTCTGGCCTTTAGCCCTTCATCCTTGGTTAAGGAAATGACCAACCAGGTAAGGCCTATGGAGAGAAAGAATATCAGTTGGTCTCTTTGGCAGGTTCGAGCCCAGTACGTTGTCTGGGTGTGTAGTCAGAAAACTAGCATCTGATTCCTGCTCTTCTCCTGAAGAGTAGGGTGACCCTGGGCACCTAGTCACCAGCGGGTAGCTGGCACTAGTAAAATGCACAACACTAAGAGGAGGATTATTTTATCTAAGTCTGTACCACAGTTTACAAAGGGATTGAGGAAGCTTAAAAGAATTTGTACACAAAAACGAGAAAGAAACAAAGATCAGAAAAAGAGAAACATATCTTTGTAATAAATTAGGGACAGAGTTAACAGGTTATGCAGACTGTGTGGTTTTATACAGCTGCAAAAATTAAGCTGCAAACTGGACTCTGAGCTTCCTGGTGATCAGAGCAGGAAAAAACACGTAATTTACTACTCTCCTTTTTGGGTTGGTAATAGTGGTTAGGGAGAAGAGACAATAGTTTGTCTAAAATTAAAGAACTAATTTTTTTCTGGTATGACTCTACAAACCTTGCATGAGCAGGAATCAAGGAGCTCCTAAGAGATCAGGCAGGGGAAGCAGCTAACACTGTGGTGACTATATCTACCGGGGGGCAGGGCGGTGAGTTGGGTGCCAGGGGGTGTTTTAGGGAAGGGATGGGACACATCTGAAATCTGACCGTTGGTTCAATGTGTCTTCTGTTCTTTTTTAGTACAGTATTCTCTTCAAACAAGAGCAAGGTAAGCAGCTTGCCTGTTCAAGCAAATTTACCTATGAAAAACTGTTGTCCCTGGCGTAAGGTTTTTGTCATGCTGACCAGACATGCAGTTTCCAACTGTACTCTGCAGAAACATTGGCAGAAGCAGCTGAAAACAAATACACTTAAAAACAAACAACAACAACAACAAAAACCAAGCCACTAACTTAAAAGAAAAAGCAGGAGTCAAATGACAGACCGGAGAACTCCAGGCTGAGGAAAGCTTTCCCACCTGAGGAACTCTGAGCTTCCCAGCTATCAAAGTGAAAGAAGGAAACGCTTTGAGTCTCAGAAATCTGTTAATGGCACAGCTCATCTGGGGAGGTAAACTTGAGCCTGGCCCTGAACTCAGAAGTTCTCTTGGGGGTTTTTATCGGGCTCCTTCATTTACAACAAGTGCAGAGGACCTTTGACCCTCAATGAAAGTGAAGGATATAGTAACAGCGAGGTGAATTTCTGTCAAGACTACTGAGTGTGGGGGGTGGGCTGGGGGCTGTGCATTGGAGACAGTGGTGGGAATGGGAGCAGGAGGCAGGTCAGAGTTCAGTCTAGAAAGGTAACTGGCCAGTGATACCGGACTTCATACCTGAAAAGGAGTATGTGCCTGGACTATTCACATGTATCCCATTTCTCCACCACAGCCTGGATGAGTTAGGTAAAGCCTGGAGGAATTTGTGGAATGCCTAATAAAAGCTCTTCCACTTTAAGTAGGTGACATTTAGGTAGTCTAAAGTTTAAGCCAAAAGCATTCTTTCAGGTTAGCTAGCATAGGTAACTAGGAGCTAGTCAGGCATGCCAGTCAGCTACCTTGTATGCAGCGAATGCCATCCGGCTGGCAAGCTAGCAGGCTTGGG
Source organism: Aethalodelphis obliquidens (assembly GCF_003676395.1). Lineage (NCBI taxonomy): Eukaryota > Metazoa > Chordata > Mammalia > Artiodactyla > Delphinidae > Aethalodelphis > Aethalodelphis obliquidens. Next base: position 23,828,469 of record NW_020837970.1, read on the forward strand.
TCGCGTGGGGATTGTAACGGAAGCCATGTATGTAACTCACAGCTGTTTAAGTTGAATGCCCTTGTATTCATATCTTGAAAAGGTGTTCCTGGAGAAATGCTGCCAGGTATGAAGAAAGCCACCTTGTGCACTTGTCACATTTATATTCCTGCACCAGGTCTGCAGACCCACCGGCATGGCCTGCCAGATATGCAACTTAAAGACTTAGAATTTAAAGTGGACGTTAGTTAATAGAGAGGTTGGGTTTGAATCCCAGTTCTGCCTCTTCTTAGCTTTTGACTTCGGGTGAGCTACTAGGCTTCTCTAAGCCTCTGATTCCTTATCTGTAAAATGAAAATACTATTCACAGTACCTATTTCATAGGGTTGTTGTGGCTGAGGTAATACTTATAAAAGGATTAAAGTAATAACTGGCCCATTAAACATAATAGACATTGTGGCAAAAGGCAACTCATGCGTGGAAGCTGCTTTAGTTATTTATTTTCAGACCTGCCTACTGGTTTCCAAGGATCTCTAAGAAATAACTCTTATCAACTTTAGATCTCTTTTTGGGGTGGGTTTCACTTTAGCTAAGTGAGAGCCATTCCAAACTAATGCATGTTGGACAGCATGCTAAAGTAGAAAGGACATTGGATTACTATGGTACTGCTGCCCTACCTGGTAACCTGTGATTTGGGGCAAGTAGCTTCTTCAGAACCTCCAGTTTTCATATCTGCCTCCACAGTTATAATAAAAGCTGTATGAGAAAGCAGTTTGCAAAACAATAAAGTGATACAGGTAGATATTACCTCAGAGTTGTTGTAACAGTATTTCAGCTTCATCTTAGCACATTCAGTTTAGAAGTTGCATGAAGACTTTTAAAATGAAGCGCTTTCCATTCTAGCCCATGATGATGCCATTTGGTCAGTTGCCTGGGGGACAAACAAGAAAGAAAACTCTGAGACGGTGGTCACAGGATCCCTGGATGACCTGGTGAAGGTCTGGAAATGGTGAGTGCCCTCTCCTCTAACATGCAGCCTTGGAAATTGGGGTTTTTACTTCTGGGCTCCCAAATTGCAATCAGAGAAGTATTAACTGTTTTCTGAGCAAGAAAGCAATAGTAGTATGGTGGTATACAAAGGCAGATTATTTTTCTCTCACTCGTTTTCCTGTTATTCGCTGTTCAGGCCCTATAGTTTAAGAAAAAAAAAAAGTCTCATGGCTAAAAGTTGGCTGCATTTGGTGTTCTGTGGCTCTTGATTTCCTCTCTGATTCTGCTTTTCACAGACCATTGGTAATGCATACTTACAGGGGCCCAGAATTTCAGATGCCAGGTACAATGTGTTGTGTGTGAAGAAATCCATTTCTCTGTCCCCCATTGAAGGCGTGATGAGAAGCTGGACCTACAGTGGAGTCTGGAGGGCCATCAGCTGGGTGTGGTGTCTGTGGACATCAGCCACACCCTGCCCATTGCTGCGTCCAGTTCTCTTGATGCTCATATTCGTCTCTGGGACTTGGAAAACGGCAAACAGATAAAGTCTATAGATGCAGGACCTGGTAAGAGTTTTACTCTTAGAGAAGATACTAGAGGTTTACAATCCATTTTTGAAACCTTTAGGGATAGATGTATTTTACAGTTCAGAATTTTTTGGATTTGAGACTGGTAATATGGGTGCGTGAACTGTATGTCATGTAATACCTTCAGTGGGGCTGGGGGCAGCACTCTAATCAAATACTGATACCTCAGCGACTAAACATGAGTATTTACACTAAGAGAGGTATATACACGCTATAAATAGCCTTACATCAGTTCAGGTCAGGTTTTATTACCAAATGAATTTAAGTACTAAAATTATTTTTTTAAACTTACAGTTTTCATTGCCTTTGGGTTTCAGAATTGCTGATTTGGGATTGTGGACTTGTGTTTGAATGGTCCAGAGGTCCTCTGTTTGCTATATTCTGAATTGATACATTCACTGCCTTATAGAGGTCTAGAACATAAAGCACTGTGTCCTCATAGATCTGTATCATGGTAATCTCTACTAATTATGATTAAAGTGCCTGTTTCTAGTATATGATAGATATATGAAACTTCTAAAGAAACAAATCCATTGTTTGTTTGTTTTTTTAAGTTCTATAGGACAGCATAATCTTGTCCATTAGCCTTGATAAATATCTGAGGTAATGGAAGCTAATGATTTCAGTAGGTTGGATTAATGTGGAACAAGCAACATGACATTTCAGGATTCCTTGTAGCCTTATATTTACTTGTAAATGACTGCATAGCATTCATGAGCAGAGCCTGTTCTACCAGAATAGGTGATGACCGGTAGAGAGTACAGAGAGTCTGGTCCCTCTCTGGCACACCCCTCTGTGGGTTGACTACGGAAGAGCTGCTCAGGGATTTCCTTAACTTAATTCCCTTGATTGGAGACCCAGGTGGATTTGTCTCCCACTGGTTATGTTCAGTAGACCCTATAGGCTGTACTTATTCTGGAAAGAATGATGGTCCGAGGGTTTTAAGGACTCTGGGTTGTCTGGAAACTGAGTTCATTTCCCCTCAGTGGCAATGTTCCATGTCTCTGATTCTTAACTATTACAGCTTTTTAAATAATGCATATGTCCAATCCCTATTTTGGATCCACTGAATCACAGTTATTGGGGTGTGTGGGCTGGGATATGTATTTGAAAAAAGCTACCCAGACACTCTGACTCCCCAGATGATTGTTTTTGCATGTGTCCTTGCCCTGTTGAAATCTCTTACAGAGGACTTGGGTCCCCAAACTAGCCCACAAAGTCTGTTAAGACTCTGCTTTATAGCTGAGAGGAGGAAGAGGCAGATCTGTTGCTGCCTTTTCATATTGGACACCTAAGCCCTCCCATGACGCCAAGGTCACTGCGTGGTTTTGTGCCCCCCCCCACCCCGGGCACACCACAGCTGAAGAAATGATTACTGGATTGGTTCCAAGGAAGAGGATGGTGTCTGTATCCACCTTGCCTTCCCTGACAAATAGTACCTTAAACTACATACTGGTTCCACGTGTGGCAAATGATCATTGAAAGATTACTGTTAGGAAAGAAAAAAGATACTGAGATGAGTAGAGGGTTGGGTTTATTTTCTTTTTGGATAGGAATATTCCTAAACTATACCAGACCATTAAACAACAGTTATTTGGGTGAGTAATAAAAGCAAGCATTGCTATTGACAACTAAGGAGTGGCTGAATTGAATTCATCTGAAGGTAAAACTAGTAAGTCTAGGTCTAATGAATGTAGGGAAATGGGCATTTACATTATACCTATCTTGAAAATATGCCTGGAGAATGTGAAAGAAGGAACAGAAGAAGGAGAAAAAGACAAGAAAGAAAATCTCAGATCCTGAAGAAGAAAGTGAGGAAGTAGAAGAAAGGGAAGATGAAGGGGAAGATCCTCCATTGGGCACCTCACCCATCCTGTAGCTCCAGCAAACTGACATTGAAGAAGAACAAAGGCGGAGGCATAGGGGCCTCTCAACATCAGATGGTTCAAGATGTCCCAATGTAAAGAAAAGCTACTCTTTTGCTGATGAGGTGGAACTTAGTGATTTATTATGCAAATGTTAAAATAAATTTTAGACTGCACATTTTAATGGAGGAATAAAAATTCCAAAAAAAAAAATTCCTTCAATTTCGAGTATAAGGATATTGGCCACTAAAAGTTCTATATTATCAAACAGTTAATAGGCAAATGTAAAAATAATTCAAAAGTGTGATTTTATTAAACTTCAAGGAATAAAAATCAGATTTTCTAGTAACTATTATACCTGTAAACAGTTAATTATGATAGGAATAAGAAAACAATCCTGTTAGAATAATGCTTTACTCATTTAGGAGTAAAGATAGATATTAAAGAGCAGTTATTTGAGAGATTGATTATAAAAGCTTTTTCGGATCTTCTTGGTTAATTGAGCCCTGTTGAAGTTAATTTCCTTTTTAAAACAAATATTTCATAAGAAAAGTGATAGAGCTAAATTATTTATTATTACTTTGAATATGTGTGTTAAAATTTGTGAGAGGGCTTCCCTGGTGGCACAGTGGTTGAGAGTCCACCTGCCGATGCAGGGGACACAGGTTCGTGCCCCGGTCCGGGAGGATCCCACATGCCGCGGAGCAGCTGGGCCCGTGAGCCGTGGCCACTGAGCCTGCGCGTCCGGAGCCTGTGCTCCGCAACGGGAGAGGCCACAACAGTGAGAGGCCCGCATACTGCAAAAAAAAAAAAAAAATTGTGAGAGATTTTTTATTTTAAAACTCACCGTGGAACATGGTGCTGACCCATCTGTGCTAGGAGCCCCTGTCTACCATGAGTTAAGCTCAGAGAGGCCTTCACTCTCCCCTGGGCTGAGAAGGGCCCTCTTTGAGCCCTGCCCCAGGAATAAGGAGAGTGACATGGGAAGGAGCCTTTCTCTCCTCTCCCTTTGATCTAACAAGTACTGTTTCTGGGCAGGTGCAGGAGGGGCAGGACTTAGGGTACATTCCCATATAAGAGTGGGTATGGGCAAAGGGACCTAGACTAGCACTGGACAACTAGATTATTCCTTGGCCTCTAGGCTCTGCCCCCGAAAGCTCCCAAAGCTCTTTGGGGTTGCCTATGAAGAGGTTCCCATGTAGCTGAGAAAAGAAATGCTAAAATATTATCAGTGGTCCAGATGGAAATACAAAGCACATGTGTTTACCCAGGCTGCCCATGAGTCTGGAGACTTTTACACAGAAGTACTGTGATACACAAATAACATTTGAATAGAACGCTTGAAATTAGGCTGTGTGGTATAACTTAAAAACTAGCTGATTTTTTTTTAAACAAGCAGTGCCTCTTTCCAGTCCTTATTCTCTGTTAATTTGTGGTAAATACTTTGTCATATTACAGTTTTATATAAGAGTATTTCTGGTACCTTTTCATTTATTTACAGTTTTATTGAGGTAGACTTTCACCTCTATAATTGCACTCTGTAATTAACCCATTGTAAGTATACAGTTTAACAGGTTTTAGTAAATTTCCACAGTTGTGCAGCCTGTTGTGCAAACCACTCTAATTCGGTTTTAGAACACTGCCATGCCCCACAAAAGTTCCCTCGTGCCCATTTATAGTTAATCTGTGCTCCCACCCTCAGCCTCAGGCAACCACTGATCGGCTTTCTGTGCCTATAGTTTTGCCTTTTTGAAAAATTTCACATAAGTGAAATCGTATTGTCTTATACATCTTCATTCTTTCTTTAGCATAATGTTTTTGAGGTTCATCCGTGTTGTAGCATGTATCAGTAGTTGGTTCCTTTTTATTGCTGAGCAGTGAGTATTCCATTATGGGATATTCCACGTTTTGTTCATCCATTTACCAGTTGATGGACATTTCGATTCTCTCCAATTTTTTAATATTCTGAGTAATGCTGCTATGAGCATTCAGGTACAAGTCTGTGCATGGACATGTGTTTTCATTTCTGAGTGGAACTGCTGGGTATTATGGTAAGTGTTTTTACTTAAAGTGTCAAACTGTTTTTCAAAGTAGCTGTACCATTTTATTTTCCCACCAGTGTATGAGGATTTTGGTTTCTCCACATCCTTGCTAACACTTGGTATTGTCCTGTCTATCTACATTTTTAGTAAAAATTTAAGACGCCCTTAAACTAAATTGGTATAGAATTAATATCTTCACAACTTTTTTAAAATTAAAGTCACGTCTTTTCTCACTATAGTTTTTTCCCTTCTTTTTTCTGTTCAGTGGATGCCTGGACTTTGGCCTTTTCTCCTGATTCCCAGTATCTGGCCACAGGAACTCATGTGGGGAAAGTGAACATTTTTGGTGTGGAAAGTGGGAAAAAGGAATATTCTTTGGACACAAGAGGAAAATTCATTCTTAGTATTGCATATGTAAGGAAACGTTGCTCACTTTTTCTCTCTCTGATTCTTTCAGTTTACTCTTCTAGCCCATTGTATTCCTTGGTAAGCGTTCTGCATTGGTCTTGTCAGGCAGCTACTGGCATGGTTTGCCAGTCAGCCAGTTAGACCTGCAGCCAGCAGATTGCTTGTGTTTGGTGGGGATGGCTTAACAATATGGAGCTTCAAATGATCTCAATATGTTCTCTGCGCAGAGTCCTGATGGGAAGTATCTGGCCAGTGGAGCCATAGACGGAATCATCAATATTTTTGATATTGCAACCGGGAAACTTCTGCACACGCTGGAAGGTGTGGTTCATCGTTTATTTTGTGCAAACTGGGTTATCAGATCACAAAGGAAGACGTATTCTTTCATTAAAATGCTGCTAAATGGCAAATGAGCATTAGATTTGCAAAACATCAATCTCAGTTGGAGATCTCAAATGCCTCTAAGGTTCAGTTTTGTCACTAGTTATAACCTAGACATATTAGCTCTTGTACCAGTGTTAAATGCTTTTTTTGGTGAACAGGCCTTTTATTTATGTGTTAATATATCCTAGCTATATGAGTGTCTTATTTCTGTCATGTTTGGTTCTAAAGAACTTTGTGATTAGAAAATAACTGCTTTTTGTCAGTAATTTGAAGGTAGATGAAAGTGCTGTGCCTACCCTTTGCACTGATGACCTCTGGGCAGGAGAACTGGGTACTAGAACAGGGGAAGGGCTGGAGGGCGACTTCTACTCTGTATTCTTTTGTACTATTCTGAATCCTACCAAGAGGATATATTACCTCTTCAGTGTATCCTTTACCCTACAACAAAGGATTTGGTAGGGAAATAGCATCCTATTTGTTCAACCTTGCAAATCAGAAACGATGCATATTTCCATGTTTGGCCATATCTGTGGCAGAGGAGTTTCTTCTAAGCAATGTGTGCTGAGGTCCAGTTGGTCAAGGAAGGGATCTGAGGTGAAATGGCTCCAGCAGGAGGGGCCTGGGTTATGTGCATGTTTCTAGAGCATTAGAAGGAAGGGTCCAGTCAGTACCCTCTCTGACTGAACAGCTGGGCAGTGCAACCCAGTGACTTACAGTCATTAAAAGTGACACAGTTAGTGGACACTGTATTAGTTAACAAGCGTCTTTGTGAATTTCAGGCCACGCTATGCCCATTCGCTCCTTGACTTTTTCCCCGGATTCGCAGCTCCTTGTCACTGCTTCAGATGATGGCTACATCAAGATCTATGATGTGTAAGTTACCTGTTGGGATTCAAGGCTTCTCACTTAATACCAATGCCTGTTTTGCCTCTTATCATTAGGAGGAGCCCTAGCAAGTGTGCTGCTCCCTCTCTGGGTCTAGGAAAGACTTGTGTTCAGGTCCTGTCAGACGCTCAGTCTCCCCAGTCATTCCTCCCCTGTCAGCGTCCCTGCTTTGAGCTTAGAATGTTATGGAGGAAGACGTGCATGGGTTACCTACTAGGATCACATACTTGCTACTTTTTTTCAGGCATCCTGTCTGTTGTGATTTTAAATTCTTTTAGGTAGGTAAGTAGTGTACAGTTGAGGAGATGGAGCCATGGGCTGTAGCTGGCTTGGAGTGATGGTAAACAATTAGAACATCCATTTTCTAGGGGTGTTCTAGAAGGTACTTCTCTGCCCTAGTTAGGGAACTGTCAGTTCATAAGCCAGCTTGCAGCAGGTCTAGATGAGGGAGCTTTTTTGTTGTTGGTTTTTGACCACAGGTATAGAAGTGAGTTAATCTTCAGTTCACGGCTCTGTTTCATTGGAAGCCTGTGCAAGGGCCCTTTCTCTTGTTGTTTCCCCCTGTCTTTCTCAGTCCCCACTCCTTTTCACCCCTGAGGTCTCCCCTATACGGTGTTTGACGTGTGTGTGATGCTTTGACTCAGTACTGCAATCCGTGTGCCTCTGGTTCCTGGCTTCCAAAGGTAGCATTCTAATCCACTGGGTGCGTATGTTACACTTCTTCCCAACGACGGGTGAACGACGGGTGCCACAACCACGATCATCCACGTGCATGTCCTTTTATGGGCCTGTGAGAGTTTTTCGGGAGTTTAAACTTGGGGGCTTTTGGAGGACGAAAAGTTGTCAAAGAGACATGGAATGAGAACTGCAGCTTCTGGAATTAGAGCTGAATGAGGGTGTTAGGGTCTGGGGGGAAGATGCCTCTCTCAAACTGTGCTTGCCTGTCAGTAGCAGAGCCAATATAAATAGCAGCAATTCCTTAAGTATCCAGTTTTCTTTAATAAGGCTTTCAGTGCTACAATTTCATCATCCTCCCAACACCGGTAAGGTAGCGCGGATTAGCGTCCCCATAATGCAGGCGAGAAGCCCAAGCTGAGGTGGTGGTTTGGCTAAGGTGCTGTTACTGAATGAACACCTAGGACTTTTACCTTCTTGTGATCCCACTGCTTTCCACTGAGGCCACCTCTCCTCCTCGTACCTAACTGAGGTTTGCTCTACTCTTCTGGGTTCAGAGGTGAAACTGCTGGCTGGCCTCAGTCGGGTCTTAGGATTGTTTTCCAGCCATAAGTGATTTCATTTCACTTTTTTAAAGAGTGAAAATGACTGTAGTAATTAGATCTGTCTTGTTCTTGGTTAGCTTAAAAATGGTCTATCCAAGCCACATCTGTTGTAAAGAGTACATCTTGATACATTCCTTAGACACAAGGCACTGGCCCTATATGGAAAGGGTACTGGGTGGGCAGGGGTCAGAACCTGCAACTGCCCTGAGATGGCCTCCTTGCCCCTGCTGGTTGTGTTTCCTCATCTTAGGAGTTGGCTTGCTGAGCCTTCTTTATTTTGAGCTTTTTAAGCTCTGCTTGTTCAGGATTTTATTTTTGGCTCTTGGTGACATTGACATATTTGGGGTTAATGCTGTTGAAAATTTTGTTTCTGCAGTGTGTGATGCTACTTCATTGAAAAGGGAATTTTTAAACTAATACTGTGGTGATTATAAGGATAGCAGATTTGGTCCAATTAAACGGGCAATTAAGAGTATACCTTCCATTTCAGTGATTGTATTCCAAAAGTTAACCTCTCCATTTTATTTGAAACTCCCATTTCAGACAGCACGCTAACTTGGCTGGCACATTGAGTGGCCATGCATCCTGGGTGCTGAACGTTGCATTTTGTCCTGATGACACACACTTTGTTTCCAGGTACTTATGATTCTTATCAGTTTCTAAAATGTTAGGAAGATGAAGATGGTCATCTTGTATGAATTGCCTTAAAATTTGAAGACCCTTTTTTAATTCAGATAGGCTTTGTTTTCTGCAGTGTTTTTTAAATTGTGAAGTTAATTGTCCTTAGCTGGAACAAAAGTGGATTATTTTTGAACTCAGCTCTTAGTTCTGCCTTATAAATCTAGGCTTCTACCTACAGTTACTTAAGGGATACCTGTGTTACAGTAGTAACTTCAGATATGAAAATCTGTTCTTAAAATGTTGTGCTTTGAGACCCCAATGTTGTTTAGGCCCAGGATGGCCAAGACAGTTGAAAAACAGGAGATGGATGGCTTAATAGCATTGCACAGAGGTTTACAGAAGCCTCTGAGAACCTTTATTTTGAAGCTCTCACGGGCCTCCCTCCCATCCGGATATAGGACTCTCATCCGAGACTCCTGATGAGAACATTTAATATGAAGGCCAGGCAGATCAGAAGTTCAGGGAAATAGCTGCTCTGTGAGAGGGGAAAGCCAGCCAGTGATGCCCACATCCTTGGCCACCTTTTGGGGCCCTGGATGGCCACTTGTGTACCCAGGCACCATGGGGGCCTCTAGGTAGGCTGAGTGAAGGAGTGTGGGATTTTTGATCAGGTTCTTTCCAACTTCAAACCAGTCTGAGAACTTTTCTGATACTAATGTTCCCTTTTTTAAAATAGCTCATCTGACAAAAGTGTAAAAGTTTGGGATGTTGGAACGAGGACTTGTGTTCACACCTTCTTTGACCACCAGGATCAGGTATGGCATAATTAACATTCATATTCCTTTGGATTGCTAGCATTGTCTGACCGCTGTGCCAAAACTCATTCCTTTTCCTAACCTTGCTGCTTGGGTTGTCAAGACCAGTCGACCCTTGGGGCTGAGCTACTCTGATTGCTTGGATGTCCATCCAGCCCGTGTTCCTGTGTGCACTCTGGGGTGCGGAGGCTCAGGACGTGCTGTCAGCCTAGCAACCCACGAGGCATGATATGTCCCTATGTAGGCCAGAAAACGGGTACTAGCCAACAGCTTTAAAATGCCTTCTTTGAAACATGCTGCAGCTGGTGCCTGGGGCGTGCCTGGGCCCTTTTCTGGGTACAGCTGGGCCATGGCTGGCTCAAGAAGAACCTGCTTCCTCAGAAGCTTCCATTCCATTCCACAGCCATCACTTTTCTCTTTTGGAGCGGCCCAAAGAAGTGAAGTGATTTTTTTTTTCTTTGAATATACTTGAAGCCAGAAATTCTTACAGGTTGTTTGAAGTTAGTGATATTACTAACTTTTGTTTCAGTCTTTAAATTAGGGAGAAGAGGCTTTGTTTTCATAGGAGTCTTATCTTTCCAAGATGAATGTGAAATGATAAAGGCATTCTAGTGCAGGGCTTCTCTGTCTTTAATGTGCACAGGAATCCCCTGGGGATCTGGTAACAATGCAGATGCTGATTCAGTGGGTCTGGCCTGGGCCTGAGTTTTTGTGTTTGTCACAAGCTCCAGGTGAGGCTAGCATTGCTGGTTCCAACCACTTTGAATAGCAAGGGTCTTGGGGAAGTAGTATAAAAAATAAAATACCCGGGGCTTCCCTGGTGGCGCAGTGGTTGAGCATCCGCCTGCCAATGCAGGGGACGCGGGTTCCTGCCCCAGTCTGGGAAGATCCCACATGCCGCGGAGCGGCTAGGCCTGTGAGCCATGGCCGCTGAGCCTGTGCGTCCGGAGCCTGTGCTCCGGAACGGGAGAGGCCACAACAGTGAGAGGCCCGCGTACCGCGAAAAAAATAAAATAAAATAAAATAAAATACCCATGGCAGTGTAAAGTTGTCTTTTAAGATATTTTAAATGCTCTTATGGCAATCTCATATAATCTCTTCGGAATGCAGCTTAAAGTTAACAGTTGTTCATGCTTTTTTACATTTAATCTTAAATTGTTGCCAACAAAGTTGAGGGGGTTTAATTTTGACATTCCACTACTGGATTTAAACATTTAACTCAGGGAGTAAGACCTGGCTGGCTGTGTTGCTTGGCAGGTGAAGGTCAGTGTGTGGTGCTTTCCTCAGAGGAAGACGTTTGGAGTGGAAATGAGGCCATCACCTGGCCCAGTCACAGCACTGAAATCAGGGCTAGAACACCCAACTAAGGGGTAGGGTGACAGGCTGACCTGATAAAACTCCTGCCACATCAGTTCTGTCTGGGAAGGAGGTGTGAATCTGTTAATTCAGTACATAGCAAATGAAAGCAATGACGTGTGACGCCAAGTTATCTAGCTCCTAGGGACAGGCAGGTTTCATAGGCCTCTAATAAGAGAGTGAGAAGTACTAACCGTGGGGGGGCGAGCCCGAGGAGGTAGGTGAGGAGCACAGTTTGCAATGATCCCTGTAGGCAGCGACCTCAGGGTGGTTGGGCCTTTTCCTTCCTGGAAACATAAATGAGACCACATGCTGGTCCCTTGTGGGTTCCATCTTCACAGCATTAGGTCACTTCCTAGATTGTGAATCTTTGAAAGGTTTGTAGATATCTTGATTTGTGTTTAGAAATGAAATTTTCTTGAGTTGGGAGGTGAGTGGAATGATAATCAAACAGTAGTAATAGAAGATCCCTGGTTAGAGGAAAGGCAGAAAGCACGAGAACATCCTCATCTCAGTGTTTTTCTAGATTCAGTATAATGAGAATAGAGTAAGGATGTTCATTCATAAAGAATAAAGGTGTTAGTGGAATTTTTTTTTCTTTTTATTTACAGGTCTGGGGAGTAAAATACAATGGAAATGGCTCAAAGATTGTGTCTGTCGGAGATGATCAGGAAATTCACATCTACGATTGTCCAACTTAAACATCAATCTTCCAGGCTAATGCTGCAGAAAGAATGTATAGATTGATCATGACATTCCTTACCTTTCTAGCTTGTTTAAAAGAAATATAGCATTTATTGTAGCAAACACTTAAATTTTGTAGATACAGTATAAATCTTTTCATGTTTTATTGGAAACGCCATTCATACTGTAACATAAAGTGTTCTTAATGCAGACACCCATGTTCTTGAACATGCTTCGTTTTCATTTGCCCTGTTACTGGTAGAACAGTGAGAGGAATCAGCATCCTTATGTGAAACCGAGTATCTGCCTCAGAAATGAATACATCCAGGCACTTACTGAACTTTCCAGTACAGAAATTCAGGCTCACTCTTCCAAGGAATGAGTCATGCAGAAGCTGTAAGAGAAAAGCTAATCTATTTCAGAATGGGATCCTGAAGGAAACAGGATATGTGACTGGGTGGGAACATTCTGTAGTCCTATCTGGGCATTCTTCTATTTGACAGATTAAAAAATGTCCCCTGTCACACTCTTTTTCACCCTATTAATTTTAGAGAAGCTGTAACTTGCTGGGTGGGTATTACTGCCTTGACAGTGTCTACAGGCTCAAACCTGTACTTACTCTGGTTGACCTCTTGCCTGGAGGTACGTGTACCTCAGTTTTCTCCTCGGCGACCCACTTGAGACATGGTCTGCGTGTAATAGGAAAGGTGTAAGTAGCTAACCCTCCGAAGTTCGTTGCTTTTTACTGATCATAACTTCATGTGATTCATGTCAGGTCCTGTGCTTTTCTTCCAAACTCCCCATAACCCTTAGCATCAAGCCCGTGCTCTTTAGGTAGCCCCTCGCTTCTCTCTCCTGCCTCTGCCTTGTTCACCTTCCTGTACCCACATAGCCCTGGCCACTTCCTCTGCCTAGACCTTGAGAGGTCTCACCGCTTTCAGGTAGCCGCTCAGGGGCAGCTCCCAGTAGAGGCCTTCCCCTGGCCCCTTTCCCATTACTCTTTCTTCACTGCAGTCATCACTGCGTGATGTTTGTATTGATCCCCACCCCCAAAATATAAGCTCCGTGAGAGTGGAAACTTCATTCCGTTATATCAACCAACATGAGGCAAACTGGCACTTAGCACTGGTCACTGGAGCTCGAGAAAATTAAAAAACAAGCAAACAAAACCATCTGTCTCTCATACCAGCTCAATTTTAATTTTAAAGTGACAAATATACAGGTGGAATAAATTTTAAGCAACACCCTCCAAATTCTCTACATGACAAGGAGCTGAATGTAATTTTGCCTCATCATCAACTAGACAGTTTTCTAGCAATAATTTATTAGGAAGTCACAGCACAGAAACAACACCCTGGAGTTGTGGTCCATTCGTCAATTGATTTTCATATAGGCTTAGTTGGAAGAATAGGTTTTATGTCTTTCCTGACTGATGGTCAAAGTGGGACAGGTGGGCTCTTTCTATACCTATTTTGAGCAAATTATGCCCACCCACTAGCCAGCTGGAGCCTGGTCCATCCACTGGACCTACCTGCCATGGGTCTCATCTACCCTTTGGCCCTCCTGGGGAGGTCCCTGGTCTGAGTCAAACTCTCAGATACTGTATAACCAATAAGGGTGGATCTGAAAAGTGGCCTCTGCTTTAACCCAGCAGCTTAGAAGGCAGGAGTTTTTCTTCATGACTGTTGTGGGAAGGAAAGGAGCAGTAATGGCTAAAGGTTGAGGTAACCCTAAATTTAAATTGTAGTCTGCCTGCCAGGAGTTAATGAATAATATCCCTCCCAACAAGTTATCATTTACAGTGGTAGTCCATACAGACTGCGGTCCAGAGTAGAACTTCAGTTCTCACTAAAACATTATCCCTTGAGCAGGAAGCCCTTTGTGATATGGCTGTGCAAGGAGAGGAACCATCCTTTGGAAGGGAGTTCAATCTGGGAGAATGAGGTGGTGCCTTTCCAGACCCTCAAGTCATCCAGGATCACTGGGCAGACAGGGAAGCTGGCTGTGCCACAGGGCTGAACCACCAGCATCTCCCGTGGATTCCGTTGCACTGAGGCTGCTGCAGACATGGATGGTTTCGTTATCTTTACAAGTAAGCACTTTGGTGGGAGAGCACTGCAAATGCTGTCAACAGAAAATAAAACAACAAAAAACAAGGTGCAGGGGGCGCAGGCAAACAGTTTTATCAGCGTTTCATTTAAAACACTGGTTTGTCCTCACCGCAAGGCCTGGAAGGTTCAGGAAGCTTCCAAGAGAGATGATCAGACACACACCCCGTTCCAAGCATTCAAGGGCACAGGACAGTGGGAACCAAGTTGGCCCTGAAGCCCACTCAGCGTGAACCAGGCACTGCAGCCAAGCCCAACCCACAGATGTGCTTTTATTCTTGAGGAGAAGCATCTAGAATCTAGATTCAGAAATGTCACATGAGCAGCCCTGAGATCATGCCCTCAGTAACTTTGCCATTATGAGGGAGGTGGGGAGGGGAAGAAACCGCAGAGCTAGACTTGGGCCAGGTCGCCCACTTCATGCCTGGAGGTTTGTAGGGGGCTGAGTGCTGTCGTCTGGGCTGTGCTTTATTGGTGGAACTGAACTATGGCAAAGCCACTAGAAGCACAAAGTGTCAGTGCGGTCACTAGCATCTCAAAAATATCCTGAAAATGTAAATAAACAGATTCCATATGCAGACTAGAGTGATTTACACTTAAAACATTTAAATATAAATTAAGCTATAACTTAAGTTACAACCAAAAGAAAAAAAAAGAAAAACCAAAAAGACACTCAGCAGTTGAGAATGCTGAACACATACACAGGACACCCCAAACACGAGGCCATTAAAGCGATGCCATTTTCATTGTGCCAACTTTATACATTCATCACGTGCTAGTCCGGCCGGGCCACGCTGCACCGGGCCACATCATGCCGTCTGGCACTGCACTCCGGCCCGGGGCCCGTCATCATCCTCCTCGTAGGCCTCCCTGTGCTGGCGCCAGTTCTGCTCATTGGGATTAAACTCCTTCAGCTCCACCTGATCCATGTCATCTGTAATCCTGACTTCCTGTCGAGGAGGGAGCAGAGCTTCCAGCTGGAGAAGGTTCTCTTGAGACAGCCAGTGTTTTTCAGGAAAAATAACCTGTAAAGGGTGAGGTGGGAAAGAGCAGTTCTTTCTTCCCTTCCCAATTAAGGCATTTAATTATATGTCCCATGAGAATAAAACACATGCACTTACTAAAAACTGTATGATCAGAGCCCCTTTCTCCAGGGGTGCTTTGTAGATTGGCATTCCTTCATTACGCACACATTTCAGGTCCCCGTGCTTTACCACCTCACCTGCCGCAGAGAAGGTTTACTTATGAAACAGGAAGATGGAGGGCAGCCTGGAGAGGTCAGTCCCCGTGTTGGGAGAGCCTGGCGCAGACACCATCACCCCCACAGCAGCAGGCAAAGGCAGGGGTCACAGGGCATCTGACTAAAAAGCTGGTCCCGACCAGAAGGATGCCTGTCAGAGGAACCGGCTGGGTGAGGGGGATGAGAGGGAGGGGGGCGGGAGTGGAACCCTCTCTGACCCACGCACGGGGCTCCTGCAGTGTACCCAAGGAGGAGCGGGCTGAAGCCTCCATCATAAGGTTGGTTTAAAACAGTGAACTGGGAGTCAACACTCAGTCCGGGTAAACAGGGGCGATACCTGTCAGCCTGCCTCTTGCGTCAGGCTGTCACTACAACCTTCCCATGAGTGGGAGGAGAGTGTGCTCCTCACAGACTCAAGCAGAGCTTGGAGCAGGAATGGGCCTCAGAGTCCAGCCAGACCCCACCTGGCAGGAGAGCCAGCCTTCTGGGTGGGGGGCTCACAAGGTGGCTCCGGCCACAGGCAGTCTCCAGGAGCTGGTGGGCTGGATCTTAATTCTACACTTTTTCAAAAGGAATCGTGGGAGTTTAGTCCCCCCAGAGCTCTTGGTTTGCCCCCAAATCTAAAAATATCATTTCCTTCCAAACATGAAAAGAAAAGGGATAAAAGGGTCTCTTTAAAAAGTATGTTCTTCAGCTCAGTAATGAAAATGGACAAAGAAACAAATGTTCAGAAAAAATGGTTGGGGGGAGCCCAAACACTCATTTATTCAGCATCCCACTCCCCTGGATGAACTCTCTCAAGAGGAAATCTTTTGTTTTTTTGCGGTAGGCGGGGCTCTCACTGTTGTGGTCTCTCCAGTTGCGGAGCACAGGCTCCGGACGCGCAGGCTCCGCGGCATGTGGCATCTTCCCAGACCGGGGCACGAACCCGTGTCCCCTGCATTGGCAGGCGGACTCTCAACCACTGCACCACCAGGGAAGCCCCAAGAGGAAATCTTTTAAAGTATCTCATGGGAGTTTTTAAAATAAAGGGTGTGAAGGACTCTCTCCTTGGGGGTCATTCAGTGCAGGGCTGTGACTCACATGTGGCCCTCAGAGCTGCTGATTGCAGGAGGAGCCCATTAGCTAAATGGCCCCAGGCTGCTGGGCTTGTTATGGTCTTTGCTTTGTTTTTAATAGCTTTTCTGTCTCTTTGCTCCTGTCAGGTGTCACACTTCTTGTTGATCTCAGCACAACTCCTCAGGCTTCTGCTTCTAACTCACCGCGGGGCAGGGAAACTGTGGGACCAAGCATGGGCAACCACGTGTAAGAGAAGGAAAGAGATGATGAGCCAGCTCTTCCGTGAGGTACAAATCTGCCTTCAGGGGGATCACACCCTGGTGAAGCTCTTAAGGCACTTTTTTCTTTAATCTCCTGATTCTCAGCCATGCTCAAGACAGCCTAAAGGCCTCTGGCGAGGAAGGCACTTCAGTAGCAGAAGAGAGAAGAGGAAATGAAGGAAAGAGAAATAAGCCAAAACAAGAAAAGAGGTGAAAGAAAAGAACTCAAAACAAGATAAATGAGCAAAAAGAAAAAGCACAAGAGAAATCTCCAGCAGAAGGTTTTCTGGACACCCTGCCCTTCCTTATAACTAAGCAAGGAAATGGGTTTCTCGGGGTTTACGACTTCCTTCCCTCTGGGGCTCACTTCCTCTCTTTCGTCCTTGGCTCCCAGTTTCCCTGTGGCTGGGATCAGCTGGGAGGCAGCAAGGAACACTGGGTTCCAATCCCATGGCAGAGGCCCCTGCTCCAGGGAGCTTGGCCAAGGACTAGCTTTCGCAAAGAAGTTACACAGCACCCCAAAGATGCTGCCCAGCTCATGCTCCCCGAAGGACTGGAATCAGGTCTGAGACAATGTTGGGGGTCTTGGACATGATACCAGGGGTCTTGGGCACACACCCTCTCACAGCCTGTGGCCTAGGGTTTTGTGTGAACTATGATCCCCAAACTTTCCTACAGAAGTGAGGGGAGGAATTGGGTACCTTGGGAGGCTTACAGAATGGAATCTAAAGGAAGGTGCTGTGTTTTAAATTTTCATGCATATTTTCATTATACTGCAGTGCTTTTCCACAATCCTTAAGTATATCTATACACAAACACAGAAATGAAAAATCAAACAGGGTAAAATTTTAACAATAGGCAAATCATACATGCGTGGTCTTCATACTGTTTTTATTTTTACAACTTTTTGTTAGTCTGAAATTGTTTCCAAATAAAAAGTAAAAAACAAAAGCAAAAAAACCCAAAACAAACCTCTGATCAAGACTTGGATATATAATTCCATTTCACTTATACCCAGAAAAGAGGAAACAGAAAAAGCCAAAGAGGAGAGTGGCAGAGAAAGAGAACAGGCCAGAAAGGGGAAGAGAGAAATGGACACAGAGGCAGGAAAGCCCTGGATGGAGGCTGGGGAGGCAAGGTGGCTCACTCTACTGGACTTAGGGTCTTAATTACACTGCCCTCGGACAGGCTTATTGGCTGGTTACCTCCCATCCCAGCTCTGAGCCTATCCCTCTAGCCTAAGCCTCAGATACCCACAGGAGAAGTCACTCCCTAACCCTGTGGCCAGCGAGGGGACCAGAGCGGCACTGCTCACGGCCAGTGATGGGGTCACGGATGTCTGGGTGGCTCAGCCACCACCACACCTGTCCAGACATTCTTTGACATGGACAACTGACCTGAAGTGCTATTCGGAGGCAGCTTCAAGTTGAGGGCCCCAGCCTGGCCTCTCTCCCTTCTCCAATTTGCCTGGCCTCCTCACAGCCCCTTCCAGGCATGGACTCAACTGCAGTGAACACTAGCCCTCCTGGGAGCTGGGAGCCTGGCATCTACACACATGCTGGCAGGCTGAGCTCTCAGGCCTTTGAGAACCCTTTGGGTCCAGAGGCAGCTCCCTCAAGCTCCTGTGCCTGTGTGCAGACGGGCGGTTCTCTAGAAGCCGCCAAGGATAAGCTGGCAGGCAATGTCTTTTTTTTTTCAGGAAAATTCTATTTTAAAATGTCTCTCACATGTAATCGACAACACAGAGGCTAGAGAAACATGGATGAATCAGCACAGATCACCATTTGATAGAAAAACACCACCTATTATCAGGTGTGTATTATTATACAAAAGTTAATTTTTAGGGCTTCCCTGGTGGTGCAGTGGTTGAGAGTCCACCTGCCGATGCAGGGGACACGGGTTCGTGCCCCGGTCTGGGAGGATCCCACATGCCGTGGAGCGGCTAGGCCCGTGAGCCATGGCCATTGAGCCTGCGCGTCCGGAGCCTGTGCTCTGCAGCGGGAGAGGCCACGACAGTGAGAGGCCCGCGTACCGCAAAAAAAAAAAAAAAGTTAATTTTTAAAAAAATTTAATTTAATTTGAAGGCTCCAGGTAGAAGTTTAGATCCCCAAGATTCCTGTTTTGAGGCTCTTTCCCCAAAACTGAATTTTTTTCGTGGAGATTATAAAAGAAATTCATAAAATTCTCAAAAGTCCCTAGTGATGACTTTAAATTTAGATAAAATCAAGTCACACTAACTTGTGCAACAGAAGTCAACCTTGAATGTGAAACCAGGCTAAGCTGCCAGCATCATTATGCCAAACGTACAGAAGATCTACAACGAAACACATTTGAAACATTACCTGATTTGGATGTAATAATAAGGACTCGATCATCCAGTGTTTCTATCATCTTCTTGAAGCCACAAAGGGCTTCAGAAAGCTGAATTTTCATTTTCATGATCAAGTCATGGCCTCGTCTCTGAAAGACACTATGATCCTTCTGATCAAGCACAATTATGACATCACCAGGCTCCAGCTCAGGCTCCTGATCGCCTTCTCCATGAAACAGTATCTTTTGCCCATCTTTCATACCTATGAAACATCATCCCTTTCTGATTAGCCACTTCTCTTTAAAACCATACTTCCGACAAAGCTTTTGAAGAAGGCTCACAGAGAGCCCTCTGGGGGTTCTTTATTCATCAAACCTCCCAACCTCGTGCAGGCCTGGGGCTGGGATTACCACTGACCAAGAGGCCTCACTCTCCTCGGCATAACGAGGTTCCTCAGCCAAGTGTGCAGCAGGGAGAGTGGGAAACGAGGCCGCCACATCGCAAGTTCCCCGCGCACTCCCCGCCCTCCTGGCCATGCGATGCCACAGCTGACAGTGCACTGTGAGCAGAAGGTCCCCGCCTGCTTCTTGACGCACAAGCAGCACTGGGCTCTGGGGGCCTTCTACTAAGTCTCTGTGCACACAGGCACAGTGTTCAGTCCCTCCACGTGTGTGCTGGTTTGGGTGTTGATTTGTGTACTTTGGTCTCTCACCTAAATACATTTGCTGGATTAGGAAGCCACAGAATGATCAGGGGGAACAACTAAGAGGGAAAAAGACCCTAAAATGATGGCCCCAGGCAAAATGAACAGCAGGAGGAAGGTGCTAGATTTGGGAGAATCTGCTGCAACCGAGGGGAAATGTGTGGAGAAAAGGGACATACAGCTGTGAAGACTTAGATAAGCTTTTACGGCCAATGAGCGACAAAAGCCATTAGGAATAACACTCCCAGTGACTCTAAAGTAATAGTTTGAGAAGGGCAAGAGAGGGCAATTAACCAAAATCAAGGTTAAGTGACTTCCAGGGCATTGGAAAACCTTACAAAGAAGTTTTGTAAGCAAGAAAACTTTGGCAGGTGACATGGATGGAAATAAAGCCAGGGAGGGTCAATGGAAGATGCCCTGGGAATTGGAAGAACCGACGGCACACTCTAACGGCATTTAAATACCACTTGTGCTGTGTCTCGTTTCCCCGATACCTAACCCTTGTGCCCCACAATCAGCACCTCAGATGCACGTCCACCAGCGTGGGGCGCTACTGCTGCACAGACTCACCTTTCTCCACATGCACCTCGATAATCTTCTTCTCTCGGATGACCTTGGCACCACTGCAGCTTTCACAGCGGTCCTTGGGGTTGATGCGCTCGCCCTGGCCCTTGCACTCGATGCACACGGTCTGGATCTGCTGCACCATGCCCGGCCCGATCTGCTGGATGTGAATCTGCATCCCTCGCCCCTTGCACACTGGGCACTTCTCCACAGATCCCTTCTTCCCACCAACGCCTGTGGGGAGACAGGAACAAGGCTGTGCTCTTCCCTTAGAAGCATCTCTGCTGGGTGCCACCAGAGAAGGATCATGAGCCATGAAATTGGACACTGGGGTTTGAATTCTGACTATTTACAACCATGAAAAGCCATGTGGAAGAGCCTGGATGGTTCTAGCCAAGCAGACAACATCCAGATGTTAACATGTAAGCACAAACATTTGTGCGTTTGGCTATACCAAGATAAATTCATTGCTTTAACTCCACCAAATGCGTTTTCTTCCACCCCAGGGTGGAAGAACACACATGCCTACGTGTGACCAGTGGAGACTGGAGAAAACAGCCCTGTCCACAAGGGTGGCTACCCAGCCCAGCCACTTCTCTGTGGGACAATGTGTGACCAAGTCACCAGATCTGACTTTTCTTGAAAAATCAGATTTTTAAAAATTACGTTAATTACATTTACACTTAAATCAAGGACAGCAAACTATGGCCAGCTGACTGGTTTTGTAAATAAAGCTTTATTGGAAGGACAGGTATGTCATCTGCTTGTTTACAGTCTATGGCTCCTTTTTTTTTTTTTTTTTGTGGTACGCGGGCCTCTTACTCTTGTGGCCTCTCCCGTTGCGGAGCGCAGGCTCAGCGGCCATGGCTCACGGGCCCAGCCGCTCCATGGCATGTGGGATCTTCCCGGACCGGGGCACGAACCCATGTCCCCTGCATCGGCAGGCGGACTCTCAACCACTGCGCCACCAGGGAAGCCCAATGGCTCCTTTTGCGATAAGAGTTGAATAGTTACAACAGGGACTGCATGGCTCACGAAGCCCAGAAATACCTATCATCTGGCCCTTTACAGCAAAAGTCTGCCGACCCCTAGGTTGGGTCAACCATTCTTGATTTTTTTATTTTTAAAATAATTGTCAACATATTAAATAAATGTGCAGTCCAAATAAAAAATGTACAGGGCCAAATGAAATGGATTTGGCCCTCAGGCTACCTGTTTGCAATCTCTGACCTTCACATTTAAAAAGATAAATTATTTTTCTCTGAATTGTAAAACAGTAAGAATTGTTTCCAGATCTAAGGGACCAGAACTATGAGACTCATTCAGAAATTCTTACCTTCACATTTCTCACAAATTACATTTTTCTGGAGAGCCAATTTCTTTGTGACTCCATTATATAAATCTTCAAGAGTTACAGACAACTGATGCACAACATTCTTGCCTTACCGAGGGAAAGAGAAGACCAATTAGTAATACTGTATTAAATATACCACTGTGTTAAATACTACCCACATGACCTTTAGTGGTGTGAAGTCTCAAACTGTGCCTGTGTCATTCATTCCCTTCCCTGTGGGAAGCAATGCTTGCTTCTGTCACACCTGGCCCATCCTCTGGCCCTTTGCCAGTATGAGAACTAATACCCTTTCTAGCTATGAGCTAATTATTCAATCATTTATAGATGTCAAAGACTTTCATCTTTATTTGCTAAAACAAATCTGAGAATGAGAGATCAATGAGGAAACCCAAGGCAATGTTAACCAATGAGATTGGTTAACTAGGTTCTCCCCATGAAAGGAGCCCTCTCCTTATAGATGATGCACGAAGTCAGTCTCTGGACCTTTAACTGAAACTCTTCCTTGAACATAACGTCCTTTAATTTTTGAGCCCTTCTGTGTCTTGTGGCCAAGTGGGAACGCTTTCATCTGTGGAAATCTTGTCTGTGCATCCAGGACAGTGGGCCTTTCATCTTCAGGGTGGGAGTCTGTCTGCTCTGGCACCATACCAGCCTGCCAGGACCCACAGCATCAGGTCCCTCTCTGCTGCCCATAGGGCTCTCGAAGTCACCGAGATGATGTCCTTGTTTATTGGCTGTCAACTTTGAGAGATGACTTAATTAAGGGCGTGAAGTTGTTCATCTCAAGACAGTGAGAGAGCTAGGCAAGAGGATACCCAAGGTTTTAATCACATCCACACTGTCAATTATATGAGCAGGCAACATACCCAGAAAACAGGGTAAGGATTTTTCCCTAATAAACCCTTTGTGATTTTCAGCACACTGTATTCACAGAATTGACAGCCAAGCTTTTCAAAGCTCAAAGTCAATTATAATGTGAGAACAAGTACAGCCTTATTTTTCCAGGGGCCTCTTGTTGACCTCAAACCACCCTTCTTAAACCTCAATGCAGAGCTTATCTTGATTTCACCCAGGATTTTAATAAGCTTGGTTATCTATCTGGTTTTGAGGTCCAAAGCAGAGTATCAACCGTAAGCAGGACAGGGGAAGGGGGCTATTAGAGACCACTGGTAACAGAGGTGACAGTCCAGAGCCTGGCAGGAGGTAAGAGGTATAGAAAAATTAGGAAGAACAAACCCAGAACTCAAAAACGGGGGCCTGGGGCCATTTCACCAATAGCTAAGTCTCTCAGTTCACCTCTGGGGATGAAGCTGCTAGTCCTAATGCATTCTGAAGAGACAGGCAAAGTAGTTTCTTTTACAAAGATGTTCAAACATCAAGGGGTAAATTTTGTTACCTAGAAAATCTCCTGAGCAGGCTGAGAAAATGAGGCCACACTGCACATGGCAGAGCACCAGCCGGAAATAGAGCCCGCGGGCCCTGGCCCAAGTCAGGAGGCCTGGGAGGAAGCGTGCAGGAGGGGAGAAGAGCACTCTCGGCAGAGGTATCACTAATAACCACAGGAGGTGCCATTTATGTCCCTTAGGAACATAAATGGAACCTGACCCCAACAAAAGAGAAAAAGAGGGCAAGATGAACTTGAACTTCCTCCTTTCTCCTCACCGCCATTTGCTCCTTTTTTGTGTGTGTGTGTGGTGGGGGGGGGGGGGGGGGGGGGCGGGGCACACCATTTGCAGGATCTTAGTTCCCTGACCAGGGACTGAACACAGGCCCCAGCAGTGAAAGCACCGAGTCCTAACCCCTGGATCACCAGGGAATTCCCCATTTGCTCCTTTACATGTGGTGTTGGGAAGGTGTCAGGCAATTAATTGCTAAATGCACTAAGAGATTCCAGGTAGACTAAACAAGCGATGAACTAAAGCTAATGATCCCCAAACATGACAACTACACCCTTTTAAGGCATGATCTGTCCTGATTCCAGCAACACGTACAATTTGGAAACTATAAAACTTGCTTAACGTCTTTCAAAGCAGTTACCTCTTCTCTCTCTAGCCATCCGTCCTCCGCCACCAAAGAACATGTCAAAGATGTCCATGGGGGAAGAGAAGCTGGGGCTGCCTGAGCCTCCTTCCTTAATTGCCTGCTCGCCGCCCTGGTCATAAATGTCCCTTTTCTTTGGATCTGAAAGCACTTCATATGCCTGGGATATGAGCTTAAACTTCAAAAGAAAAAAAGAGAGATTAAAAAGAGAAGGTTTGAGTTGTTCATGAAGCAAACCCACCATATAAATGCAATGACAGAGAGATTCTACACCCAACCCCCCAAACTAGCAGGTCTATATGTTATCTGAAACCTGACTTTTCCATTTAATCCCTTTGTAGAGTGGGATACATAGGGCAAACATTACTAAGGGATGAGAGGCAGGGCCACTGCAGAGAATAAGGATACAGAGCAGTAAGGAGGAGTTTCTCCCTCCTCAGGCCGCACCAGACAGGAAGAAGTAGAATGGAGCTAAGATACAGTGAGACCAGGCCAGGGCTTAACCTACAACTGGATAAAGCCCATGAGGGCTGCTTTCCAGCTCAGGAGGGCTGCTTTCCTAGGTTACTAGCATAAAATGCAACTACAGACATCCTGTGAGCATCCATCCGCATGCAGGCTGCAGACACTGTGAGCAAATCTGTCCTGATCTCCCCCCCAAAGTCCTGCCCCTCCCATAGTCTCCCCCATAGCTCACTTATTGGCAATTCCAAAACCTCATTTCCTCTCCCTCACATCTTATCTGTCAACAAGTCCTTCTGGTGCTACCTTCAAATGTCCATCTCCTGTACCCTAAGACAGAACACCCCATGTGTCACATGCCTGCCAAAAAGGTATCCTGGAATCCAACTGTAAGAAAAGAATCAGAAAACCCAAACTGAAGTATATTCTGCAAAACTAAAAGACAGGAAAACTAAATGCAGTGTGTGACCCTGGATTGGATCCTGGACTGGATCTTGCACTGGGGAAAAAATTGCTACAAAGGACACTGGAACAACTGGAAAAATGGGAATTTTTTTCTCAATGTTAAACTTCTTAAATTTGATAAATGTACTGTGATTATGTACAAGGCTGTTGTTTTCCCAAGGATAAACATTTAGGGCTGAAAGGTTATGATGTATGCAACTTACCCTCAAAAGCTTTAGCAAATAATAATAATATAGGGAAAGCAAATGTGACGACCTATTTATAATCAGTGAAGGTACGTGAAAGAAAGGCAGGTGTTCATTGTACCACTCTCACCTTTTCTGCAGATATATGGAAGTTTTTAACATAAAATCAAAACACCACATAAAATATCCAAAATCCATCCCTTCTCACCACTACCACCACCACGCCCACCCTGGAGGAGGACACCCTCCTTGGCCCGGATAGCCACAGTGACCTCCTCACTGGACTCCCATCTTCCGCCTTCACCTCAGCTTTCAGTCTGTTCTCTGCACAGCAGCCAGAACTTGCCAGCCAATCACGTCAGTCCTCTGCCCCAAGCCCTCCAAGGGGCCCGGCTCACTTGGAGTAAAAGCCAGTTCTTATTCTGGTCTACAAGCCCAAACTGACACCTTTGACTCCAGCTCCCCGCAATTCTGCTCGTGTGCCATTGGCCTCCTTGCTGTTCCCCAATACCAGAGCACTTACTGCTGGGATGGTGTCCCCACTGCAGTGTCAGCTCCATGAGGACAGGTGGTTAGGTCAGCTTTGTCCACTGCCATATCCCCAAACCTAGAACACTGTCTGGCCTGTAGAAGGTACCTGGTAAATACTTGTTATATGAATGGCTCAATTCTGGGAATTGAGAAATGAGTAAGTGAGATAGGGTCTTCGCCCTCCAGGGGAATGGTTTAGGAAGAAAAAAAAAATACAGAACATACAGGAAAAAAAAAGTACTTTGAATATACAAATATGGAAACTGACAGACACTAGGTTTTCTCTTGTATTACAGATCCCCGATAGAGATCTAATAAGTAACTAATAAATAATAAGTGATAGCTAATAAATAATAGCTAACAACTGGGTAATTTAAAAAACTGTCTTAGAGACATCAGAATCATACTCAAGGTAGTTAGGTCTTTTGGTGCGTTGATTCTCCCACCATTTCTGTAAAGAAGTAGGTATCGTTCACCACCACTCCTTTCCACAGAAGGAAAATAAGGTGTAGGGATTAGGTGCCCGGTAAGGAAGATCAGAAAACAACCAGGCCAGGCTGCCCCCAGGGAGTCTCTGGGCCTGTCTGTACTAGGTAAACATGCTTCAAGAGAATGTCCATTAGAAACACTCTGGATAATTGAAAGACTTTTGCACTTAACAGAACGGATGATTACTCTAAAAAGGAAAAGTAATGCCCCGTCACTTGGGGCATTCAACCAGAGGCCAGACCTCACAAAGGGGCGGGACTCCCACTACCCTGGGGGTGGGGGTGGGGTCTCAGCACTCCAGAGTCTAATTCAGTCCCTGCCTGACCCTCACCCATCTCACAGTTGGAGACTAGTCCTCTGACCAGCTCACCTTTCAGACTGTAATAATGTGCCACAGTTCCTTTAATAAGATCATTACGCAGCTGGAAAAATGGCTTTGGAGACTATGGAGCAACTGGGGAAAGTATTTACTATAAAATATTCAGTGGTGAGGAAAAAAAAAAAACCCTGTGTGCCAGGATGACCATGTACAATCACCCTGGAGAAAGCCTGGAAAGAAACACAGGGACAGCAGTTAGAGTGATGTGTACTTGGTGGGTTTTCCTCAATATTCTGAAATTTTCTGCACTGTTATGCTCTCTTTTATGATCTTTTAACTTAAAAATCTATTATTCAAACTAAAAGTTACAATAGGGCTTCCCTGGTGGCGCAGTGGTTGAGAGTCCGCCTGCCGATGCAGGTAACACGGGTTCGTGCCCTGATCCGGGAAGATACCACATGCCGCGCAGCGGCTGGGCCCGTGAGCCATGGCCGCAGAGCCTGCACGTCCGGAGCCTGTGCTCCGCAACTGGAGAGGCCACAGCAGTGAGAGGCCCGCGTACCGCAAAAAAAAAAAAAAAAAAGTTACAGTAAAATTGGCCAAAAGACCAAACTCATCTCAAAAGCTGGCTGGGGTTAATAGCGAAGAACATGCCCCCTATCACGACCCCTGAAAGGGACTCGCTTACTGACCCGCTGCCCGTGTGTCTTTCAGAAAACCAGCTGCAGAAAAGTAGAGACTCCATACAGAACACCTGACAACAAACACCGGCTGCCCAATGCTTAGCAACACAGGACAACAGGCCACAAAACAAAGACCAACACCATAATAGCCTTCTCAGTTGCCCTGGAGCAAGGGGGAACGGACTGGCTCAGTCTGTTTTTGAAGAGACATTAATAAAGTGACAAACTTGGGGGAAAAAAATTAAAAGGTTCCACCTATGAACAGATAAAGTGGACAAGAACTACACACAAACCTGCACAAAAAAGAAAAGGCCTACACAGTGTGCCCAGCCCACAGCAGGACCAAAAAGGAGGTATCTGGTGAGTGAATGAATGAATGAGTCCTCTCTAGGGAACTTTACAGCAGTTTCTATAAATTGTGTCCCCAGTCTCCTCAAACCCTTTCGTTTCTAGGGACTACAGGTAGCAAACAAGGAATCATAATTAAATGAGGATGAGGACTAGACCAGTGGTTCAGCCTATGGTCAGAGGTCGGAAGAAGTTTTAGCTGAGAACTAAATTAAAGGGTTTTATCCCCTTCGTGGAAGGTGGGAAGGGAAAAGTATTCCTGGAACATCACAGAACCCCCCACCTCTAAGCTGAAAGGGACCCGCCAGACACTTCAGGAGCCTCACTTAAGTGACACTAATTCAGTATCTGGCTATAAATAAATATTAGTTTAAAACAAATCAACCACCTCTGCCCAGGCAGGTATATGCAGGGCAACACCTACAGAAATGTAGTACAGGTTAAGTCCAATCTAAAAAAAAGCTTCAGAGCGCCAAGAGCAGACTCACTCCAATGGCACACAGCCATGACTTACTCTTGGAGAGTGCCTGAACTCACTCTTGGAGAGATCTGACCTGAACCAGGGTCAGAAGGCTTTCCCATGTGCCGCCTCTGAAACGTGAAATTAGAAGCCTGGGTGCGCTCTCCTTAAAGGCTACTCACAGAAACAGCCTACAGTGAATTTAGGGAGCACATCTATGAATCACCAACACCACGTAGAAAGCCAGTGACTTTAAAAGCTACAGTAAGCCACCTAAATATAGATGAGAAAGAACACGAGTAACAGACAAATGGTCTTCCAGGAAAGCATTTTAAACTTGTGACAGCGACACTCGGCACCTGTGGCTAAATATAAATATCCTATCACTGTTGCCACCCAGCCAACCTTCTTTAGGCAGGTTTCTCCAGCTTGGAAAAGCTAACACAGACAGGTATTTTGATACTACAGTCGTTTCCACAAGTCTAATGCTAGACAGGTAATCTATGGCTTCAAAAGTGGCCCAGGTGTCACTGCTATCAGCTACCACAAAAGCCCCACCTCCCAAAAGCCATCTAGGATACCCCAAGTTTTATAAGAAAATGGCAAGAAGTCAAAGGAGGAGTGGGAAGGCCAACAAGCTTTCCCAAGGATCAATGCCTGATCTTTCTAATCACCTATTCTGGTGGGTAATGAGCTTCCTTGGGCATAAAAAACAGGTTGACTCTTTCTCTGTGAACTGGATGAAAAAGTTTAATTTAGGCCTCTATGATGCAGAGCATTTTTCAGCCTATTATTATTGGTACTTAGGATCCACTGCGGGTCATTTGTCACAGGAAACCTGTAATGTTCATATAAAATGATGTGTCAGGTTAAAGATCTCCATGTCCCTGTTTAATAAAGAAAAGGTGATTATTCAATGTCTGACAACCGTGATCAGGCAGGAGACAGGCACACAGAACAAATCCAGTCGGCCATTCTCAAGAAGGACACCGGGTTTGTCCAAGGTACTAACTCAGATTAAAGAAACTCACCTCTAGGGCTTATGCATCAACAGGGAATATGAGCAAAAAATAATTCAACCCCGGTCGTCCCCAGCAAGTACACAACTTCTTCTGGTCGCGTGTGCCTCAGTTTCCCGGCTTGCTGGCTGCCTTTCCGACAGGAATGCCCGCAAACCCTAGGAGAACTGGGCCCCCACGTTTCAGTCCCGGCCCTCCCCGGCGTTCGGAGGGGCCCTTGTGGAGCGAAGGGAGGAATGAATGGGCTGCGCGGGGGCTCACGAGGGGTCCCGGCGCCTCGGGCCCCGGCACCAGCCCAGATGCCCAGCCCGGCGAGGCTGGGGCTCGGCGAAGCGCCCTCCAACTGACCGCGCCGCGCCCCCTCCGCCTCGGACCACCCCCAGCCCCGGCCCCACGGCGTGGTGCGCGGCACCTGGCGACCGCCTCTCCAACAAACGCGGCTCGGATTCCCCGCAGCCTTCAATAATTCACAGCCCCCGAGCTCCGGGCTGAATAATTGACGGCGGGCCCCGCGCGAGCCCGGCCCGCACCTTCTCGCCCTCATCCGGGTTCTTGTCCGGGTGGTACTTGAGCGCCAGCTTCCGATAGGCCTTCTTGATCTCCTCCGGGGAGGCGCTGGGCTTCACCCCCAGGATGTCATAGTACTGGGTCTCCTTCACCATCTTTTCTCTGCGGGGCGGGGCGGGCAGGACGGTCAGCGCGCCCCGGACGCCCCAGCCGGGCCCCTGGCCCGCGCCCCCGCCGCCCGCCCGCGGGTCACGGTCACGGTCACGGTCACGGCTGCTGCCGTTGCCGCCGCCGCCGCCGCCCGGGGCTCTCTCCCGCCTGCGCCGGGATACCCTCCTCTCTCAGCTCCGCCGCACTCGAGCCGCCGGCTCCTCCGCGGCGGGTTTTATTCGGCGCCGGCGGAAGGTTCCGCAAGGAGACAGTGACGCCACAAAGGCCCAGAACCTTCGCGGAGGTTCCGGCGGCGCCTGGAGCTGACTGGCTGGGGCGCTGCGGTAGGTTAGAGGCCCGGACCCCCGACGCCCCGGCCCGGCGCGACCTCCCGGCTCACCCGGTCGCCTGTTCCTCCGGCCTGCAGTCTGAGTACCCGGAGCTCCAGTTCTGACTGCCGCCCCGGGCCATGTTGGGGGTCTTGGAAGACGGCTTCGGAGTGGAGGGCGCCTTCCGACGGCCGCCCCGCCACCCCGGGGCCGTCCCTTTTCCCTTGCGTGGGTCCGTGGGTCCGGCTGGCTCGAAGATCAGGTGGCCTGGAGGGCAGCGTCGGCGGGAACCCTGCCCCGAGGGGTTGGACTGGGAGGGCTGCGCCCTGCTGTCCCCACCCGGCCTCTCCCTGGGGGTGTGGCCGCCCTCTGTTTGGTTATGTCCCGGATGCGCCCTGAGGTATGCCTCGGATTGTTGCGTTTTTGAGGGGTTTGGAGTGGGTAGGGGCCCTCTACTGTGCTGGAGTCGCATTTCCTGAGGCCATTTCCTGAAGGTGCTGGCGCCCCCCGGGGCATCATCAAGGCTGAGGTGAGCCTAAGCCTTCCAGATACGTACAGTGGTGCTTTGCTGGCTCCAGCTGTGGACGGTGCTCTCTCAACTGCCCATAACTGGGAACCCTTGACGTCCCCCAGATGTGGGGAGTGACGCCCGTTAGATGTGAGCAGTGACGTCCCCCAAGTCTCCCAAAGGTGGGCAGTGCCCCCTCCCCTCCAGAGCAGGCTCGTGGGCGCAGTGGGCGTGGGGGTGGGGTGGGAGAGCGGTTTTGGAGACTGCAGCAGGACCCTCACTGCCTGGTACAGTAACGGGTCCCTGACTTCCTTTTGCTGTGCCCAGCTCCCAGCAGGTGCCTGGTAGCAAGGATCACCACCCACTGCAGGAACGTGGGCGTGGGAAGCAGCACTATCAGAGAACTGCAGGCCTTCTTGCTCCAGCCCAGCCTTGACTTCTGCCGATGGTACACTGCCAGGGAGGGTTGGCCACTGCTCACCTGTCTGGGATCCCTTGGCCTCGTTTTGGGTCCTGTGGCTGAGGCAAGTACTATCCCCCTCCTCCACGTGTTCAGTGGGGGTGAGAAATGACTTTTAACTTGCAAGAGAAGGTAAGCTGCTCATTTCTGTTCTTGGAGACATTGCTTTTTCCCTCTCAATTAGACCTCTGAAGAGCAGTAACCTTTGGCAGAGGTCAACAAACTTGGTTCCATCCCCAGATGTTATTAACTATATGAGCCTTAGCCTCTCTGAGCTTGTTTCCTCATCAGCAGGACACGGTCATTGCCGCCTGCCTGCCTGCCTGCCTTCCTCACAGGGCTCTTGCAAGGATCACATGGGATGATCACTGTGAAGGCTTCTAGCACACAGTGATCATCCAAATCTCGAACCTGGCTGTTCATAGGGATCACCTGGGAGCTTCTAAAAATCCCAGTGTCCAGGCTGCACCCCAGTCCAATTGCACCAGCACTTCTGGGGGTGGAACCCAAGCATCAGTACTTTTAAAGGTCCCCAGGTGATTCCACTGAGCAGCCAGAGCTGAGAACCACTGCCCTGCACCACACATTTATCCAGACTCAATAGTCTGGACCGGTGACACTGGCAGGAAGGGCATTTGTGGGTGGTCAGAGCCTATAGGCATAGAATGGGCCTATGAACTCTGGAACCAGTGAGACCTAGGTTCCAGTTGCTACCTCTGGCTGCCTGACCTTGGGTAGGTGATTTAACCTTTCTGAGCCTTAGATTCCTCAACCTTTTTATGGGGAAAATATTAAGAGTATCTACCTCATAAGCGCCTGAAGCCCCTGGCTCATAGTCTCATCACACGATGATGCATTATGTTCTTTTCACTTTTATCTAAGCTGAAGAAGCTGACAAAGATTCTCTCCTTTATGAAATTCTAGCCAGGCTCCTCTGAACCCTCTTCTCAACTAGGCCTCAGCCTTGGCCTGTAAAGACTTGAACAACCACTAGCATAGTTTCTAATAGCTCAAGGCTGCCTCCCTAAGGTGGCTCTAACACCGCCCCCCCCCCCCAAAGTGCCTGCCTGAGAAAAGGCTGCCAAAAATTTTTACTGTTTGTTCCAGCCAACACCTGAGGACACCTGAGGACAGAGCCTCTGTCTCCCAGTCTCTGTGAGAAAGTAGAATTCTAACTTCAATAATACCAGCTAGCAGACACCACTGGCCTAGTTGCATTTACACTTGACCTTTGGTAAGTTTTCATTTCTCTGACTCTACTGAGCCCCCAGGTGCCTCCCTCCCTTCTTCATTTTCACTTTAAAATACCCAGCTATTTCTGTCCAAATTAAAGTTGAGTTCAGTTCATGCTGGTCTCTTTTCCCTATTGCAATAGTTACTACTGATGAAAATCTCTCTTTACCACTTCAGCCAGCATCCAGATTTGTTTACGTTTGACAAAGCTCTGATGTTCTAGGACATTGTTTCCTCGAATTATGCATGGGAAGATTTGAGGCTGTGCACAGACGTTTCTTACTTTATCAGTTATGTGTTTGTTTTCATGGTTCACTTTTTCTGTATTGCAACCTTTATTGCAAGTGACATTGGTTTTCGAGTCACAGAAGGCAAGGTAAACTTTCATTTTTATTTAGGTTAAAAAAAGTAGATGGGGACTTCCCTGGATCCAGTGGTTAAGACTTCACCTTCATTGGAAGGCAGGGGATGCGGCTTCAATCCCTGGTCGGGGAGCTAAGATCCACATGCCTCACAGCCAAAAAACCAAAACTAAAAAAGAAGCAAAAAACTAAAAATAGAACTACCATACGACCCAGCAATCCTACTACTGGGCACATACCCAGAGAAAGCCATAATTCAAAAAGACACATGCGGGCTTCCCTGGTTGTGCAGTGGTTAAGAATCTGCCTGCGAATGCTGGCGGACACGGGTTCGAGCCCTGGTCTGGGAAGATCCCACATGCCGCGGAGCAACTAAGCCTGTGCACTGCAACTACTGAGCCTGCGCTCTAGAGCCCGCAAGCCACAACTACTGAGCCCACGTGCCACAACTACTGAAGCCTGTGCACCTAGAGCCCGTGCTCTGGAACAAGACAAGCCACAGCAATGAGAAGCCTGCGCACCGCAACGAAGAGTAGCCCCCGCTCACCACAACTAGAGAAAGCCCATGTGCAGCAACGAAGACCCAACGCAGCCAAAAAAAAACAGACACATGCACCCCAGTGTTCATTGCAGCACTATTTACAATAGCCAGGTCATGGAAGCAACCTAAATGCCCATCGACAGACGAATAGATAAAGAAGATGTGGTACATATATACAATGGAATATTACTCAGCCATATAAAGGAACAAAGTTGGGTCATTTGTAGAGACATGGATGGACCTAGAGACTGTCATACAGAGTGAAGTAAGTCAGAGAAAAACAAATATCGTTTATTAACGTATATGTGTGGAATCTAGAAAAATGGTACAGATGAACCGGTTTGCAAGGCAGAAATAGCGACACAGATGTAGAGAACAAACATATGGACACCAAGGGGGGAAAGTTGGGGGGTGGGGGTGGGATGAACTGGGAGATTGGGGTTGACATATATACACTAATATGTTTAAAATAGATAACTAAAAAGAACCTGCTGTATAAAAAAATAAAAACAAATGAACAAAAGGTATGTGTATAGGCACTTCCCTGGTGGCGCAGTGGTTAAGAATCCTCCTGCCAACCAGGCCGCAGCACAGCCGGGGCTGCCGCTCGCAGTAATCACTATTTTTTTTTTTTTAATAATCACTATTGATACGAAAGCTTTATTTAGCCTTCATCTGCACCCTCCTAGTGGATAAGGTTTTGCCACATTTTACTAGTGAGGTTGAGAGATGTATCATTTGTTTGTTGTTCTGTCCCCTCCCCCAGTATTAAACTGAAATTTGTGATTTGTTTAAACTCTGGGTGAATCATAGCTTAGTTTGCATGTCCAGCTAATTTGTTTCTATACGTTTGTTTGATTCTCTTTCTCCTTCTCTCAGGGCTTTTACAAATATATATATATGGATCTTCTGAGAAGGTTTTTGAGGTGCACATTTCTCTCTTTTGTTTTTCTCTTGATTTATGGACACGATGCTGAGATTCAATCACTACATGAAACTCCCAGCTGTGAAAACAAAACAAAAAACCCAAAGGGCTGTTTTTTCCACCAGCCCTGGGGAAGCTATGTGACGGTCGGAGGCCGGTTTCAGAAAGTTTCACCATTCTTTCCACCCTCTGTTCCTCTCTCTCCTCCAGAAGGAAGTTGATCCTAGTGATTTCAGCCCATGCGTTAAGCAGGAAACAATAATAAACGTGTAGAATTCATATTTTTCTAAAGGGAACTTAAAAACTCCCGCTGCGTTATGTACAAAACTGGTTTATGCCACATGAACACAGAATCCCAAGTTCGGTTTGGGTACTTTTCGTTCCGCTTTGCGTTCAGTTGTATAGTACTTCCAAGTTCAAAATGAGAAGAAAAAGCTGTTCTGTATCAAACCATCTAAGCAATAAATGTTATATTTTAAAGATGGAAAAAAAAATCTGCCTACCAATGCAGGGGACGCAGGTTCGAGCCTGGTCTGGGAAGATTCCACATGCCGCGGAGCAGCTAAGCCCGTGTGCCGCAACTACTGAGCCTGAGCTGTAGAGCCCACGAACCACAACTACTGAGCCCACGTGCCACAACTACTGAAGCCCGTGCGCCTACAGCCCGTGCTCCGGAACAAGAGAAGCCACTGCGATGAGAAGCCCACGCACGGCAACGAAGAGTAGCCCCCGCTCGCCGCAACTAGGGAAAGCCTGCGCGCAGCAACGAAGACCCAGTGCAGCCAAAAATAAAATAAAGTTTAAAAAATAAGTAGATAGATATGTAAGGTAAGCAATATAAGTATATGATAGTACAGGTGACACAAGGATAAAGCAAAAATTACGGTACTTGGGAATTAGGGAAATGCTGATCCAATTCCACACCCCTCACTTTACAGCTGAGGAGACTTCTACACAAAGAGGCAAAACTAAAAGTCATAGGTTGGGCATTTTCCCTGAATCCCAGTACCAGACTCCCCGTGTCACCCTGGGTGGAAGGAGAGTCAAAGCAAGCACAGAAATAGCTCTTGCAAAGGCAGCCTGGGACAGGTTCTCCATGGAGTCTACTGAAGAGGGAGAGCCGCCTGTGATTGGGGAAGGGGTCTGGAAGGACTTCCAGGGGGAAGGTATGTGCCCTAAACCAGGCAGTGAGAGCTACCTGGGGCAGAGGTGGGAGGGAGGGGGGTCCTGCTTGAAGGGACAGCAGAATAAAGGCAGAGAGCACAGTGCTGGCATGGATGAAGTCTCTGAATTGGGAGAGAAGTGGAGATAGGTACAGCAGAGCCCGGAATGCCTCAGGGAGGAGTTTGTTCCTCCTCTGATGGCCCCTGGGAGCCACTGAAGGTCTCAGAGCAGGAGCAGCCTTCTGGGAGGAATAACCAGGGGCTGGGAGAGGTCTGAGCTGGGCGTGCAGATGTGAGAGCCCCCTCCAAAGAGGGGCCAAGGGGTTGACAGGCTGGCCTAGAGGGAGAGTGTAGAGAGAGGAAGAAGGTAGCAAGGAGAAGCTACGGGGAACACCTGCCCTTAGGAAGTGGGAGGAGGAAGAACAACCATCAGAGAGGCAAGAGAAGCAGGAATGTAGAGAGGAGCCCAAACCATGAGAGGCTAGGGTGGTGAAAGGAGCAGAGGGCCAGTGCCCAGGCGGCACCCAGGCCGGGAACGGTGGAGCTGGTGCTTGCGGGATGCAGGGGGTTGTCACAGGGTTTCTCCAATAGGAGGATGTTAATTTGTTGGCCCCTAAAATAGCAGTTGTCACTCCAGGCCACTGTTTGACTATCCCTAAGGACTTCTGCTTGGAGAGGCCCTGCCTCTCACTGGCTGTGCAACTTTGGGCAAATTACCTCTCCCTGGACCTCAATTCCCACCTCTGTAAAACAGGGATAAGAACACCAACTTCGTGGGCTTATTGTACAGATTAACGGGGACAGTATTAGCCTGTGCCTGGCAGAGAGCCAGTGCTCTCAGATGGAATTGCTTGGTTGTACCACCGCAGAGGTCGGTGTGCACGTGCTGAGTGCTGGCTCTGTGCTGGGCACTGGCAGTACAGAGCTGCGTGCAGGCCGAGTCTGCCCTGGAGGAGCTCACAGTCTGGCCAGGCTTGAGCACCTGAATCTCGGCACTCTGGGGAACCCCCAGCGTGGGCCCATTTTGCCAGCACTCCAGCCCCTGGAGTTTTTCCAAGAACTTGTACCAAAATAGTTATCCACAGCCACCTTGCTTTGACAAAACCCAAGGTTCTGTGATGTTTCTGTGGGTGAGGGCATGGTCTCTGAGAGCCCACTTCCCCCCTGGAGCTCAGCCTTCATCCAGAGCGGCTGCCCCCAGAGGTCGGGGGTGCCTCTCACTGGGGGAGAAAGAACTAAGAAAGTGAGGGAGTGGTCATCCTGCTGCATATCTGTACTTTACAGACAAAGTTCCCATCAGGGCACCCCTCTCATGAGGTCACAGAGTCCAGAGATAGGACATGGATCCGTCCTTTCAGCATGTCAGGAAAGCACCTTCTGCATCCCAGCACTGTGGGAGGCTTGGAAGCACATCTGGGAACCGACAGAGCCTACATGGGCCAGCGGGGAAATAAACCTCTAACTCCGCATTTTGATGAGAGCCACGAAGGAAGAGTATTCATTCCCTTGAGTTCTGGGTGGTCAGGGAGGTCGTGTGTGTGTGTGTGTGTGTGTGTTGTGATGTTCACGTTGAGACCTAGAGGTTGAGAAGGAGGCTTCTCTGCAGGGCCTGCGGTAGAGTTCCAGGCCCAGGCAGCAGCACAGGTGAAGGCCCTGATACGTGTAAGACCTTGACCTCTTCAAAGAACCAGTGTTTCTGGAACAGAGATGGAGTGGGGTGTGGACCACTGGGCAGAGTTGGATTCTAAGAGTTGAAGCCCCCAAAGGGCTTGAAGTGGTGCACTTTAAGAAATTGTTGTATATTTATTCAATAATATTTATTGTTTTCCTTTATTTCAGCAAAATCGCTATATTATTATAAACAGCCTCATTGCATACTTTGTGTTCTGTTTTCAGTAATGCCAGATGACAAAACATTTCTTGAGTCATTGTGGCTCTTAGTTTTAATCTGGAGACGCTTTGCTCTTCTGAGGCAGAGCAAAATTCTCAAAGCAACACTTAGATTCAGAAGTGAATCATGAATTTTATGCATCATGCTCGAACATTGCAATGGGGTCACATAAGATAAGAGTTCCTGTAGAAATATTACAGATATTTTAATTTCATCATATAATTGTTATCAATTCTTTAAAACAGCTTTCTTGAGGTATAATTGACCTACAGTGACTTGCACATAATGAAATGTACCATTTGATACAGTTTGGTATATGTATATAGCTATGAAACTATCACCTTAAGGTCGCAAACATCCATCACTCCTCACCCTCATGAGAGAGTGTGCACTTAAAAGACGACCTGCCCCACCTTGCCCTGGTCAGCTGCTGAGCTGGGCCCAGAAGCCTATTCTGCTGTCTCCTAATTTGGTTCTTTCCAGGAAATAAACCCATCAGTGCCCTTGGGTGTGATGCTGGCTCTACCACTCCCTAGCTGTGTGACTTTGGCCAAGGGTTACTTAACTTGGCTGCCTCAGTTTGTCATCTATGAAAGAGTACCTACCTCATAGGGCTGTGGGGCATATATAAGATTATATATATGATTATACACACACACGTATATATAAATTACCCAGTAAAAAGGTCTTAGGACAGTACTCGGCACAACATGCAATAAACGTTGGCTGCTGTTATGTGATGCAAAGAGCTCTGTAAATGCATTTGCCTAGAAGTATCACATTGGGAAATACAAAAAGCCCAGTGGGATGGAAGGCTGAAATCTCTCTCCCTTCTCCAGGAGAACTGAGCTGAGACACTCACCTTAATGACACCACTGTTACAGGATGCCCTGTGTGTCTAGTTAATGCCATACTTATTTAATAGTTTCTTCAGATCTGTCCATGTCCTTGACCGGTCCTGTCTCATATTAAGTATGGTTCTTAGCAAATTACAGACTATCCCAGCCCAGGAGGGAGGAGTTGGTGTCCCCCTTAGACACTCAGGCTGTCATCAATTCCTCTCTCCCTCCTTCCTCGTCACCGGAGGCTCTGGCTACTCCTCAGAAAAGCCTCCCAGATCTGCCCTCTGCCTTAAGACGAGCCCTCATCCTCCTTGCCTAGCCCCCTCTAATCACTCTCCTTCAATGCCAGCTACTTGTGCAGCAGCCAGATGGTGAAATTTCCAGAAGCCCAGCTCTGTTCCAGTCACAGTCCAGCTCTAAAGCCTTTGATGGATCCCTGAACGGAATAATCAAATCCAAATTCTTTCCCTTGGCATTGAAGTTTCTCCATGGTCTGAACCCAGCTCACCCTTCTTGGCTCCAAGTCCCACTCAGAACCCTTATTTGCACTGTCAGAATAGCGCAGTGCTGTTCACTAGCTCAGGACTTAGGAGAACAAGCCTGGAGTCTGTTCAGAAGCAGAGACACCGCAATTCTATTGTGATGACAGGAAGTAACATTTAAAGAAACACGGACATCTAAGTAGATGACTTTGAGTTCTCAGAATAGAAACCATCTTTGGAAAAAATGTTAGTAAACACATTAGAGAGGAGTTTGAGATTCTCTGGGCAGGGCCTTAAAAGATGATGGCAAATTTCCTGGCATGACACAGAGGAGGAATTTATGTCCTGGGGAAGGAAGGTGGAGGCAAATGAGAGAGGAGGGAGGAGAGCTGGCAAGATGAAGAGCATCTTGGATGAAGGGGGCTGTCAGCTCCTCCTCTGTCTCCTCACCTCCATCCCAGCCCATCTTTAGTCTGCTAAACTCCCAAACATTTGGTGGGGGTGGGTGTGAGTGAGTGTACATGCACACGTGCATGTGTGTGACGGGGTGTGTGCGTGTGTGTTTGTAGGGTAGAGTAGATCTAGAAGGAGGGGTTGAGCATATTATACAGAGAAGACCGCAGGACCTTCAGCCTCTGGGAAGGCATCGAAGTTGTGGGGAGAGTTCTGGAATGCTACCGGCTGTCGAGTTTGGGGGATTTGAGCCGATTTTACCTACTTTAATGATCATCTGGTTCCATTTATAATTATTACTATTGTCATTACCAAAAAAACCCCTCTAAAAAGATACTCCCTCCTGGGAGAAACACAGAAGAAAGAACAGAATTTTGCTGCAAAACAGAGATCCTTTAGAAATGCTTGCTAGGGCTTCCCTGGTGGCGCAGTGGTTGAGAGTCCGCCTGCCGATGCAGGGGACACGGGTTCGTGCCCCGGTCCGGGAAGATCCCACGTGCCGCGGAGCGGCTGGGCCCGTGAGCCATGGCCGCTGAGCCTGTGCGTCCGGAGCCTGTGCTCCACAACGGGAGAGGCCACAGCAGTGAGAGGCCCAGGTATCGCAAAAAAAAAAAAAAAAAGAACTGGAACTAGAAATGCTTGCTTGTCAGAAATATATCTTTCCTTTCTGGTTAGTGGATGAGTGGTTTGCGGAAGAGGGCCCTGGAAAACATCAGGCTCTGAACAAAAAAACTGAAAATGGCCAGTAACCATATTGTAAAAGTTCAACCTCACTGCTCATCAAAGGACTGCAAATTAAAACAGCAGCGAGGTATATATACTGTTTGCCAGTGAGGACCAAGAGAGTCTAGGTCTTTACAGAAACCCCTGGTCACTGTACAGTGGGGAGAGAGAGCACCATGTCCCCCTGCTTCAGGCCTCCCAGAGACCAGACGACAAGTGTCCCAAACTTGGGTCCAAGTCCCACTCCCAGCAGCCACAGAGAGCACGTCCCTCTACACACCCAGAGGCGGGGGGCAGAATTCAGAAAATCCCAGCGTGAACCTGGGAGGGACCATTGTAACCCCCAAAGAGGCCAGCCTTGATCATGTTTAGGTTTTCATAGTACTTTATTAAAGTATAAATTACACATAGTAAAATACACAGAACTCCAGTGGACCGATCAGTGACTTTACACATGTGTATACCCATGTGACCACCACCCAGATCAAGAGATGGAGGATATTTCCATCACCCCAGAAAGTTTCCTCGTTACAGTAGTCCCCCTTATCCATGGTTTCGATTTCCATGGTTTCAGTTACCTGTGGTCAACCGAAGTCCAAGAATATTAAATAGAAAATTCCAGAAATAACTCATAAGTTTTAAATTGCGTGCCATTCTGAGTAGCATGATGAAATCTCGCGCCATCCTGCGTATCCCACCTGCTAGTCACTTAGTGGCCGTCTCCATAATCAGACCGACTGTCACATTATCTCAGTGCTTGTGTTCAGGTAACCCTTATTTTATTCAATAATGGCCCCAAAGTGCAAGAGTAGTGATGCTGACAGTTCATATATGCCAAAGAGAAGCCGTAAAGTGCCTCCTTTAAGTGAAAAGGTGGAAGTTCTTGACTTAATAAGGAAAGGAAAATTGTATGCTGAGGTTGCTAAGATCTTTGGTAAGAACGAATCTTCTATCTGTGAAATGGTGAAGAAGGAAAAAGAAATTCGAGCAAGTTTTGCTGTCACACCTCAAACTAAAAGAGTTATGGCCACAGTGCCTGGTAAGTGCCTAGTGAAGGTGGAAAAGGCATGAAGTTTGTACAATAAGAAATTTTGAGAGACAGAGGCCACACGCACATAACTTTTATTACAGTATATTGGTATAATTGTTCTATTTTATTATTAGTTATTGTTATTAATCTCTTACTGTGCCTAGTTTGTAAATTAAACATTATCATAGGTATGTATGCATAAGAGAAAACATAGTCTATATAGGGCTCAGTACTATCTGTGGTTTCAAGCATTCACTGGGGGTCTTGGAACGTATCCCCTGTGGATAAGAGGTGACCACGGGATCCTGAGCTGTCACCACAGATTGAGTCTGTCTGCTGTTGAACTCCACATCCATGGGACCATATGGTATGTATATTTTTTGGTCTGCTTGTTTTTGCTCATTATATATTTTTTTGAGATTTATCCATGGCTGTATGTGTATCAGTAGTTCATTTGCATCAATGAGAAGAATTCTGTTGTATGGATAGACCACAATTTGTTTATCCATTATCCTGATGATGGACTTCTTTTCCTTATTTTTTTATTTTATTGGAGTATAATTGCTTTACAATGTTCTGTTAGTTTCTGCTGTACAACGAAGTGAATCAGCTATATATATACATATATCCCCTCCCAAGCTGAACTCCCTGTGCTATACAGCAGGTTCCCGCTAGCTATCTATTTTACACATGGCAGTGTATATATGTCAGTCCTAATCTCTCAATCCATCCCACCCTCCCCTTCCCCCACCCCAGTATCTACCCTTCCGTTCTCTACGTCTGTGTCTGTATTCCTGCCCTGCAAATAGGTTCATGTGTGCTATTTTTATAGATTCCACATGTATGCGTTAATATACAATATTTGTTTTTCTCTTTCTGACTGACTTCACTCTGTATGACAGACTCTAGGTCCATCCACAACTCTACAAATGACCCAGTTTTGTTCCTTTTTATGGCTGAGTAATATTCCAGTGTATATATGTACCACATCTTCTTTATCCATTTATCTGTCGATGGACATTTAGGTTGTTTCCATGTCCTGGCTGTAGTAAATAGTGCTTCAATGGACATTGGGGTACATGTGTCTTTTTGAATTATGGTTTTCTCAGAGTATATGCCCACCAGTGGGATTGCTGGGTCATATGGTAGTTCTATTTTTAGTTTTTTAAGGAACCTCCATACTGTTCTCCGTAGTGGCTGTATCAATTTACATTCCCACCAGCAGTGCAAGAGGGTTCCCCTTTCTCTACACCCTCTCCAGCACTTACTGTTTGTAGATTTTTGATGATGGCCATTCTGACAGGTGTGAAGTGATACCTCATTGTAGTTTTGATTTGCATTTCTCTAATTAGTGATGTTGAGCATCTTTTCATGTGCCTCTTGGCCATCTGTATGTTTTCTCTGGAGAAATGTCTATTTAGGTCTTCTGCCCATTT
Source organism: Aethalodelphis obliquidens (assembly GCF_003676395.1). Taxonomy (NCBI): domain Eukaryota; kingdom Metazoa; phylum Chordata; class Mammalia; order Artiodactyla; family Delphinidae; genus Aethalodelphis; species Aethalodelphis obliquidens. The sequence continues at coordinate 23,870,000 of NW_020837970.1, forward strand.
TTTGATTGGGTTGTTTTTTTGATTTTGAGCTGCCTGAGCTGTTTGTAGATTTTGGAGATTAGTTCTTTGTCAGTTGCTTCATTTACAAATATTTTCTCCCATTCTGAGGGTTGTCTTTTCATCTTGTTTATGGTTTCCTTTGCTGTGCAAAAGCTTGTAAGTTTAATTAGGTCCCATTTGTTTATTTTTGTTTTTATTTTCATTGCTCTAGGAGGTGGGTCAAAAAAGATCTTGCTGTGATTTATGTCAAAGGGCGTTTTTCCTATGTTTTCCTCTAAGAGTTTTATAGTGTTTGGTCTTACATTTAGGTCTTTAATCAGTTCTGAGTTTATTTTTGTGTATCATGTTAGGGAGTGTTCTAATTTCATTCTTTTACATGTAGCTGTCCAGTTTTCCCAGCACCACTCATTGAAGAGACTGTCTTTTCTCCATTGTATATTCTTGCCTCCTTTGTCATAGATTAGGTGACCATAGGTGTGTGGGTTTATCTCTGGGCTTTCTATCCTATACCATTGATCTGTATTTCTGTTTTTGTGCCAGTACCATACTGTCTTGATTAGTGTAGCTTTGTGGTATAGTCTGAAGTTGGGGAGCCTGATTCCTCCAGCTCCATCTTTCTTTCTCAAGATTTCTTTGGCTATTTGGGGTCTTTCCATACAAACTGTAAAATTTTTACTTCTAATTCTGTGAAAAATGCCATTGGTAATTTGATAGGGATTGCATTGAATCTGTAGATTGCTTTGGGTAATATAGTCATTTTCAAATTTTTTTTTTTTTTCGGTACGTGGGTCTCTCACTGTTGTGGCCTCTCCCGTTGCAGAGCACAGGCTCCGGATGCGCAGGCTCAGCGGCCATGGCTCACGGGCCTAGCCGCTCCATGGCATGTGGGATCTTCCTGGACCAGGGCACGAACCCGTGTCCCCTGCATTGGCAGGCGGAATCTCAAGCACTGCGCCATCAGGGAAGCCCATTTTCAAAATATTGATCCTTCCAATCCAAGAACATGGTATATCTTTCCATCTGTTGGTATCATCTTTAATTTCTTTCATCAGTGTCTTATAGTTTTCTGCATACAGGTCTTTTGTCTCCCTAGGTAGGTTTATTCCTAGGTATTTTATTCTTTTTGTTGCAATGATAAATGGGAGTGTTTCCTTAATTTCTCTTTCCGATTTTTCATCATTAGTGTATAGGAATGCAAGAGATTTCTGTGTATTAATTTTGTAACCTGAAACTTTACCAAATTCATTGATAAGCTCTAGTAGTTTTCTCGTGGCATCTTTAGGATTTTCTATGTATAGTATCATGTCATCTGCAAACGGTAACAGTGTTACTTCTTCTTTTCCAATTTGTATTCCTTTTATTTCTTTTTCTTCTCTGATTGCTGTGGCTAGGACATCCAAAACTATGTTGAATAATAGTAGTGAGAGTGGACATCCTTATCCTGTTCCTGATTTTAGAGGAAATGCTTTCAGTTTTTCACCATTGTGAATGATGTTGGCTGTGGGTTTGTCATATGTGGCTTTTATTATGTTGAGGTAGTTTCCCTCTATGCCCACTCTCTGGAGAGTTTTTATGATAAATGGGTGTTGAATTTTGTCAAAAGCTTTTTCTGTATCTATTAAGATGATCATATGGTTTTTATTCTTTAACTTGTTAATATGGTGTATCACATTGATTGATTTGCATATACTGAAGAATCCCTATATCCCTGGGATAAATCCCACTTGATCATGGTTTATGATCCTTTTAATGTGTTGTTGGGTTCTGTTTGCTAGTATTTTGTTGAGATTTCTGTGTCTATGTTCATCAGTGATACTGTTCTGTAATTTTCTTTTTTTGTGATATCTTTGTCTGGTTTTGTTGTCAGAGTGATGGTGGCCTCGTTGAACGAGTTTGGGAGATTTCCTGTCTCTGCTATATTTTGGAAGAGTTTGAGAAGGATGGGTGTTAGCATTTCTCTAAATATTTGATAGAATTTGCCTGCGAAGCCATCTGGTCCTGGACTTTCGTTTGTTGGAAGATTTTTAATTACATTTAACATCATTACTGTGATTGGTCTGTTTATATTTTCTATTTCTTCCTGGTTCAGTCTTGGAAACTTATACCTTTCTAAGAATTTTTCCATTTCTTCTAGGTTGTCCATTTTATTGGCATATAGTTGCTCGTAGTGGTCTCTTATGATCCTTTGTATTTCTGTGGTGTCAGTTGTAATTTCTCCTTTTCCACTTCTAATTTTATTGATTTAAATCCTTTCCCTTTTTTTCTTGATGAGACTGGCTAAAGTTTATCAATTTTTTTTAATCTTCTCAAAGAACCAACTTTTAGTTTTATTGATCTTTTCTATTGTTTTCTTTGTTTCTATTTCATTTATGTCTGCTCTGATCTTTATGATTTCTTTCCTTCTACTAACTTTGGGTTTTGTTTGTTCTTCTTCCTCTAGTTCCTTTAGGTGCAAGGTTAGATTGTTTATTTGAGATTTTACTCATTTCTTGAGGTGAGATTGAATTGCTATAAACTTCCCTCTTAGAACTGCTTTTACTGCATCCCATAGGTTTTGTGTCATCGTGTTTTCAGTGTCATATGTTTCTATGTATTTTTTGATTTCCCCTTTGATTTCCTCAGTGATCTCTTGGTTATTTAGTAGTGAATTGTTTAACCTCCATGTGTTTGTGTTTTTTACAGTTTTATTTTCCTGTAATTGAGTTCCAAGCTCACAGTGTTGTGGTCAGAAAAGATGCTTGATACGATTTCAATTTTCTTAAATTTAATTTTATTTGTGACCCAAGATGTGATCTATCCTGCAGAATGTTCTGTGTGCACTTGAGAAGAAAGTGTATTCTGCCGCTTTCAGGTGGAATGTCTTATAAATATGAATTAAGTCTATCTAGTCTACTGTGTCATTTAAAGTTTTTGTTTCCTTATTTATATTGTCTGGATGATCTGTCCATTGGTGTAAGTGGGGTGTTAAAGTCCCCCACTATTATTGTGTTGATTTTCCCTTTTATGGTTGTTAGTATTTGCCTTATGTATTGAGGTTCTCCTATGTTGGGTGCGTAAATATTTATAATTGTTATATCTTCTTCTTGGATTGATCCCTTAATCATTATGCAGTGTCCTTCCTTGTCTCTTGCAATTGTCTTTATTTTAAAGTCTATTCTATCTGATATGAGTATTGCTACTCCAACTTTATTTTGATTTCCATTTGCATGGCATACCTTCTTCCATCCCCTCACTTTCAGTCTGTATGTGTCCCTAGGTCTGAAGTGGGCCTCTTGCAGGCAGCATATATACGGGTCTTGTTTTTGTATTCATTCAGCCAGTCTGTGTCTTTTCGTTGGAGCATTTAATCCATCTACATTCAATGTAACTATCAATATGTATGTTCCTATTACCATTTTCTTAATTGTTTTTGTAGGTGTTTTTCTTCTCTTTTTTTCCTGCCTAGAGAAGTTCCTTTAGCATTTGTTGTAAAGCTGGTTTGGTGGTGCTGAATTCTCTTAGCTTTTGCTTGTCTATAAAGCTTTTGATTTCTCCATCGAATATGAATGAGATCCTTGCTGGGTAGAGTAATCTTGGTTGTAGGTTTTTCCCTTTCATCACTTTAAATATATCCTGCCACTCCCTTCGGGCCTGCAGAGTTTCTGCTGAAAAATCAGCGGATAACCTTATGGGGATTCCCTTGTATGTTATTTGTTGCTTTTCCCTTGATGCTTTTAATATTTTTTTTTGAATTTAATTTTTGTTCGTTTGATTAATATGTGCCTTGGCATGCTTCTCCTTGGGTTTGTCCTGTATGGGACTCTCTGTGCTTTCTGGACTTAGGTGGCTATTTCCTTTCCCATGTTAGGGAAGTTTTCAACTATAATCTCTTCAAATATTTTTTCAGACCCTTTCTCTTTCTCTTCTTCTTCTGGGACCCTTATAATTCAAATGTTGTGTGTTTAATGTTGTCCCAGAGGTCGCTGAGACCGTCCTCATTTCTTTTTATTCTTTTTTCTTTATTCTGCTCCTCAGCAGTTATTTCCACCATTCTATCTTCCAGCTTACTTATTTGTTCTTCGCATCAGTTATTCTGCTATTGATTCCTTCTAGTTTATTTTTTCATTTCAGTTATTGTGTTGTTCATCACTGTTTGTTTGTTCTTTAGTTCTTCTAGGTCCTTGTTAAACATTTCTTGTATTTTCTCAATCTGTTGCCTCCATTCTATTTCCAAGATTTTGGATCATCTTTACTATCATTACTCTGAATTCTTTTTCAGGTAGGTTGCCTATTTCCTCTTCATTTATTTGATCTTGTAGGTTTTTACCTTGCTCCTTCATCTGTAACACATTTTTTTGTCATCTCATTTTTTTGATGGGGGGGCTGTGTTCCTGCCTTGCTGGTTGTTTGGCCTGAGGCATCCAGCACTGGAGTTTGCAGGCATTTGGGTGGAGCCGGCTCTTGGTGCCGAGATGAGGACCTCCAGGAGAGCTCACACTGATTAATATTCCCTGGGGTCTGAGGTTTTCTGTTAGTCCAGTGGTTTGGACTCAGCACTTCTACCACAGGAGCTCAGGCCCAACCCCTGGCCTGGGAACCAAGACCCCACAAGTCTCATGGCATGGCAAAAAAAAAAAAAAAGGCAACAGACAAAAAGGAGCAGAACAATAACAAAGAATAAAAAATAAAATAAAATTAGAAAAATAAAAAATAAAAATGAAACAGCAAAGCAAAACAGAACCACAACAGCAAAAATAAAGGCCCAGGTGGCAGGAGGCAGAGTGGGGGGCTTAGGCTCAGGACCTGTATGGCTGGAGGGGGCCCTGGAGGGTGAAAGTTCAGGCCTGGGACACCAGCAGGCTTGCTGGGACCCAAGCGAGCAGGGGAGATGCTGGCCACGTTCCCCTCCAATCCCCTGATCCCCCGAAGGTCTCTCCCTGTCCCTGCTAATCCCCTCACTGTGAATGGGCCCCTCTGAATGTGGGAACCCCTCTTCTCCTCCAGCCACCCCTCAGGGGCACCGGTCCCATCCCACCTCCACTTTTCCTCCCCCCCTCCTTCCCCACCATTTCCTAACCTGGCTGCACGGGGATTCCTCCCATCCCCTTAGGTGTCCCAGGTTGCCCACCAGTGCCTGGTAGGTGCCCTGGTTGTGAGGAGGGACAGGCCTGGGACACCAGCAGGCCTCCACATCCTCCTACTCTGCCATCTTGACTCCACCCCCCCAATGATGGACTTTTACATTGTTTCCTATTTTAGTCTATCATGAATAAAGCTGCTGTATGAATCTTTGTGTAAACATATGGCTTCATTTCTCATCAGTAAATACCCAGGTGTGGGCTTACTCAGTCATAGAATAGGTGTATGTTTAACTGCTAAACAATTTTCTCCAGTTACTCCCATTGTATACACCAGCAATGTGTATGAGTTCCAGTTGCCCTATATCTTTGTCAGCTCTAGGTTTTGTCAGTGTTTTTTATTTTAATCCTTTCTGGTGAATGAGTAGTCATACCTCATGGTTTTAATTTGCATTTCACCAAGAACCAACAATGCTGAGCATCTTTTTACATACTTACTGTTTCAAAACTTATTGGGGTAGGTCAAGGACCCAGGAAATCACGGAGTGAGATCCCCTGAGGACAAAACACCTCCAAATTGGGGAGTGGGAGGTAAAATTTACATTTGTAGGCTTTTCCTTTCCTATCCCTTTTGCTTGTATGGGCTCACCCCAGGAGTTGAGAAGAATTGGAGGCAATTCTTGGCAGCCCTGGTAGAGGCAGCAGTGGCCAGCCTGCCTGGCTATGAGGTGGTCGCCATGTTTATTGCTTCCTGCTTTTGCTTCCTGCTTCTTTGCTCCCTGGAGCATCTTGAAACACCTCTCAGTCTCAAGGCGGGGCGCCCAGCATCCTGTCAATTCCACAAGCCCTCCTACAGCCTTCCCATTTAGGTGGGGCCACATGACTGAATCCTGGCTAATGGAATGTAAAGGGAAAGTGTGGACACCACTTCAGACCCACAAAATCCTCCTGCATAATCCACCACTCTGTCTTCCTCTGTCCGCTGGCTGCATATTGGCTGCTGACCTTGGAAGCCATGTATTGAGTGATGGAGCCAGCTTCAGCCTGGGTATCTGCACATCTGTGTGAAGCAGAGCTTCCCCCCCACATGCCCACACCCCTCAGGAATAGCTATTTGGGGCTTTATGTGAGCAAGAAGTAAATCTATGCTGTGTAAAGCTATTGTAATTTGAGGAGTTTTCCTAATACAGCAGCTAATTATACCTTATCTAATAGCAATCACCAGAGCCAGTTTCTGTTGCCTGCCACCAAAAACTCTGACTGATAAAATATATCTGGTTATTATTATCTAAATCTGAAGGATATACACAGAAATCAGCTATCTCTGATGATGAAATTATGGGTGATTTTTATTTTCTTATCTTGCTTTCCTATGTGTTTCCATTTTTCTTTTTTTGCCTGAACATATATTGTGTGTGTGTTTATGTGTGTGTGTATAATTAAAAAATAAGTCATTAAAAAATAAAACTCTCTCAGAGATTTGGATTCTCTGAGAGAGTTGGGGCTAGGAAAATACCAGCCTCCACACAGGAGGCCAGGAAATTCAGAGAGCCCATTAGATTAGCAAAAGCGATGACCCTAGGCCCTCTAGAGTCTTCCCTGAGCTACACTGCCCCCACCCCAGCAGTTTCTCCAGCTGTCCCTCGTGTGTCAAGATCCTTCCCCATTCCCCAGGACTCTTCGTTGGAGTCCTGTTTGTCAACAGCCCCTCATAGAGGGGCCCAGAGTTGAGCACATTATGAAAGGTTGGACCTCCGAGCACCTGCTGTTAGCACATCCACAAGGCACTGGGAAGGCCACACAAGGAGTGAAGACAGGCCCCAGAACACTAGCCTGTACCCCTCCCTCTACTCTGATCCCTCTCCAAGCCCCAGCTTCCCAAGGCCTCACGGGCAGGTGCCTGGGTAGGGGGGCCTCCATGACACAGTCTCTGTACCACGTGTAAAGGAGGGCCCTGCTCCCCAAGGGCTCCCCAGCCATCTCTACTTGCTTTGTTTAGCTTGGATCAGCAAAGTGTCAGAACGGTCAGATAGATGTCTTCTTTGGCCTGGTCCCAGCAGGACACCTACCTAACTTTGGGACCTCATGGAATACAGGGAAAGCAGCTACTCCTACCAAGGGTTGGGCACTTTTTTTTTTGGCTGCACCGCGAGGCAATGCAGGATCTTAGTTCCCCCACCAGAGATCAAACCTGTGCCCCCTGCAGTGCAAGTGTGGGGTCCTAACCACTGACCACCAGGGAAGTCCCTGGGTACTTTTTACTTAACCTTCACACCTGCCCAGCAGAGAGGGCACACTCACCCTCATTTTACCAGTGAGGAAACTGAGACTCAGAGGTTAAGTAGCTTGCCCAAGTTCACACACAACTAAGACAGGGACCCTGCCAGAATTGTAACCCAGACTGAATGATCCCAAAGCCCACCATGTTCTTTCCAGTCCACCTCACACCTGCTTCTGTGGCCAAGGTCAGATAGCTGGGCCATTAGTAATGGAGCCAAATCTTCACCTGACCACTTTAACAAGGAAACAGGAAAATAGCTCCAGCTCTGACCAAGTCTTAGGTTCTTTTTTCTTTTTTTTAAAATAAGGAGTCAGGTTAGCCACAGTTTAAGCATTATGCCGAGTTTCTGAAAAAATCATATAATTCACACACACACCCTTCTAATTTTTGCATGAGGAAACTGAGACCCCCAAAAGGGGCCACAGGGTCACATGGCATCTTCGTCCAGGCAGGTGAAGTCTAGAACCTGTGCCTTGTAACTCCCAACCAATGTCCTCCTCATCACACAGCCACCAAAATACACCAATCACTGTACTATGCTCATTGATAATTTTAAAAATAAACTTCTCATTGCAATCTAATACTCCCAAAGACAATACAAAAATCACAAATGTACAGTCCAATGCATTATCACAAAGTGAACACTCCTGTTTTACCCCTGTCCAGAATTAGAACATTGCCAGCACTCCAGAAGCCCCCTGTGATGCCTCCCAATCACTGTGAGCTCCCACCCTCCCCCCAACCCCAGGGGAACCCCTGATCTGACTTCTAGAAGAGATCCACTTTTGCCTCTCTGTGAACATTTTATTAATGGAGTCACGTAATAGGTATTCTTTTGTGTCCGGCTTCTTTTGCTCAATATTAAGTTGGTGGGAATTATCAGTGTTGCTGCGTTTAACAATAGTTCCTTCATTCTCATTGCTGTGTAGTGTTCCAGTGTGTGACTAAAGCCCACTTTAGCCATCCATTCTACTACTGATGGACATTTAGGTTGTTGCCAGGGGCCATTGCAGCGCTGCCATGAGCATTCCGGCGTATGTGTTTTGGTGCATGTATGTTCACACTTGTGTTCGATACACCCCTAGGAGTGAAATTGCTGATGAGCTGGGGGTGGCTGGCCCCTCTTGCCTTCCCCCAGCACACTTCCCCTACCATAGAGACTCCTACTTGGTGCTTTGAGAAATCCCCGGTGGGAACCTCCCACACACACACCCCGCATTGCCCATGAGACTCTCTGGCTGCACTGTGGAGACAGGGTGGTGGGCATCAGTGGGCACAAGCTTGCTGTACCAGGTGGGCGCCTTGGCTGGCTCTGGCACATCTGCCGAGAAGTGCTTCTCCTTAGAGCTCTTCAGATGACTCCCTTCAAACATAGGCCCTGCAGCTGCCAGTTGGGAACTGGTTCAGCCTGCAAGTTAGTGATAATCTGCTCATCTTGCACCAGCCTCTACCCTGATGCGGGGGCTAGAGCAACTTCAGATGAAACTGTAGCTCCACCCAGGGCAGGGGCTGCCTAGATCCTTTTGCCATTATCTCCCCATGGCTAAGCGCAGTGCCTCTACGTGGGAGGTGCTCCGTTAATATTTGTGGGGTTGAATCCAGCTTTCTAAAATGGCAGTGAGACAATGTTGATGAAAGTCCTGGTACCCCACGCAGTGCTCAGCCTACAGCCCTGTATTCATTTCCTACTGCGGCTGTAACAAATTGTCACAAACTGAGTGGCTTAAAACAATACGTGTTTCTTCTTTTCCAGTTTTGGAGGTCAGAAATCCAAACTGGGTTTCACTGGGATAAATTACAGTATGGGCAGGGCTGCATCCTCCTAGAGGCTCTAGGGAAAGGATCCATTTCTTCGTCTTTTCCAGTTTCTAGAAGCTGCCTACATTCCTTGGCTCCTGGCCCCTCCCTCCATCTTTAAAGCCAGCAGCACAGCATCTTCAAATCTCTCTCTCTGATTTTTCGTCCATCGTCACATCTCCTCCTCTCACTCTGACCCTCCTGCCTCCCTCTTTGAGGACATTTGTGATTACAGTGGGCTTACCTACATAATCCAGAATAATCTTCCTATCTCAAAACCCTTCACTTGGGCTTCCCTGGTGGCGCAGTGGTTGAGAGTCCGCCTGCTGATGCAGGGGACATAGGTTCGTGCCCCGGTCCGGGAAGATCCCACATGCCGCGGAGCGGCTGGGCCCCGTGAGCCATGGCCGCTGAGCTTGCGCGTCTGGATGACTGTGCTCTGCAACTGGAGAGGCCACAACAGTGAAAGGCCCGCATACCGCAAAAAAAAAAAAAACAAAAAAAAACCCTTCACTTAATCACATCTGCAAAGTGCCTTTTGACATGTAATATATTTGTAAGTTTTGGGTGTTAGGACATGCACGTCTTCAGGGGCCATCTTGCTGCCAGCCACAAGCCCCAAACCCTTAACCTGGCAGTCAGGGCCTCAAACCTATGAACTTGCGTTTCCTTCCGGTCCGTCCACACCCACACCCCCCTCTCCTGGCCCACGTGCTCCTCCTCGGTCACCCTACACGTTTGTCACCTTTGTTCCTAGAATGTTCACAGCCCAAAACCCAGTACCTCTAATCCAGTCTCTCCTTCAAGGCCCCACTGAAAAGTCAGCTTCACGGGAAGCCATTCCTGACCCCCGGATGAGCGTGGCCTCCTCTCCTGACTCACACACACGAAGACACACCTGACAGGTGGCGCTGCAGGGCCTCAAAGCCTGGCTCTGTCATTCGCTGCCAGTGTGACCTTAGGCAAGTTAACGTCTGTGTGTTTTAGTGTCCACATCTATAAAATAATAATTTTAAAAAGTTTTTAGAATAATAATGGTGGTTTTATAAGATTGTATGAGGATTAAATGAGACAACGTACATAAAATGTTTTCAGCACAGAGCCTGGTATGCAATAAAAGCTTGATTTAAAAAATGGTCCTGTTTCCATTGTTACTGATGTGCAAGGCTCCCTTCCTAGCTGGGCTATAACTCACAAGTAAATCCGTGTTACTCAACCCTGTGCCCCCAAGGGGTCCACATGGTACAATCACAGATGCTTGTTGATCTGCATTGAAGGGATGGAGGGACGGACGCGTGGCCACATTTATTTGCAGTCATCTAGCTGAGCGAGTTATCAGACCCTTGGAGCCAGCAGGAAAAGCAGGCTCCCATGGCTCCAGGCCGAGCAGAAGTGGCAGTTAGCTGTCAGTGGTGGGGGAACGTCTCCATGGAACATACCAAAGAAAGTTGGAGAAGGTAGGGGTATCTGGGAGGCTTCCCAGGGAAGGCGAGTGTGGGAAGCCTGGAGTGAGGAGAGGCATGGGGACGGCCGGCCCCTCTACCTGGGCCCACCCCCACTCCTCTGCCTCTTTACCTCACCTTCTGCAGCCTCCCAGGCCCTGCAGCGTGAATGTTCTTTCAAACGGTGGCAAAACCAGGAGAAGTCAGTTGTAGGTGCTGAGAAGGTTCCTGGGGTTGAGATGGCTCTTCTGTGACCAGGGGTCCGCAAAAGGGCTGATCAAGGCTGACTCACCTGTCCCCACTCAGCCAGGGTGAGGGGCTCTTTCCCGCAGGGCTTCTTGGGGGTGGGTGGGTCAAGGTCTGTCTCGGTCCTGCCTTAGGAACACCTCCATAATGAATGGAGCTCCAGGAATTCCCTGGCTGCCCAGTGGTTAGGACTCTGTGCTCTTACTGCCGAGGGCGTGGGTTCAGTCCCTGGTCGGGGAACTAGGATCCTGTAAGCTGCACTGCACGGCCAAAAAAAGAAAAAGAACAGAACTCCTAAAGTCCTACCAGTCAAGAGTGGTCTTTTGGGGTGATCAGATCCCTATCTGGGAAAAGAAAAAATCATTTTTTAGACACTTTGGCAAGATTACAGGACAGAGTTCCAGCTTATTCAGCTGTAACTGTGCCCTGCACTGTGAGTTCCACTGGGCGTCTGGAGAACAAGCAGGGAAGACCCCGTTCCCCGGGTCACTGCACCCCCTCTTCATCCTGTGGCTGCAGAGGCCTCATCTGAGCTCCCACCCACAGCCGGGCCGGCCCTTGGTGCTGGACACCGAGCCCTGGGTCAGAGGTCAGACTATCTGGGTACCAGCCCCACGTCCATGATGGCTAGCTTTGAGACCTCGGCCTGTCCCACCCCTCAGAGTGTAGGACGGGGGTTATAATAGTGCCTCCGGGCAGGGCTGTCATGAAGCACACACGAACCTTGATGTGGCTGCCTGGCATCGCTCTGGGCACCGTGGCACCAGTGTAACCTCCCTCCCGCCCTTGTTTTGGAAGGCCAGGCTCCCAGCACCATTAGGAAGCCACCACTCACAACTGAGTATGAACATCTCTGGGCACAGGTCATGCCCTCTGGACGTCGAGGAGCAGGGTCTGGGAGAGAAAAGGGTCAGCTTGAACCTGAGAGGGCCCCAGCCTGACTCAGCTAAAGATGCTCCCTCTTTACCCCCCACTACCTGGCCTTGGAGGTTTGTCATTAAGCTGGACACTGGGTCTGAGCGGAGAGCAGATTCTCCACGCTTGGGTGTTCAGCCCCCCTGGGGAGCAGCGCCGACCTGCCCCAGCCGCCTGGGCCTGGCTCCGGCTCCGGCTGCCTGGGCCACTCGCCAGGACACTGAGGCCTTGGTTGATTGCTCCCCATTCCTGGCCATCCCCTGGGGAGGTCAAGCAGCCCAGGCAGATGCTGGAGAGGTCCCCAGACTCAGAAGAGACCCCACCCCCCACTCCCTGATGTTGGGGTCTGTACCAGAGGAAGGTATTCCCAGGCCAACCCCTAGGCTCAGAGAGGGGGACTTGTGTGCCCCTCCTCCCAGGGCACCCATCTGTCCCTGTTCAATGCCATAGGCCCTCTCTCTCACATCAACCAGCTTATTTCCTCTCTCTGGGCCTCAGTTTCCTCATCTGTACAATGGAGGCAGAGGACTGAAGGACGTGGGCTCCAGGCCTTTCAGGTCTGAGATTCACAGACCTCACCTGAGGGAGCGCTCACTGGGTTTTTGAATAATTAAATTTTTGGAGCACCCTTGGCCCCTGCCCAGGTGAGGGCCCTCAGAGACAGGTGTGTATGTCAATGTCACTTTTGGGTGAGGAAATGAAGGCTCTGAGACGTGAAGGCCGCGTCCAGAGTCATGAAGGCTGAAACCAGGTCATGCTAGCTCTCAGTCCAGTGCCCCTTCCCCACCCCAGCCCACTCCCCCAACTTCAGGGGCAGCCAGCCCAGGAGGGTGCGGCCCGGGCAGCAACGAGCACCCTCAGCCCTGAGGTTCTGTCGCTGACAAGAGTCCTGGAGGTCCAAACCTCTGTTCTTCTCAAGATGACCTGCCTCTGTCCCAATTTAGAGAGCTTTGCCGGCTTCAGGGTAACAAAAATAATAAACACTGCCTCTTATTGAAAGCTTCCACTCTGCTCTAAGTGCTTTCTGTGTATTAACTCACTATAACCCTATGAGTTAGTAAATTATTATGACTCCATTTTACAGATGAGAACTTTGAAGCACAGAGAGGTTAAGCAATGTGCCCAAGGTCACACAGCTTGTAAGCAACTATCTCATCCCAGGTTACCAAGAGCTTTTGCTCTAAGACTTTGCTGGGAGTGCATCCTAGGGCACAAAAGTGAGGGGGTGGGGAGGAAGGAAGGCAGAAAAGGGAGGGAAGCAAGCACAAGGTAGTGCAAGCATTTCTGAGCTGGCCAGCATCCCACAGGAAAACATAGCTCTTTGCTACATCATGGAGGACATCTGGACAGGCCCTGTGCCCTGCACTTTGGACCATTTCATTGAGGGGAGGAAGGGAAGGACCTTACTGCATCCCCTCTCCTGTTGTGTCCACAAGAGGGAGCCCGTGCAGAGTGAGGAGTGTGGTGAGCAGGAAGAAGAGAGGACCAGAGAGGTGAGAACCGCCCTGGCGGCAGACCAGATCCAGGTCCCAGCCCGCCACCCTCACCCTCCCATATTTAGTTGTTAACCTCTGCCGTGGACCAGCCAGACGAAGAAGACCAAACCGACCAGAGCCAGAAGGGAAGGGGTAAGGAACTGAAACAGCACCGACGAATGGGGTCAGAAGGACCAAGACAACTGATGGTTGCAAGGCAAATTTTATTGTGCTACAGTTGCAGATGATATAGACTAGAAAAATGGAAGGTTGCCAGACGGTGGTTTACATTACGTAAAGACTATCTTGGCTCAAGGTTAACTTTCCTGGGAGGAAACCCATAAACCCAGAATCATCAAAAATAACCTGCACGTGCAGGGGGGACACAGCTTTGCTTGTCTCATTTCACATTCTTTCTGATCTCTGGGCCCTGCTGATTTATCTCCCATGGACTGGAACAAGGAGGGGAACAAGTAGGCACAGTCCCTTCGAGCAGCGGCGGCGTGCCTGCCGCGTCCGCAGCCTGCTCTCACGGCTGACTGCTTCCCACAAACCTCGTCTTGGATTGTACGAGTCATTTTTGTTGTCCTTTTTGCCTGAGCTGGTCTCAGTTAGGGTTTCTGCCCCTTGCAACCAAGAGTCCCTGTTTTACAGATGAGGAAACTGAGTCTTAGAGAGGTAAGATGACTTGGCCGGGGTCACACAGCTAATCCAAAAACTGGTGTGCTCAACCTCGGCCTGTCCCATGCAGATCCTGGGCACACAGGTCACACGGCCCTCTATCCAGGCCTCTCCAGGTGAGGGGAGATCCCGGTGAAGGAAGAAGGTGTCTCCTCTGCAGACATGGGGCAGGCATCTGGGTTTGCTCCCTTCCTTCTCCTCTGCCCTAACTTGCACCACCAAACGACTTGGTCCTAGGTGGCACCTTTGCCCCCTTCCAGACTTCCCCCACTTGTTAGAATCCTCTGTGCACCCACATTCCTCTACCCCTGCTCTCAGGAAAGTTCTACCCTGGTGGCCTCTCAGAATCTGAGTCCCTGGAGAAGAGGTTGAGCCTCAGAAATCCCTGGCTTCTGTCTACAGCTGGAGGAAACTCAGCTCTGTTGCTGGGACCTGAACTCCCCCCATTCATCATAGAAAGGGACCCGAGAGGACACGGCTGCAGCCCAGGGCCACGGCACCCTCAGGTGCACGGGCGTCTTTCAGCTGAGCCTTGGGACCCAATGTCCAGGGCACGCTGTGGTGGCTGACGCAGGCATCCTGTCGGGGATGGAGAAAGGCGTTTTCTGTGGGTAGCAGTGGTGATGGCAAGATCCATGGTTCTTGGGAAAGGAGAAGGTGGGAGGCGGTGTGGCCAGCAGGGGCCAGTGGAGGCCCAAAGTTCTCCTGCTCTTCTGAGGTCTGGGCCCATGAAGCCTCAAGCCAGAGCCCCAGGATGCAGCATTTCGGAAAAAAAAAAAATTACATCCTAGTAATACATACACATGGTAACAAAAAAGTAGCCCAGAGGAGCTGATCCTGAAAATATACAGCAATGCTCCCCCTGCCCAAGCCCCAGAGGCACAGGGTAGGGACAGGGCAAGGGTGTTTGTTTTGTATTGTATTTATTTATTTATATTGAAGCTGATTTACCATATCGTGTTAGTACTATATGATAGCACTCATATGTGGAATCGAAAAAACAATATAAATGAATGTATACACAAAATAGAAACAGACTCGCAAACATGGAAAACAAAGTTATGGTTACCAAAGGGGAGAGGGGCGGGTGGAGAGGGACAAATTAGGGCCATGGGATTAACAGGTACAAACCACCTGGGTTTTTTTTAACTGTTCCTGTTCTTTATTTTGCTTTTTAAAAATTGAATTACAGTTGATTTACAACGTTGTGTTAGTTTCAGACATACAGCATAATGATTCAGTTATACATATATGTATTCTTTTTCAGATTCTTTTCAATACAAGATATTAAATACAGTTCCCTGTGCTATACAGTAAATCCTTGTTGTTTCTCTGTAGCCATTTCTGTGTTTATCTGTAACCTGTCTCTTGAGAGGGTTCCACGGGTTTAAAACATGTGCTTATATCTCTAGATCTTGACTTATCACCACAAACGACACCACTTAGCTCCCCTCCCCGCCTTCTTCCAATGCTTGAACATTTACTCCAGTTTTTGGTTCTACTGTTTGTTTCTGTACCTTTAAACAGCATCTTCTCCCTCTACCTCTTGTTCCATCCACTTTTCACGGTGTCTCAAAGCCCTCAGTGTAAGATGAGGGTCTGAGGGACCCGTACTCCTGTTTACCCTGCGTCTTCTGTCAGCCGGCACTTAACTCTGGTGTTGTTCAGATGAAGAACATTTACATTCTTTTAATGAAACCAACTTGAAACTTCCCAGCTTTTTCTATAGCAGATTCCAAAAATGTCCTATGATCAAATATTATAGGTGGTACATGGACAAGCATTTTACAAAATAGTTTTATAATTATTTTAATATGCATCGGGAAATATAGGTATGCATGTATATAATGAGTCCTTCAATGTGTGATTTCACAAATCTAATTGCTTAGGATGAAGCTAGAGTGAATTCCTAAAAGTTAAAACTGAGTCAAGGTGAAGAAAAATATTAAATGCTGTCCAATACCCGAGGCAGGCAGATATGGAAAAAATCATGACGGGAGCTAAGAGATTGATTGGAAAACTGGTTTTGATTCTCAAAGTCGAAAACCAGCAAGCACAGCAATTGCTTTGCTGTGAGAGTACTTATCCTCCACTGCTGAGCCTGGCGGCAAGCTGAGATGTTTCCTTCCGTAGGCCGGTGCCCCAGAGCCTGAGCTACACAGGAAGCAACGTGCCGGCACTGAGGACATTGTACGGTCAGGCCATTCAAGATGGCTGTTCTGTTGCTCGTACATCCCCTTCTAGACCAGTCCCTGCTTCATTCACATGACTATCCAATCCTCTTAATTATAGGGGTTAATTAGTCCCTGTAACTGATGAGCCCACCTGAGTCAAATCTCCCCTGTAAATGGTAGCCTGTTTCTCCCCTGAGTAGTGAAGATGGTTGCCACGTCCTGCTTGCCAGCTGCCATGTCTTGCCAGCTGCCGTGCACGGAGGGGTGTCGCCCCAGGACCCTTTGTTTCAGACATGTAAGATCCCTTGTCCAATAGATCAGCGTTGTCTCTGTTGCTATCCTCGGGCTCTTTCTTCCGTCTCAAGGCTGGACAACTACCAGGCTTGCAGGCCTGTGGGGTGCAGCCCAACCCACATGTAGACTCTGTCTTCTTCCAATTAATTGTTTACAATCGTTCCACGTTCATCCTTGTACTATGATTTGTTTTTGCAAGTTGTTTATCTTGGTATTCCTAATCATCTTTTTTTTTCCCCTCATTAACCAAACAGCATATCTTCAGGTTGAATCATCCTCTCAGTCATCCCACCTGTTGCATGGAGGGCCCCTTTTTGCCTGGAGACACCCAGGAACTGTTGATTATGCTGTGGTGATTGGGGTCCACAGCTATTCCACATCTACACTCACAGGTCGGAATTCGTTCATTTGATCAGTATTTATTGAGAACCTACTCTCTTCCAGGCACTGTTGTTGTTGTTTTTTTTAATGCAAAGGGTTACACTTTGTTTTCCAAAATGACCCCATAGGACTTCTTTTTGGGAACTCACTTTTAAGCAGTTGTATTATTTTTTTATTGGAGTATAGTTGATTTACAATGTTGTGTTTCTGCTGTACAGCAAAGCGAATCATTTATACATATATCCACTCTTTTTTAGCCTCTACTCCCATATAAATAATTACAGAGTATTGAGCAGAGTTCCCTGTACTATACAGTAGGTTCTTATTAGTTATCTATCTTATATACAGTAATGCCAGGCACTGTTTTTGAGGAAGGAACTAAAGAAACAGAATCCCTGCCTTCCAGGAGCCTGCATCTTAAAGGACAGATAGATGATAACACAGAGTATCCTGGAATTAGATGATGGTGAGAGCATGGAGACAATAAACAGAAAGAGGGTGGGGAGTGCTGGGTGGGTGTGTGGTTTTAGCTG
The DNA here is from genome assembly GCF_003676395.1 of Aethalodelphis obliquidens. Classification (NCBI taxonomy): domain Eukaryota; kingdom Metazoa; phylum Chordata; class Mammalia; order Artiodactyla; family Delphinidae; genus Aethalodelphis; species Aethalodelphis obliquidens. The sequence goes on from NW_020837970.1 coordinate 23,887,276, forward strand.
CATTGGTTGGGGAAGGCCTTACTGAGAAGGTGATGTCTGAGTAAAGACGGAAGGAGTGAAGAGAGGGTCGGTGGATGTATGGGGACAGAGTGTCCCAGGCAGAGGGAACAGCCATACAGAGGCTGTGGGGCAGGAGGGAGAGCACAGAGGCCGATGTGGCTCACTGGGGCCCAGGACCGGGAAGGCCAGTCATCCACATCCGATGGGGACGGGGGCTCCCGCCTCAGCACATGCTGTCCTGAGTCCCTCCAGCCTCTTCCCTTCCCAAGTCCTCACTCTCCCCCTCCCCACGTGCCCTTCACTGTCTCTTTCAACTCTCACTTCACCTCTCTCTCCTTTCCAAGCCCCGTTTTATCTAATCTCAGGGGGAGGAAAAATTGGCTCTGGGCGCGTGTTTGCATCATCACGTTCTAGGTCAGATGTTTCTGGGAACCTTTGTTTCTGCCTTAGTGTGGACCAGTGGAGAGAACGTGGTCCCCACAGGGCAGAGAGAAGGAGGCAGAGAGGTACACAGAAAACCAGGTTATTACCAGAGATACAGCAGTGCCACAAGGAAGCCCCGACTGGCCCCCCTCCCCAATCTTCTAGTTCATTCCACAGCCTACAACTCCAAGAAGCAGTGATTACTAGCCCCCCTCACTATGACAAAGCTCAGACTCAGAGGGATGGGGCCCCTTGCCCAAGGTCACTCAGCTCACAAGCAGGATTTGAACCCAGGTCCCTGTCGATCCAAAGCTTGGGGTTTCCCACTTCCTGCGGCTCCTTACTGTTAGATACAGAGCTCAAGGATCTACAAAGAGCTAGGAGCCCTCTCCTAGAAAAATGCAAACAAACGGACACACACACACAACATTGCCTGTGACTTCAGGGGGTTCCCCGAGTCCAGGTAAGAACACCTATACTAGCCAGTCCGCGGCCTGTTAGGAACCGGGCCACGCAGCAGGAAGTGAGCGGGGGGCAAGCAAATGAAGCTTCATCTGCCGCTCCCCCAGCGCTTGCATTACCCCCTGAAACGCACCCCCACCCCCCGCCCCCATCTATGGAAATATCGTCTTCCACGAAACTGGTCCCTGGTACCAAAAATGTTGGGGACCGCAGACCTATACCATCTGTGGCTGTCTCTCTGGAGGGCCCTGCACGGCAGGGCCGTCCTTGCCGCAACGTACTATGCCCCCGATCATCCTAGAGAGGCCTTTTCCCAGCCAGTAACCCCTCCCCACTCTACCCACTGCAGCTGGAGCAACAGGAGAGCCCTCCTGCTGGTGCAGAAAACATGTGGCCTCACACACTCTGCAGAACAGATCTTCCCAGTCAACAAACTCACGTGGGCAAAACTGTAACTCCATGAATTTTAAAAATCTCTCCTCCCTTCCTCCTATGGCAAAATAGTTTTTGTGAAATGGGCACATTAATTACCATTTTCAAGTTTAAATTAAGTCCCAGCAGTTCCACTTCTAGGAACTTATCCTAGAGCTAGACCAACTCGAGTGCCTATGGTGCAGGAATAAGGCTGTTTGTTTCAGCAAAAAACTGAAAACAACCTTGATGTTCGTTGTACAGGACGAGTTAAGTGCATCCTGGCCAGCCCTTCCGTGGAATGCCGTACATCCTGAAAAGAGGGCTAGGAAGCTCTCAACACAACAATAGGAAAAGCTCTCCAGCCAACACTGTCAAGTATGAGAAACAGGTATAAAATCGTGTATATCGTGTTACCATTTGTATATATCCAGAATGTTTCTAGAATGATGCAAAAGCAGCTTTTAACAGTGCTGGCTCTGGGAGAAGACATGGGTGAGGGAAGGAGAGAGAAGAGGGGTGAAAAATTTACTTTTCACTGAAGTTCTCTGTGCAGTTTTTAAGAAAAAAATTTTATTGAGGTGAAATTCACACAACATTACAATTTTAAAGTGCACAATTCAGTGGCATTTAGGACATCCACAATGTTGTGCATCCACCAACACTATCTACTTCTAAAACATTCCATCACCCCAAAAGGGAAACCCTGTACCTCTTAAACAATCATACCCCTTCATACATTTTACATGTTCCTGCTATATCAGCAAGGGTCCCGACAAGAAAGAAATGGCCCACTCAGAGGGGCAGTTAGAGAGGGGAGGGCAGGGTTAAGGGGGCCACGAAGGATGGCGAAGCAACAGCAGGGAGCTGGACACTCCTCTGGCCCCAAGCCATCTGGGCGGGATGTCGGATAGGACCTTCAGCTGTCAGGACAAGGATAAAGCTGCTGCCCAAAGGGCAGCCATCAGGGAGGGAGTGAGAGGAATCAAACTCACAACCTCTTTCTGTCTGTCCTCTGTTCTCCAGCTGCCATCTGTATTGGCCTAACTCAGCCAGAGGCCAGGGGCCCTGGTGATACCCACACAGGTGAGCTTTGGGGGACCAAGCCAGTGGAGAGGGAATCTGGGGGGCAAAGGCAGAATAACCAGCACATGGTTATAGACACTTTTCCAAATCAAGTTTGTTAACTTTTTTTTTTTTTTCTTTGCGGTACACAGGCCTCTCACCGTTGTGGCCTCTCCCGTTGTGGAGCACAGGCTCCGGACGTGCAGGCTCAGCGGCCATGGCTCACGGGAACAGCTGCCCCGTGGCATGTGGGATCTTCCCAGACCGGGGCACGAACCCGCATCCCCTGCATCGGCAGGCGGACTCTCAACCACTGCGCCACCAGGGAAGCCCCGTTAACTATTTTTAAAGCTCAGCTAAATCAGACTCAGCGGTTCCCTGTCCTTCCCCTCAGCACCACGTCCCAGAATCAACCCTATGTGTGAGATGTACCTGTGGTCCTGGTCCTCAGGTGGGGTCAACCCTCCACGCCAGGACCACTGAGTACCCATGCTCCCATCAGCCTCTGTTGCCAGCCTGCCAACCCTACCCTCTCCTCATGTGGACCCTTGGCCCACTGCCTGCATTGAGGAGCAGGACTGCCCAGGCCCTCTCGGCCCTGGTGCCTTGGAACCATCTCCTCCTCTGTGGCCTGCACTGCATACTGTAGGGCCTTGTCACTTTCTTGGGAAGCCTCAGACCCCACTACCCCCTTCCCTCCTTAGGGCTCAGGAGCCCCTCTCCAAGCCACCCCCCACCCCCCTGCCAGGTCCAGGCCTCCTTTTTGAACTCTCTTCCTTTTCCAGCTCTCAGGGTCCCTAAGAATCTGAGGGATGGGGTTGGGGGAGGGGAAACTTGCTCTGCCTCATTATACATTTTTCCAAACCTTTCCAGGTTTTCATCTTAACCAAAGCTTTTGAACTTAAAAGTTAAGAACTTGATGTCATTTTTTTCTCTGATTCAGTTTCCCCTTGGGTGGGGCCTCACCACTTATCACTCACAATGATGTCCCACTGGGCACATTCAATCAGCCCATGAGCACGGCTCTCCCCATCACCTTCTCATGTCCAGTTGGAGCTGGCAGCCACCATCCTCATGATCCAAACAGTTAAATTAACGCCCAGAGAGGGGCAGAGACCTGCCCAAGGTCATGGGGAGAAGGGGTCAGTGGAAGATTCGGGCGTCAAAGCCAGCCTCCAGGCCTCCTGTCTAATGTGCCTTCAATGTATTGGGAGGCAGTCCTAGGGTCCATGCTCTGAATTTTCATGGATTCAGGCAAGCTCTTTCTCAGCCACCTGCCTCTACCAGTTAAGACGTGTGACCCAGCTGAACCTGCTGACCCCTTCTGGGGACATCTCGTAGAATCTCCACCAGTGCCTCCTGTATTCAGGCTGTACTCAGTTGGATCATGTGCCCCCAAAAGTCATGCACACCCAGAGCCTTGGAGTGTGACCTTATTTCAAAATAGGCTCTTTACAGATATAATTAGTTAAGATGATATCATACTGGATTAGGGTAGGCCCTAGTCCAATGACTGTTGTCCTTAAGAGAAAATAGGGACCTAGACACAGAGGGCAGACAGTCATGTGGAAACAGAGGCAGAGATTGGAGGGACACATCTACCAGCCAAGGAACAGAAGGATTTCTGGGAACCACCAGAAGCTAGAAGAGGCAAAGAAAGATTCTTCCCTAGAGCTTTTAGAGAGAGCATGGCCCTAATGACCCCTTGATTTCAGACTTCTGGCGTCTAGAACTGTGAGAGAATACATTTCTGTTTTAAGCCACCCAGTTCGTGGTACTTCGTTCCTGCAGGGAACTAGTACAGTCTAAGGGGGAGATTTCTGGTACTCAGAGAAAGCCCCCCGCCACCCGCCGTGCCCTACGTGAATTTTCCACATCTGTTTACAGATGCTGCAGACCCACCATCAGTACTCTTCTTTCCTTTAGCTGATGGAACAGATCCACACTTCTATTTTGGTGCCCCTGGGTGGTCACGTTCCTAGGTCCTCTATCACGTCTGCTTCAGTGCAAATGCTTCTGTCAACTATACCATAGTCCTCAGTGTTGGAAATGTCTCTTTCCTTCCCCTGGACTGGGGTTCCTTGAGGGCAGGAGCCACAGGTCCTCCTCGGATCCCCAGCCTCCAGTGCAGGGCCTGGGGGAGGTGGGCTGTGCGGGTGAAACCCCTTCCTGGGGCTGCGTCCAGCCGACGGTGAGGCAAGGTTGCAGGATGTGGGCAGTCGAGGTTAGCAACCACTGCAGGATCTGAATCCAGATTGGTGCTGAGAACCCCTTGGGCTACGACGTGGCCTTTTAAAGCCAGTGAGGAGGTTTTCTGGGGGCCCAGAAGCCCTGAGCCCATTGGCCAGACTTCCTGGGAGAACCAGAGTGGATTTGCATGAAAAAGAACACTGGCTTCATTGAAATTCTCCTCGTCTTGAGTGAAACAAAATCACAAAGAAAAGGAAAGTTTTAATCCTGAGCAACTTCACCGCTGAGGGGTGTTTTGAGCTTCTAAAAATAGAGAGGAAATGGGTCTCTTTGGGCCACTCTAGTCACTGCCTCCCCAGCCAACCCCCACCACCTAGTCAAGGCCAACCTCTCATGCAGTGGGAGACAGCTCTCTCTCCAGCAGATGCCCGCGGCGGGTGCCGTGCACTTCTGGAGCCGGACGCAGCTGTCCCCCCCAGGACCCCAGCATGCCGGACAGCAGAGTGACCCCGCAGGAGAGCCGGCTGGATGCGAGCCTGGGGACCACCCAAGGACACTTGGGAACCAGGTAAGTTGGAGGTCGGTCTCTGTCCATGGAGCCTCTGTCCGAGCTGTGGACTTGACTCTGCTGTGTGAACCTGGGCAAGCTGCTTCACTCTCTGAGCCTCAGTTTCTTCATCTGGGAAATGAAGGGAAGGGTCTGGATGATCTCTAAATGGAATAAGCCCTGGACTGGGACATGTGTCACTTGAAACTGTCTACTCCCCTGTGTGGCCAAGAGGGGCTCAACCGAGGAATGAGGGCATGAGTAGGGGGCTGCAGGTGGATGGAGGAAGAAGTTTTCAGTCAATAGGAATATTTCCCCGTCTCCTCAAGGGGGCCTTTGGCATGTGGGGGTCAATGACAGACAAGGACAGGGGAGAGCCAGAGGATCCGGCTCCAGCTTGCTGTGTGACCTTGGTGGGTCCCTGCGCCTCTCTGGACTGCAGCTTCCCTGTCTGTACATGAATGCGGTGGTTGAATTTTCCCCAAAGCCCTCCTGCCGTATGTGTTCTGCTAATCTGTGATTCAGAGGAAGCGGATTCAATTGGTCAGCCATTCACTAGTGCCCACTCTGGCCCAGGCCCTGTCCATCCAAGGAGTGGTAAGATCCTGAGAAGTTGAGACCCAGTCCTGGCCCAAGAAGCCCTCAACCAGGAGGCAGGGAGAAGGCAGACACATGGAACCCCAGGGTCCAGATGCCTGTGGTCTGTGCCCAGGAGGAACACAGGCCAGGAGGAGGAGGGAAGCTTCCCACGGGAGACTCTTGAGACAGGTCTTCGATGGTCAGGAGGGCACTAACAGTCAGAGAGGAAGGGCCATGCGGGAGAAGGGACCACCACTGCCAGGGTGAGAATATGCGAAGCAAGACGGGGAACTCAGGGAAGGGAGAGGCCTGGGTGGCTGGAGTGCGGCAGGGGAGAAGGACAAGGGAGAAATGCCGGGGGCTGAGCCCTATGGGGAGAAGTTGCCAGGGTTTGAGCTACAGAGTGAATGGCCATTGTTCTCAATGAGGGGTTACAAGGAAGGAAAGATGGAGCAAATGGAATAAATGTGAAAGTGCCTCACGGGCAGAGGCCCCTCCCAGGGCTGGAGGCCTGGGCCCTGCCCTGGGTCTGCCAAGAACGGAGAATGGACTCCTGTCCTGCCAGAAGCAGGGGCTCCTTACCTTCAAGACCTCCAAGAGCATGAGGTCCAGCCCCCTCCCTGGGAGGGTCAGTGGGGCCCTCAATGTGGGCTGGCTGGAATTCCCTCACCCTGGGGAATGGGCTCACAGAGGCCTGGACCTGCTTTGCAGACTCCATAAAAGAGAAGCAGCAGAGAGCCCCAGGCTGGGGCAGGGCTGCTAAGGGTAGGTAGGTGAGGAGCCCTGTGGGGGAAAAGAGGGCTGAAAACTCAGAAGGTCAGGCCCCCTGCTTTCTTGCTTAGCGACTTTGGGTAAGTTGTTGAGCTTCTCTGAGCCTGAGTATCACCGTCTGTACAAATGAAGACAAAACGCCTGACCACTGTTAACCCTGCAGAAAATTTGGACAGATTCTATCAGCTGGTGTGTATGAAATGCTTTCAAAGGCACAAGGGCCACCGCTCAAATGCATAGTTAACCTCCTAGCAATGCCTGGGAATTCTCTTAGCAGGCTGCGGGTGCTCATGCCTTGGGTTCCCATCCAGCTCTGCTCTGGACCTAATCTGATTCTGGGCAAGTCACCCCCTCTGAGCCTCAGTTTCTCCATCTGTCAAATGGGGATGATAACGCCTGCTCTGTCGGCCTTGCAGAGTAGTCATGAGGAAAGAACTTTGAACCCTTGTTTAACATTGTTCTCAAGTCAGAGGCCGTTACAGCTGCTGTGATGCCCCTTCAGGCCAGCCCCAGCAGCAAAGGGCTCTATCTCAGGCTTGCCTATCTGTCCTGGCCTTGTGGCCATGGGCTGGCTGCTGCTTCTGGGGGAGGGTGGGCCTACATTCCTCCAATAGCCTGAGAGGGGCCTTATCTTACCCCCTTCCCCTTCCCAGGGTTGCAGAGGGGAGGCCGGAGATCAGGGAGGTGGAGACTGGGAAGAGGAGGGTTTGCACACCAGGCTGACCCACACGAATTCCCTTTTGTGCCACACCACTTGCAGGGTTGGAGGGAGGGAGCCGGGCCAGGGCCAAGAGAGGATGGGTCTGCTGGGTTGGAGCCAAGACGGGTCAGGCGCTGATCTGGCAGCTTGCGCTCTGTGTCCTTTGAGGCTGCGGCTGTAGACCATGCCATCCATCAGGAGTACCCATCGGAGTAGCCCTGTTAAACTCTCGGTGCGGGAGGGACACCAGCCTCCCTGAGCCTGAAGAAGCCCAGGTTGGAGGAAGGGCTTCAGAAGAACCAGAGAAGGAGACAGTTCATCCTGGGTTTGAAGGGTGGTGGATGCCCTGGTGGTAGGCAGGGGCATCCTGTGGACAGAAGCAGTGGTTGTGGAGGAGTTACAGGTGGCCGTCAGACCAGTCAGGTTAACTCCTAAGCTAACTCCTAGGTCTGGATAGGCTGGTGTGGCCAGACTAGGGGCAGCCAGGCATGAGGGCTGCCAGAGCCAGAGGAAGAGGCAGAGAGGAGCCCTGGCAGGTGTGGAAGCAGTAGAAGCAGAAGGAGAGCCTAGTTTGGGGAGGTGACTCTGGCAGCAGTGAATACAGGCTGGAGTTGGGAGGCAGACGCCAGGAGAAGGGAGCCTCTGCGAGTCTGGCCCAGGGAAGGATGGTGAACTCTGAACTGACCATATTCCCCCTGGGCTCCCAGCTGCCTCTCCCAGCCCTGCCTGCTCAAAGACTGGGTGCCAAGAGGAGTTCCCTCAGAGCCAGGAGTGTGGGACAGGCACAGGAGGCTGCTGCAAGCCCAGTGAAGAAGGCTGTTCTCACTGATAAAGCTTTCCAAGGATGGTAGGGAGTGAGCTCCCCATCTCTGGGGTGTGCAAGCCTGGGAGGAACAAGCCTAATGCAAATGCTATGGAAATGATACAGGCGTCCTTAAGAATACGGAATACCCAGGGCCTTCTAGTTTTCCCAACTTCCTCCCCCTCACTTCCCCATAATATGAGAAATGGTTATCGTAGAGTTGCCTTTTCCCTCTTATTTTGGTATCTTTATTATCTATCTGTTTTCATAAGTATACATTCATCTATTCAAAATTATTTATTATTGAATATGTCAGGTACTATGCTAAGAGAATATCATAGAAAACAAAACAAGCCCCAACTTAAGGAATTAACATACTTGCAGCAAAGACAGACATGAACAAATAATTATATAATTATCTTTTTTTTTTTGTAAATTTATTTATTTTTGGCTGCTTTGATTCTTCATTGCTGAGTACGGGCTTTCTCTAGTTGCATCGAGCGAGAGCTACTCTTCATTGTGGTACGCGGGCTCCTCATTGCGGTGGCTTCTCTTGTTGTGGAGCATGGGGTCTAGGCGTGCAGGCTTCAGTAGTTGTGGCACGCAGGCTCAGTAGTTGTGGCTTGCAGGTTCTAGAGCGCAGGCTCAGTAGTTGTGGCTCATGGGCTTAGTTGCTCCGCGGCATGTGGGATCTTCCCAGACCAGGGCTTGTACCCGTGTCCTCTGCATTGGCAGGCAGATTCTTAACTACTGCACCACCAGGGAAGTCCCAATAATTATACAATTACTTATTAAACTATAAGTGCAAAAGGTGCCATGAAAGAATTAAGGGGAAAAAGGAGGGAATGTGGTCATTGCCACTGAATTGCATACTTAAAAATTATTAAAATGGAAAATGTTTAATTTCTTAATATCTGACTCAGAGGTTGGTGAAGTCTTCCTTGGGAAAAGTAACATTTAAGCTGAGACCCGAAAGAGGAGTAGGAGTTGGTAGGGAAAGATGTTTCTAAGAAAAGGGCATAGCACGTGCAAAGGCCCTGAGGAGCTTGCAGTGTTTGAGAAACTAAAAGACCAGTCGGCACAGGACAGAGGATGTGGGAGTATATTATAAGTACCACAGGAAGGCAAGGTCAAGAGTCCCAGGATAAAGGGCAGGGCACATCCCAGAAGTCAGAATCCCTGGGGCAAAGTAACCCTGGGCACAGACCTCTTTTTTTTTTTTTTTTTTTTTTAATGATTATTTATTTATTTTACTTATTTGGCTACATTGGGTCTTAGCGGCGGCATGTGGGATCTTCTCTGTGGCACGCGGGATCTTTTGTAGCGACTCCTCATTGCGGTGCGCGGGCTTCTCTCTAGTTGTGGTGCTGAGTGCACGAGCTCAGTAGTTGTGGTGCACGTGCTCTCTAGCTGTGGAGGGCTGGCTCCGGAGTGCGTGGGCAGGCTTCTCTCTAGTTGTGGCACATGGACTCCAGAGCACATGGGCTCAGTAGTTGCGGCACCTGGGCTTAGTTGCCCCGTGGCATGTGGGAACTTAGTTCCCCAATCAGAAATAGAACCCGCATCCCCTGCATTGGCAGGTGGATTCTTAACCACTGGACCACCAGGGAAGTCCCGGTCCTAGACATCTGAATACAAGTCTGGATGCTTTCAGGATGCAGATGAGCCTAGGCCAGCACTGAGTTCCTGCAGGGGCTGTAGAGTCACTGGCTGGGGTCAGTAGAGCCCAAGCTGGCCTGGAGTCAGAACGCTGGGCCAGAAGCTGACTCACTCTGTCCCTAGGCAAGTCCCTGAATGGTAGGCTCTCAGGCCAGTGGGGGTTTTTTAGGTCACTGAGTCTAACCCACTCTGTCACAACATTCACATACTGTCAACCTACCCTGACTTGAATACCTCCAGGGATGAGGAACTCACTACTTATCTCTTTGTCCTGCAAAAGACATGGGCAGTGATAGTGAGAGAAAGTCTTATAACACCCTGGGTTCTATGAGTGCCCCCTGGGTCCTGGCTCTAGCCCTCCTCCCCAGGCATCCCTGGCTCCTTGCAAAGGAGCCTGTGAGGAACATTTAAAGTCAGGGCTGGGAAGGTGCTTTGGAAACTGCAAAGGTTGCACCATGTGAAGGACATCTAGGACCTAGCTTGGACTCTAGCCCCAAGCAGCTGTAAAATAAGAATTTATATCTGCAAAATATAATAGGTTGTGTGTAAGCAAAATTTTCATATAGTGAAATGTACAGATATGAGTATAATTTGATGACTTTTGACAAAAAGTATATACCCCTGTAATCAACAACTCAGTAGAAATATAGGACATTTTCATCAGCCCAGAATGTCCTCTCTGCTCTGTTCTAGTCAGCTCTCACCCCCATTTGTCCTTAAGCAAACCAGTTTTGAACAGCCACTGTTTTCTGGCGGTTCTTGAACATCATATAAATGGAATCACACAGTATGTACTTTTCTATGTCTGGCTCCTTTCACTTATCATGACGTTTGCACGATTCCTCCATGTATGAAGTGTTTCAGTAGTTCATTCTTTTGTATCATTGAGTAGAATGCCGCCGAGTGGCTAGACCACGATTTGTTTGTCCATTTTCCTGTTGAGGGCGTTTGAGTTGTTTCCAGTTTGGGGATTTCACTAGTAAAGCTGCTGTGAACTTTCTTGTATAAGGTTTTCTGTGGACATATATATTCTTTTCCTTGGAGAAGACCCTAGAAATACAACTGTTGTATCAGAAGATAGGTATATGTTTAAAGAAGCCAGCAGAAGTTTTCCAAAGTGGTCATGCCATCACCAAGAGCAGTTTCTGTTGCTCCAAATCTCTGTCAACACTAAATATTGTTAGTCTTTTTAATTTTACCTATTCTGGTGGTCGAATAGTGGTATCTCATTGTGGTTTTAATTTCCCTGATAATGATGTTGAGCTTATTTTCATGTGCTTATTGGCCATTTCTATATCTTCTTTTGTGAAGTGTCTATCCAGATCTTTAGACCATTTTATAATTGTGTTCTTAATCCTTTTATTACTGATTTGCAGAGATTTCTCTGTATATTCTGGATATCAGTCCCTAACTAGATACTTGTATGGAAAATATGATCTCCCAGTTTGTGGCTTATCTTCATTTCCTTAATGCTGTCTTTTGATGAGCAAACATCTTTTTATTTGATACATCTAATTTATCTAAGTATTTCTTTTATGGTTAGTGCTTTTGCATCCTCTCTAAGAAATCTTGGCCTGTACTAAGGTCACAAAGATACTTTTTTCTATGTGTTCTACTAAAAGCTTTAGCCTTTACATTTAGGCCTATGATCCATCTCAAATTAATATTTTCTTTTTTCCCACATTTTTATCCAGTTATTCAAGTGCCATTTGTTGACAATGATTTTTTTTTCAGTATTAACTTGCTGTGGCTCCTTTGTTTTAAAAGAAAAAAAAAAAGAAAGTCAACTGTCCATATGTAGGGACCTATTTCTGGATTTCCTTCCATTGAACTATTTTTCTATATTTATGTCAACACACACTGTCTTCATTACTATAGCTTTATATTAAGTCTTGAATCAGATAGTGTTGGTCCTCCAACTTTGTTCTTTTTTTTTTTTTCAAGATTGTTTTGGTTATCCTGGGAGCAGTAGACGCCTCTAAGATGCTCCTCAATGAGTCTTACCTTCTGTATTCTTGTGTAATCCCCTACCCTTGAATGTGGGCCAACCTAGTAACTCATTTCTAAGAAGTAGAATATGGCAAAAGTGATGGAATTTCATTTCAGAGATTTGGTTACAAAAAGACCATGATTTCATTTTGACTGCTCTCCCTCATTTTCTTACTTGCTTGCTCTGAGGGAGAGGCCCAGGTGGCAAGGGCCTGAGGGAACCCTCTGGTCAACAACCATTAAGGATTTGAGACCCTCAGCCCAACAACCTGCAAGGAACTTAATTCTGCCAACAACCCTATGAGTGAGCTTGGAAGCAGATCCTCTCCCAGTTGAACCTTCAGATGAGAACACAGCCCTGGCTGAGAGTTTGATGACAACATCACAAGAGATTTTGAGCCAGAGGCACTCAGTTAAGCCACACCTAGATGTCTAACCCACAGAAACTGTAAGATAATAAATGCTTGTTTTTTAAGTCACCACGTTTTGGGATACTTGTTATGGAATAATAGGTTACTAACACAATAGCTCCTTTGTATTTCCATGCAAAATTTAGAATTATCTTGTCAGTCGCAACAAAAAAGACTGCTGGAATTTTTTTTTTTTTTTTTTTTTTTTTTTTT